>NC_077244.1:41124509-41483009 GCF_947179165.1 Solanum dulcamara | reverse complement strand
TTAGGATTACTATAATCCTTTCACCGGACACAATGTGATCAAGAAAAGCCACCTCCCTCAACTAAAACTCACATTTGTTAAACTTTGCAAATAATTGTTTATCTCTTAGTGTTTATAACATAATCCTCAAGTGATTTACATGCTCCTCCTCATTTTGAGATTAAACAAAAATGTTGTCGATAAACACAATCACAAATATATCTAGAAATTTCTTGAACACCCTATTCATTAAGTCCATAAAAGTCGCGGGAGCATTGGTTAAACCAAATGACATGACTAGAAACTCATAATGGCCATACCTCATCCGTAAACCCATTTTGGGAATGTTACACTCCCTCACTCTCAATTGGCCATAACCAGAATGAAGGTCTATTCTGGAGAAGTAACTTGCCCCTTGCAATTGATCAAACATGTCATCTATTCTTGAAATTGGGTACTTATTCTTGCTAGTTACCTTATTCAATTGCTGGTACTCAATGCACATACGTAGTGAACCATCCTTCTTTCTAACAAACAAAACGGGAGTACCCCATGGAGAAATACTTGGCCTAATGAACCCTTTGTCTAATAAGTCCTTCAATTGATCCTTCAACTCTTTAATTCCGCCGGAGCCATCTGATAAAGAGGAATAGAAATAGGTTGAGTATCCGGAAGAAGGTCTATACCAAAATCAATCTCTCTTTTAAGAGGGACACCAGGTAAATCATTGGAAAACACATCTAGAAAATCATTTACAACAAGGACCGACTCTAAGATAAGGGCTTTAGAATTCTCGCCCCTAACCCTTACAAAATGATAAATACAACCCTTGGAAATCATCTTCTGATATTTAAAGCATGAAATGAATTGACATTTAAACACAGAGTTACTACCCTTCCATTCTAGCATCGGCTCATTTGGGAATTGGAACTTAACCACTCGGGTTTTATAATCAATAGAAGCATAACATGCATATAGCCAATCCATCCCAAGGATGATATCAAAATCGGTCATCTCAAGCTCAATCACATAAAGTAACTTTATCGAAAACCATAACCAGACAACTTCTATAGACTCTTTTAGCCATAACCGACTCACTTATGGGAGTATAAAGGGAGAAAAGGCTCTAAGAGTATCTCGAGACTAACATCAAACCTCATGGCCACATAAGGGGAAACAAAAGATAAATTTGTACTGGATCAAGCAAAGAATAAATATTACAGTAAAAGGCCCGTAACATATCGATAACAACATCGGGAGTCTCCTCCACCTATTTCCTACCATGGAGGGCATAGAACCTATTGTTAAGTTGACCACCCTTTGGTTGCACTTGGCCACCTTGAGCAATCTATACTTGAGGACGAACATCTTTACCCTTATATTCCTTAGCATGATGACCCAGCTTACCACACCATTATCACACATTCAACCTGGCTAGACATTCACCTTTGTGGTTCCTACCACACTTCTTGCATGTGGGAGTAACTTAGCCTATAGGAGTACCTTTTTGAGGTTTAGGGTTAGGAACCCTATCTTTTTCAAACCTTGGAGTAGTAACATTAGAAGACCCTTGGTCGGAGTACCTTTGGCGAAAATAAGAACGTCCACCACTTACGGACTTAGCATGAGAGAATTCACTATCATCGGTCCTTGGCCTCTTAGACTCCCTATTCTTCAACTTTAGCTTCTGACTTTCTATTTTTTCTGTATAGGTCATGAGTCTAGATATATCCATCTCCTGAATTAGCATAGCCATTTTTCATTCCATTGTAACCATGTTCGACACATTCGATATAAACTTACTCATATAAGCTCTTGAGTTGGCAACCATGAATAGAGCGTATTTTGACAATTGAGAAAATTAGAGGGAATACTCCCTCACACTCATACCACCTTGCTTAAGGTTGATGAACTCTTGCACCTTGGCCTCCCTCAACTCTAGTGAGAAAAAGAAATCAAGAAACACCCCCTTGAACTCATCCCAAGTCATGGGCTCTGCCTCTTTAGGCCTCTCACTTTTCCATTGATCAAACTAAATTTGAGAAACACCCTTCAATTGGTATGTAGCCAACTCTGCCCTTTTAACTGAGCTAATCCCCATGATCTCAACAATCTTATAGACACTATCGACCAACTTTTAGGGATCCTAATTAATTATAGAACCCAAAAACTCTTGAGGATTAATCCTCATGAAATCATGAACTCTTTTTGCCATCATACTAACATTCAGATTCATGGAAGTACCCACCTGACGATTTACTTGAGCCATAATAGCTTGAGCAAGTACTTAAAAAGCCGCTCAGAACTCAGCATTGAAAACTTGATCATTCATAGGGTCATTTAGAGCTTGTTTATCCTCTTCAACTACGTTCCTTCTAGTGGGGTCTCTTCATGGAAGCATGTTCTGAAAATTGCAAAGAACAAACGTTAGAGGGAAAAGACTTAACAACTCTATCGCACGACATAGATCATGAAAGAAGTAAGGCTTTTTCTAAGACATTTCATAGCCTCCTATTCTTGAATATGGCATGCTTTACACCAATAAATAAGACTCTACTTAACACGGTAGGTTAGACTCCCTAGGACTCTTCTAATCCTTATGCTCTGATATCAAGTTTGACACGACCCAACCTAGGGATCCAACCATAAGCCATCTTAGCATACATCGCATACATAAGGCAACGAATAATATAAATTTGAGCGGAAGTACCACAAGTGAGGAATGAGACTAAGGGAAATCAACACAATAGATATCCAAAGAGACTATACCATACAACGTCTAAACATGTCTCCAGTTTAACCTTTGACGGTGGCTTAGGAAAAGCTCCTAGCTCTTCCAAACAATAAAAAAAATGTCTAAAAATAGTAACATGAATAAAAGTCTTGTCCTCGACAGAATAAGGAATCACCAACTCCTTGGAAATCTAAAGAAAACTATAGCCCCGAGCAGGGTTGTAGTAAGTGTCGTCCATCCCTACATTATGAGATAATGTAGGCAAAATATGCATTAGTACATTTGAATGTACTAAGTATGTGAGGTATGCATATATAAGTAAAAGAATATATCAATATGCCATAACATGCATGACCAATCATAATGAGTATGAGTATAGCTTAAAATCAATTTAAAATATAAAAAACTCTTGGTCAATGCATATCATCAAACTTCAACTTTCAACTCATAACTTGACATCTCATAGCTTAAATTGAACTTGAACTTATGTGGGATATGACCTTTAATCGATAACTAATACCATGCGACCTACTATATGGAATCCAATGACTCCTGCATTGAGACAGGCCGATGACTCCTGCATTGAAACAGAAGAGGGTATCTTGCCAGGCATACTCCAAAGATAACTCAACTCAACTCAACTGGGCTATGTGAATCCACTAGCTAGGCCATGAAGGCAACCTACATGGGCAACGTATTTTGGGACTTTAGGTTGCTACTAGAATTTCCTTGGTTAACCAAGTGCGTTATCCAATCAAACCCCACCTAGAATTCCTCTCGGTGCTTAGTCAATATCCCAGCGGAAACTCATAAAACATAATCATAACATAATAGGAAAAGATAGTAAATGCCTATCAATCCTTCTTTAAAACATTTAGGAATAGCTCATCTAACTTGGTGATTCATAAAAATCTATAACTTCGGTGAGAATTGTCCTTATCACCATCTCAAAAGATCTAATGATCTTAACTCTGATCATCATCTCAATCTTCAACTTCAAAATCATAATCTCAGTTGTAACTCATTGAAAACTATCTTTATAAATTATTGAAATCATGATTAACTCATAAAATCATCGTTACTTCATAATCATAGCTTGAAATTATAGCGTAATATATGGGCATCTATAATTCAACTTGAAATCATGCAATTCATAAAAAAAATATGCATATAAATATTATTGATAACATTTAAAAATCAAATCAAATTAGCCCAATGCAATTCATCAAAACTAGGGTTCATAATTAATTATAAATTGAATGAAAACATGAGAAATCTTTGGGACTTCATGGGTGAAAAGGTCCCATGAATAAATCCCCGCATATCTTGCTTGAAATCAGTTAGAATTGAGAAGAAACCTTGAAGAAATCTAGAAACCCTAGCTTGAATTTAGAGAAAAACCTTGAGAGAATTTAAGAGTTCTTGCCTTTGGAATTATGAGAGAATGAATTGAATAAGAGGGGATTTTTAATAATAGAGTATTTATAGACTTTTAACTTGGCCATAAAATTGCCTAGGTTCATTGAACCGATCTTGTGAAAAGATACAATTGCCCTTCATTAAAATCTGAAAGTTGACCATACGGACCCTGCTAACGCTCAATTACATCTCTCAAAAGAGATATAGATGATCGTTATCAGTATATTTTACCCAACTAAGAGTCGGGGTTGAACCCACAGGGAATACATTAAAACAAGTTCTATTAGCTATCACTATTTAGTCGTAGTTGCTATTTCCCAAAAATAAAGATGTATAAAGTAAAATGGCATTTTTTGTTATTTAATTAAGTAATCACTTAAAGATGTTATAGCAAAGTAACTAACAATTACATTGTGAACAATATGAGAATTTAGCTAGGATTGTGTTCCCCATGACATGTAACTTAATAGGCAATTTGCATTCATGATATCGTTCAATGCATTGCATGCAAAATCTAGCGAGTTAGGTAACATCTAATTCACCTTACGGTCCTTCTTAGATGTACTTCATTCATCTCCTACCGGTCTCAGAATGTATGCTTTACTAAACCTCGCTCTAGATCTCAGAATGTTGTCTCCTCCCTGTCTCAAGTAACTTAGATGAAGTTTCTCCCTTCTTTCAAAGTCCGACTCTTTGAAATTACTGATGTGATATACTTTTCCTACTACCTCCCTCCCAGGCACGCAATGAACATGGGCAATTTATTAATGTGTCACTCACTAAGAAAGTCTTTTGAATGAAGAAATCACAATATATGCAAAATCAAATCACAAATAGCAATCCTACGTTTGCCTATTCTAGTTAAGTCGTCATGATTCCACAACCCTAGTTGTGGGTTTAGCCTTGCATAATTATGATGAAGAACTCAATAAATAATGAATTAAACATGTATTAGAAGGCTTAAAAATAACAATGAACCAAACTCACAATTTAAGAACAAGATTTATAATCAAATCACCAAAACTAGAACTCGAAGAATCTAGGTTTTGTGTTCTTCTTACAAATTTGTCCAATTACGTGTGGATGATGAACCAATGGAGTTTTGGTCATGTAATGTTTCCTCTAAAAAGTAGGAAAAGTGTATGAAAAGTGTGTCTCCAAGTCCCCTTAAACCTAGAACAAAATAGGGTATTTATAGAAGTTGAAATCTAATCCTAAACAATAGAAAACCAAAGTCTTGTTGGGCTCGGATTACTCTGAATGGAAACCACAATGGCCAGTGGTGAGCACCAAGGCTCATGGTGGTGTTCCTTAGTTTTTTCCTTGGAAATATTTTGCTGGAAAACCCACCACAGCACCCTCCACGGCCAGTGGTGAGTACCACGGCTGGTGGTGAGGTCCATGGAGTTTGCCTTAGCCATTTTGATGGCTTTTGCTTGGAGGCTGCCTTCTTCATGGATAGAAGCTCCCTTTCACGGCCAGTGGTGTGCACCACGACCCTTGAAGGGTCTCGTGGTGGTCACCCTTGGTCCAAACATGCAGCATTCACCTCCATACATCCAAACCAAGGTCCTTCAATGTGCAGTGAAGTTCGTTCTTTGATTTCTCCTTTCAAGTCATCCTAAAACCTCAGCAAGATCAAGTCAATTTAGCACTTCTTAAATATTTTCTTTTTCTTGTGATCTCTCCTCAACACCAAGCTTCCAACTTACTCCAATATCAATCAAATCTCCACATAAACTAAGCAAAAGATCATCAACCCAAGTATACTTTAATTTTCGTGAAAATTAACCAAAAGCACATATCAAACTAATAAAATGTGCTTGAGAACTTACAATAATTCCATATTTTGAGCATCGTAAGTGTCGTATTTTGTAGACACATCAACACCCTCAACTTAGAATTTTTATTTATCCTCAATCAATAACACAACATCAAACCAAACAATGTGCAAGTACAAGCAATTCATAAGAAATATATATATATATATATATATATAGCAGCCCTATAACATCAATCTCATGCCCAACTTCACTTATGTAGTACTAACTAATATTTGGAAGGATTACTTCATAATATTGTACTATTCATACATTAACCAAATTAATGCAAATAGTCATAGACCAATCAATGTAGCAACCAAACAGCACAATCACAGTGCCCTCACTACGAAGAAGTCTCTCACACAGTGTATATAAACAAAACAGAGACTAAAACAAGATTACTTGCACTCTCAGAAGAAGTTCAAACAATACAAAAGTAATGAGCATAGGCTTTCCCTTATTTTCAACACTTCAACTGTTGAATAACTTTTTTAGGATCACAATAGGACTTTTTAGGCTTGTAACATAGGCTCGGGCTTGGGTAGGATACATTTAGGATAAAAGTGACTACTTTGCCCCTCCAAACGCTACTTTGGGTTAGCTACTTCTTTTCAACCCTCCAAATTTTGTTGTTCCCTTATTTCCTCATTCTTCCTTCTAAGGTATGGTTTCCGGTTTCGTTCAATTTTTTTCTTTTATGACTCGCTTTTGTACTTATTTTCTTTTTCACTTGCGGTCACAACCTATGCTTTTCTTTTATTCTCTCCCCACCATTCTTTTCATACCCTAAATTTTTTGCTTTCCTTATGGTAGCCACCCTCAACTTAGGCTTTTGGCCTGAGTTGAAGTACATAATCACCTGGGAGGGACCAGGGCCAAGATAAAAGTTCACCAAAATTGATTCTCCTTATAGTAGCCACCCTCAATTTAGGCTTTTGGACTGAGTTAAGATACACATTGTCCTTGGATGGACCAGGTAGAAAATTTGGATTCACAGACAGTAAGGGAATGTGAATTTTTGTTAATCAAAGAAAGGGTATATTTAAAGCTCAAACTTTCTGTTCAAAGGGTACAATTTCATTTGGTTGGTTAAATTTAGGCTAAGTGACTCATTATCCACAAAGGCCTATGATTCTGTCCTAATACAGCTATCCAATTATTTCAGTGAGACTAACTAGGCAAGTTCTACCTTACAAATACATCAATCAAACTACACAAATTTAGCTCACACACACGGCACTGATATGATGCTATTTAGCACTAATCAATAAAGTCATAACTAGCAAATCACCATGTACAATGTTACAAAGATCCTTGAAAATCAGTTAACACATTTGAGATGCAATCACAATCATTCAGAAATTTTGGATAGGGGCCATTTTTTCACTTTTATGGGCTTACTACAAACTCCTATAGACATTTATATTCACATAAACAATGTCATTTCTACTAGATAATACACCTTCAGAGAAAAGAAATATGGCAAGAAAAACTCCAAAAGGTTTGAGGATGCCCCATTCCCCACTAAAATTTGTGCATTGTCCCCAATGCACTCAAAAACTCCAAAATTGAAAAACAAGGGAAGTGATCATACCCGCAATGCCCTAGGCATCAGTAGTAGGTTACCTGACTACTGAGACTTCATCAATTATCCACATGGGTTGCCTCCCATGAAGCACCTGATTTAATGTTGCGGCACAATGTAATGTACTTGATTACTCAGACTTCAACAAGTTTTCACATTGTAATGTACTTGATTACTCAGACTTCAGCAAGTTTACACATGACTTCAGCAAGTTAAACATCGCGGCACAACGTAAGCTACTCGATTACTTTTTGATTGGGTTTTGCACTAACTGGAGCTCTGTAGTAACCAAAAACAAAAAGAAATAGTAAAACTAGGAAATAGAACTATAACCTAAAGTACTCACTAGTAGACTACTTCAAAACCGTATTCCCCGATAGCGATGTCATTTTGACATTTCTCAATTACACCTCTCAAAAGAGACATAGATGATTCTTAGCAGTATATTTTACCCAACTAAGATTCGGGGTCGAACCCATAGGGAAAAAGTTAAAATAAGTTCTATTAGCTCTCACTAGTCAGTCGTAGCTACTACTTCCCAAAAATAAAGATGCATAAAGTAAAATGGTTTTTTTTATTATTTAACTAAGTAATCACTTATAGATGTTATAGCAAAGTAACTAACAATTACGTTATGAACAATATGAGAATTTAGCTAGGATTGTGTTCCTCATGATATGTAACTTAATAGATAATTTATTTTCATGATATCGTTCAATGCATTGCATGCAAAATCAAGCGAGCAAGGTAACATATAATTCACCTCCCAATCCTTCTTAGATGTATCTCATTCATCTCCTCCTAGTCTCAGAATGTATGCTTTACTAAACTTTTCTCTAGATCTCAGAATGTTGTCTTCTCCCTGTCTCAAAGTAACTTAGATGAAGTTTATCCCTTCTTTCATAGTCAGACTCTTCGAATTACTATTGTCATATTCTTTTTTAATCACTACCTCCCTCCCGGGCAAGTTCTTAATTTAGCACTCACTAATAAAGACTTTTGAATGAATAAATCACAATACATGCAAAAATAATTCACATATATCAATCCTATGTTTACCTATTCTAGTTAAGTCATCATGGTTTCCACAATCCTAGGTGTGGGTTTAGCCTTGCATAATTATGATAAATAACTCAATAAAAAATGAATGAAATATATATTAGGAGGCTTACAAATAACAATGAACCAAAATCACAATTTAAGAATAAGATTTAGAATCAAATTACCAAAACTAGAACTCGTAGAATCTAGGTTCTGTGTTCTTCTTCCATATCTATCCAGTTGCGTGTGGATGATGAACCAATGTAGTTTCGGTCGTGTAATGTAGCCTCTAAAAAGTAGGAAAAGTGTATGAAAAGTGAGTCTCCAAATTCCCTTAAACCTAGAACAAAATAGGGCATTTATAGAAGTTGAAATCTAATCCTAAACAAACTAGAAATCAAAGTCTTGTTGGGCTCGAATTGCTCTGGATGGACACCACCATGGCCAGTGGTGAGAAGCACGGCTCGTGGTTGTGTTACTTGGTGTTTTACTTGGAATTTGTGTTGTACAACCCACCACATCACCCTCTACGGCCAGTGGTGAGCACCACTGCCCGTAGTGAGGTTTGTGGAGTTTGCCTTAGCCATTTTGATGGCTTTTGCTTGGTGGATGCCTTCTTCGCGGATAGAAGCTCCCCTTCATGGCCAGTGGTAGCACCACATCCCTTGAAGGTTATCTTGGTGTGCACCCTTGGTCCAAATATGCAATATTCACCTCTATACATCCAAACCAAGGTCCTTCAATGCGCGATGAAGTTAGTTCTTTGATTTCTCCTTTCAAGTCGTCCTAAAATATCACCAAGATCAAGTCAAGTTAACACTTATTGAATATTTTGTTTTCCTTGTGATCTCTATTCAATAACATGCTGTCAACTTGCTCTAAGATCAACTAAATATCCATATAAACTAAGTCAAAGATTATCAATTCAAGTGTCCTTCAATTTCCCTGAAAATTAACCCAAAACACATATCAAACTAACAAAATATACTTGAGAACTTATAATAATTCCTTGTTTTGAGCATCGTAAGTGCTGTATTTTGGAGACACATCATTCCCCTTTATACGAGCCATCTTGGCAACAATGAGTCATGTAAATGACTCATCCTGCAGGTCTGAGAAATGGGTCTAAAAATATAGTCTTTGAAGTTTGGGAACGGGCAGGGTTTACAACTCATTTTCAAGTAAACGACCCATCTTTTGGGCTCATCCTGAAGGTCCCAAAACCTTCCAAATACAAGTCTCTAAAGTTTTGTGACCGGTGGTCTTTACAACCCATCCTAGCTTCTACAACCCGTCTTGCAAGTTCATAGACTTGACCCTGAGGGATCCTTGAAACTTAGCCTCTGAACTTAGCTTACAAGGGGATTCTACGAGCCCTTATCTTGAGGATGACCCATCCTGACAAGACATAGAACCTCTCTTTAGGGGAACTTCAACTTTTGTTCGAAGGGTCACTCTACGACTGAACATTACGAGCCGTTGGGATCTCTACACGCCGTAGAGGGAATCGTTCACCTGTATAGGTTCAAAATTCTCAGACTTTGCTCCTTGGTTCCAACTTTCCAACTTACGGGGTCTTATAGTTTTTAAGGTTTGAATCTTAATCATTAAGTGCTTTTATTTTTCTTATTTTACAACCACTTAATGGGTCTGAATAGGTTCGAATGAATAAGATCTATAACAAAGTCTTAATATCATTAAGATGTCTATTTGAATGTTTTTATAAATATGACAGTTTACCATCACTCTATCTACTTTCACCCACCACATGCAACCACTATCAATAATCACCACCTAATATCCACAACCACCATTCTCAACCCAACCACAACTATCACTAATCACCACAACATATCATCTACAACCACGATCTTTAGCCCAACTACAACTACTGTCAATCACAAAAATCAACAGTCATCATCATTAGCCACCATTTACATTCATCACCACCAATCATTATTACATTCACTTATCACTATCAATAATTACCACCATTAATCATTATTGTACATCACTAACCTTCATCATCATTCACAGATATCATTATCAATATCATTCAACTATTAATTATCTATTGTTGCTAACAGTAATCACGTTAATCACTAGTACCAACCACTATACCATACTATAACCCATAACCACCATCATCAATGAATACCATCCCAAATTGATACATACAATCACCATCATTAATCATCACCACCACTAATTTCCATATAAAAAATTAAAATATTTTACTAATATAATATTAGATCAATTCAGTACTTTATTTGAATTTTATATGTATTATTTTTTAAATAAAGATAATTTTCATACATTCGGATATTTAAAAAACAAACAGTCTTAACTATTTAATATTTATATCTTAACATAACATCTTAATATTCAGATGTGTATTCATATTCAGACCTCTATATTTTAATGCACATCTTAATATTCAGATGTGCTTTAAGATTCAACCATCTTAATCTTAACGCACATCTTAATATTCATATGTACATTTAGATTCAGACATCTTAATCTTAATGGGAAAAAATGAGGCCTTATCCTTGGAGATCTCATACATCTCATATCTGTGAACAGATTATGCAACTAAAAATAACATTTACAATGAATTTCAAAATCAAATATCCCATGGGTCCTAGAAACAAACATTAGTGATTTGTCATTATGATCATGAGATGACTAATCAAAATTTGATTTGGAAGCATCATTCTATAAGTTATTCAGATCCATCTGGTCAATAACAACAACAACATATCTAGTGAAATTCCACTAAGTGGGGTCTAGAGAGAGTAGAATGTACACAGACCTTACCATTATCTTGAGGAGTAAGAGAGGTTGTTTTCAAAAGACTCTCATCTCAAGTACCTCAAACCCAAGTAAAAAAGATAGAGAAATAATGAATGAAGCAAAACAAATGTAAAGTCTATAAGGAAGAAACAATAACAACCACAAAATAGTATGATAATAGAAACACGATACACAACATAACATACTAAACCTCCACTATCCTTCACCGCTACTAGTTTTCCACCCTAATATGCGTCCTCCACTCCTTCCTATTAAGGTCATGTTCTCTATAAAATAGAGTTGTGCCGAATCTTGTCTAATCACATCTCCCTAATATTTCTTTGTCCTATCTCTACCCCTTCGGTGATTCCTTACAACTACTCTCTCACACCTTCTCACTCGGGCATCAATGCCCCTCTTTTGCATATTTCCAAACCATCATAGCCTAACTTTTCTCATCTTATCCACCACAGAGGCCACTTATATCTTGTAAAACCCATAATATTTAAGAGTTGAAACGAAAGAAACTTTTAAGAAAATAGACTGCTTCAGAGTTGATAAGTTGTCCTATAAGTCATAGTCACTCCTACGGGTCATAGGATCAACTCGTAGGAATGATTTTGAGGTTGGGAAATTGGTCAAGTTTGGAAGGGAGTTTACGATTCAATGTACGACTCGTATAAAGTGTTAATACTTGTAGGAGTGGGGTGTAGGGTCAGTGTCTGAGTTTGTTAAAATAAGAAGCATCAATACTTTTATTACGACTCAACGGGATGAGTCATAGGAATATTGACGAAATGTAGAATGGACTAGTAGGATAGATCCTAAGGTCTGAAATTTGAACAAGTGTAAAGGTCTTTTACGATTCATTTCTATGAGCCATAGACTTGTCTACGACCCATAGAGGTTTTGACGACTTGTAAAGGGCCACTCGTAGGTCCTCTGACCAGTATTAATAAAAGTTATTTTGTCCTTTCTCATTTTATGTTCAATAAATCTAGACACCTTTTGGGGAAGATCAGAGCCTATAACTACCCTAATCCTTCAATTTTTTCCTACTCTTATTCTTTCTCTCAAATTCTCTAAGGCAAGGAAGAAAAGACTCTCCTAAGAGCTTCTTCTTCTCTAAGCTAGGGTTCCAAGGGTTGTATCACTCAAACACCGTTGATAAGGCCATGATATCTAAGTTATGTGGGGTTTCATGTATGGATTCCTTTCATCCATCGAGCCCAAGGGTTTTCTTTCAAATTCAACGTAAATTTCAAGTTTATAACTTTTAGGGTTTTTGTCAAATTGCATTGGGCTGTTTTAATTGTGTTTTTACTTGGTTTTAATGATTATATTATGCCTGAATCAAACTTAATTGAATAATTTTAATATGATTTACAAGTTACCATACACAATGTTATTTTCAATGGTCATTTCCATGAACTATGATCAATTTCAATAGTTTTCAATTAAGGGTTTTATAAATGATGTTTGAGACTTATGAATGATTGATGAAGATTATACATGAATTTCAAGAGATTTATTATGGTGTGATAAGGGCAATGCTTAGACAATAATGATTAAAGAGGTGAAAAGGATAATTCTCACAAAATTTATGGATTCTTACGAATCACTATGTTAACGAGCTACTCTTATGATTATTTTGATGATGATGCTATTGATGATGTTTAAATGACTTTCGTTGGGATATTGACTAAGCAACATAGGACTTTTAGGTGGGGTTCAGTCCAGTTACCAAAAGTTGTTACCCAAGAAAACCCTAGTAGCAACCTAAATTCCCAAACTATGTTGCCCTCGTAGGTTTCCTTTATAGCCTAACTAGTGGATCCCGTATAGCTTATGTTGTTCATGATGTTCTCACGGATTCTACCTTGGCAAGTAACCTCTCTTTTCTTGATGTAGGAGTTATATCAGATTTCATATTATAGCTCACATAGTCTTAGATGTCTGTTAAAGGTCCTATCCCACACAAGTTTTATGAAATAAAGTAAGTTTTACTATGATGTTTATAATGCATTGACCACAAGTTTTTAATATGATTTTGTATTCTTTTCAAGTCCTATTCATGTTCTTAATTACATTGTTCATGCATCCTATGTTCATATTGATTATGTTCATATTCTCATTGTTCATGCATATCTCACATATTTAGTACTTTATATGTACTAACACACACTTTTGCCTACATTGTATTATAATATAGGGGAGAACGATCATACAATACATCATATTCATTGCTAGAGATTGCTATTGTTTCAAAGTTGTTTGGTGAGTCCTCATTCATCGAGGATGAGTCTTTATTTTATGTTATTACTTTTGACTCCTTTTTATAATAGGATGAGCTAGGAGCATGTCCTAAGCCCCCGTCTAGTGTGTAGAGGTATGTTTAAACATAGAGTGGATGTATTCTATTTGGACATATGACTTGAGTTTTCTTCATTCATATCTAGACTTCTATGATTTAGACTATTCTTCCACTTGATTTCATTATACTTAGTACTTTTTATGTGCTAACACATACTTTTACCTACATTGTATCATAATATAGGGGCAGACGATCATAAGACATATCATATTTATGGCTAAAACTTGTTATTATTTCAAAGTTGTTTGGTAAGTACTCACTCATCAAGGATGATAATTTCTTTCATGTTATTACTTTTGACTCTTTTTTATAATAGGGTGATCTAGGAGCATGTCCTAAGCCCCTATCTAGTGTGTAGAGGCATGTTTAGACATAGAGTGGATATAGTCTGTTTGGACATATGACTTGAGTTTTTTCATTTATGTCTAGACTTCTATGATTGAAACTACTTTTTAGCTTGATTTTATTATGCTTTATTGACCTTATGAATGCAATATAAGCTAACATAGCTTGGTCGGGATCTTTAGGATTTCTAGTCGCCAGGTCACATCTAGGCCATAGTTTGGGTCATAAAAAACTTGGTATCTAAGCACAAGGTTAAGAGTATCCAATGGAGTCTAACATGCTGCATCGAGTAGAGTCTTATTCATCTGTGTGAAGCACGCACATCTATGAATAGGAGGATATGAGGCATCTTAGGAAAGATCTCACTTCTTTCTTGATCTATGTCGTGCGATAGAGTGTTACTCTAAGTCTTTTTCTTTTAACAATTGCTCCTTGCTATTTACAGAAAATGCTTCTATGAAGCGCTCTATACGAAGGAACATTGAGGATGAGAAACAAGCTCCAAATTATCCCTTGAATGAATAAGTCTGACATGTCGAGTTCCGAATGACTTTCCAATTACTTGCTCAAGCTATAACAGTACAATCCAACCGTGAGGTGGTTTCTCCTGTGACCCAAATGTGGGTACATCGGTGACAAGGGTACATGAATTTATGAGGATGAATCCTCCAAAGTTTTGGGGTTCCAAGGTGGATGAGTATCCACGAGAATTTGTTGAGAGTGTTCATAAGATTGTGGATATAATGGGGTTAGCCTAGTTGAAATGGAGGGGTTAGCTACTTACCAATTGAAGGGCGCTGCTAGAATATGGTTTGATCAATGGAGGAGTGAGAGGCCTAGATAGGTAGGTCCCATAGATTGGGAATAATTCAAAGAAGTGTTTCTTGATTACTTTTTCCCATTGGAGTTGAGGGATGCCAAAATACAAGAGTTCATCAACCTTAAGCAAGAAAATATGAGTGTGAGGGAACATGCCCTCAAGTTCACCAAATTTTCAAAGTATGCCCCATTTATGATTGCCGACCCAAGAGCTCGTATAAGCAAGTTTATTTTAGGCGTGTCAGATTTGGTGTCTAAGGAGTGTAAGACATTCATAAACCTATAACATAGTCATTAACATCATTAACAAAGGCTATAATTAATACCAATCACATCATCATAAAGTATTCATAAGAGTAGCTCATTAACATGATTGATTCATACAAGAATAAGAAAAGTTCAATCCTTATTAATCCGTGAGTTAGTGAGAAAATCCTTTTACCTCTTTAACATAAATGTGTGAGAATTACCTTTCACAATCATATATACTTTGTTGAAACATCTTTCATAACTTTTCATGAGTCATTCATAAGCTTTGATAATCAAATATAAATCATTCATAGAAATTGCTTATCAATTATGAACATAATTCCATAAAATTATACTTGAAAATAGCATAAAGCATGGGCCCATGAAAATCAATTTTGAAATCATGTAATTTAACTTAATTAATGTATAATTAAATCAATGATAATGAAATTACCATAATTGAGATGACCCAAAGCAATTTCATAAGAATTAGGGCTTAGAAGAAGAATTCATAAAGGAGAATTTAGAGAAACCCTTGGGACCCCATAGAGAAAGGATCCGTGGATGAATTCTCACATACCTTAGATAATTAGATCCCTAAATACACTTGAATTGGATGCTTGAACTTGAATTTCTTTGAACTTTCTTGAGGAGGAGAATGAACTTTTGAGAGAGAATTTTAGAGAAACTGTTACACCCCATACTTTTGTACCTTGAAAGGTTCTTAAGCTTCTTAGAAGTCACCATGTGAGCCGTATAATCTATAATTCTACCAAACAACTCTAAGGAAGGGAGAATGTGACACCTCATAGTAGGGAAGATTGAAAATATGGTTATAAGAATCTAGAAGAAGTTGGAGGCCAAGTAATGAGTCGTAGGACTCGACTTACGTACGTAAGCTACCAACTTGAAAATCTTACATTCTTAAGCTACTTGAGTTCATACCAAGCTTACGTAGTGAAGATTACATAAGTTCATAAAGTAAGATGAGATTACAAACCCACGAGAAAGAAAAGGTGACAGATGGCAGCAAGAAGGAGTGCCACATAGAAGCTGATGGAAGTGACATATGGAAGCAGATGAAGTTATATTTATATGTTTTAATACTTTTCAACTCATCCTTATCCCATAAGTTATATATTCATCCAAAAAATCAAATAGAGAAGAGAGAAGAAACTCTAGCTGGAGAGAAAGAGAGAGCCTCAGATTTGGGGAGACAAAAAGGTGAGTTCTCTGATTTTGTCCCATAAATTAATTATCTACAGTATACCACGAGGGTATAAAGGTATTATTAATGTAAATTTATGGTTTCAAGCCATCCCAAAAGTATAGCAAACAGCCACGAAGTTTCAGCCGTGCTAGGAGAGCTTCTAAGGCGAGTTTTGGTGAGTTTTCGATAAGGTAAGGCTTTCCCATTTAAATTGTAGTTTATTATGTTGTTATGAGATATATTACATGTCTTAAATGAGGTTTTAAGTGGAAAAATTGCATAAGGATGCTTGACGTTAAAAACAAACTAAATTGAAGTCGTTAGAGTTAAATCGAAGTCGAGTAGTGTATTGTGATTGTGGTGCTGCAGTTGCAGATGGTTTGATTGCGTGTTGCAGGGATGGAATGTGTTCTAATAAGGGTGTGGGTGATTCTGGTTTCATCCACACGTCCCTCCGTTTCATATGTTTAAGGGTTTTATGAAATAAAGGTTAAAAACTTTATTTTGGTATCATAGTTTTGAGCGAGTTGGTTGGAGTTTATATTGTGTAATGTTGAAGTGATTGTACTTATATATATGCCGATGGTTGTTACATTTGGTTGGATGTGGTAATTAAGGATGTATTTGGAAGTTTGGATAGGGAAAGTTATATGGGAGATATTGCCCGATTTACGGTAACTTCGGAACTAGTAATAAACTAGTCGAGGGAAATAGATAAGGAAACGATTCCTATGGATACTTGGTTGTAGAGTTGGAAATTGGAAAGTGAAAGTTTATTAACCTTAGTATTGCTTTCATGTTAAATAGGTTCAAAAGACGTTGAGGCGAACGTGGTTAAGAGTAATCCATAAAAGATATGTGAAGCTACCTTCTTTCTCTTGGCATGTTTTTGGCATAGGTATGTAAAGTTGTCCCTTATTTCTTTTGGCATATCTTAGAATTAAGTAAGGATTAATATGAGTTTTGGGGGTAAATCCATTCATAAGTCTCGAGGGTGATTCATGATTCCTGTTCTTAGAGATTCTCTGATAGTTACTGTCCTTGGATTTTATAAGTTACTTTGTATCATCTTGATTCATGCCTACAATTTCTAAGGCTCTTTTGATATGATAAATAGTGATATTTGAGGGGTGATTAATCTGACTATCGTCCTAATTTTCAAATGATAATTCATCTTTATTACTTCATTGAGTCTTTGACAATGTTTTAAATTGCATTTAGTTTCTCACTACTCCACTCGTGGATGCCCTAATGCTTCTTCCACTGAGCCCGAGCCAAGATATATTATCAAGCGTACTTCTTTGCATTGTTCGCCATGCCCCGACATGAAGAGGAAGGTATGACATGTACATGGGTTGTGGTGTATGTTGTGCCATGTACACATATGCTGATGTTTGGTGATATGATATGATATGGCCATCTGATATGATATGATCTTTTATGGAGTTGTTTCCTACTCTGGAGTATGTTGTGGTGTGGAGCCAGTGATGGGATGTTACATCCCGTACTTTGGTACCTTAGAACGCTTCTTAAGTTTCTGAGAAGGTTCTTAAGTTTCTTAGAAGTCGTCATGTGAGTTGGATAATCTATAACTCTATCAAACAACTCTAAGGAGGGGAGAATAAGATACCCCAATTATAGAGAAGATTGGAAATAGGGTTATAAGAATCCGAAAGGAGTTGGAGGCCAAGTAATGGGTTATAGAACTCGACTTACTTGCATAAGATACCAACTTGGATGTCTTACATACTTGAGCTACTTGAGTACGCATCGATCTTAAGTCGCAAGGAATACATAGGAACTTAAAATGAGATGAGATTGTGAACCCACAGAAGAGATGGAAGGAGGTGTAGCACCTACTCGGAAGCAAGCAGGTGATGCACCTACTTGGACTAAGTAGGTGATGCACCTACTTAGACCAAGTAGGTGACACACCTACTTAAGGTGGGCCCCCACGCTGCCACATGGCAGCTTTGGATTGGATGCATGATTGAGGTGGCGACCTAGGGGGCTGCCATGTGTCATACCTAGGGGGATGCCACGTGTCACCTCTTAAGGAGGTGTATATATGTTCTACATGCTGTACATATCTTATTTCAGCACTTAGAACAAAAGAAACAAAAAGAGAAACCCTAAGAGGTTAAGAGAGAGGGGCGACGGCTTTGGCTAAAGTGAAAGGTAAGCCCTGATTTCATTCCGTCAATTAATTATCTAAGGTATTCCTCGACTAAGTGGAGGTTTTAATTACATAAATTAACTATTTATGGCAGCAAGATAGGGATTCAAACAACCACCAAAGCTCAGCCACGTAAAGGAGTTTCCGAAGTTAATTTTCAGCATGCTAAGAGAACTTCCGAGACAAGTTTTAGCAAGGTATGGCTTGGTTCTCTTCTCCCACGTTTTGGTAAGGGTTTGTAAATGATATGAAGGTGTTAATAATGTAAAGTTATGATTTTTAGCAGTACCAAACGGATAGCAAACATCCACGACCTTTCAGCCGCAATTAAGGAACTTCCGAGGCGGGTTTTGACAAGTTTTGGCCAATTTCGGGTAAGGTAAGGTCCTTCCTTTTAATTTGGAGTTTATGGTGTGGTTATGGAGTGTATTACCCGCCATTTATGTGGCTGTAAGTATAAAAATTTCATAGATATATTTGATGTTAGAAACAATCTAAATTGGAGTCATTATAGTTAAGTTGAAGTCGAGTAGTGTGTTATTGTTATGGTGCTGCAGGTTGGGGGTGGTTTAATTGCATGTTGCAGGGCTGGAACGTGGGTTAAAATAGGTGAGGGTGCTTCTGGTTTCATCCACCTAACCCTCCATTCCGCATGGTTAGTGATTTTATAGATTACCGATTAAAAACCTTATTTTGGTATCGTAATTTTGGCGAATTGTTTGGGACTTGTTTTGTGTAATATTGAAGTGGTGTAAGTGTGTATTGTCTGCTGGTTGTTGTGGTTAATATGAATTCTAAGGTTTAGAGGTTAATTGGAAGTTTGGATAGGGCGAGTTATAGAGGAGATGCTATCCGAATTCTGTTACTTCTTAACTAACTAATACGCTAGTCGAGATTAGTCGAGAAAGGTGAATAAGAGATTGATTCCTATGGGTGCTTGGTTGTGGATTTAGAAGCTGGAAAGTTAAAGATTATTTATATTAGCATTACCTTCGTGTTAAATAGGTTCGGAGGAGGACGAGACAAGCCGAGTTAAAAGCAATCGATACGAGGTATGTAAAACTTATCTCTTTCTTTCTTTTGGCATGTCTTAGCTATAAGTGGAATGTAATATGTGCTCTGAGGATAATTCCATTCATAAAGATTCGAGAATGATTTATGCCTCTGACCTATTTCTTGATGTTAGAACTCCTACAATAAGTGAGATATTGCCTCTCAAGTCTTCTGTATGAAGGAAAGTGGGCCTATCTCTCCCTTGGTTTGGCATGTTTCAAATATATGTAAAGCCCATCCCTTTTATTTTTTGGCATGTCTTAGATATAGGTTACGAATGATGTGTATATGAAGCTTGGGGTAACTCTATTCATAAGCTTCGAGCACGACTCATGACTCTTATCCACGTCTGAATGCTAAAACTCTAAAGGCAGTCGAGCCACTACTCTCGATTGTTTTATGTGTTGAATAGTAAGTGGAGATATAAGCTTTTATTCCCAAGGACCCTACAATACCAAATGTCCTCGGTTCCATAAGTTGTTGGGCACTTCCTTGATACATGTTTCTGGTTCACTTATAGCTGTTAAGACTCTTAAAGAAGTTAAGCTCTTATTCCTCAAGTCTTCTATATGATTGAATAGTGATTGGTACGAAAAAGCTCCTCTATTTAAAAGGCTCTAAGATAGCCAATACTCGAACTTCTATAAGCTAGTTCATACTATAGTAACGTATGACTATGAAGTTGAGGCTCCAGTTGACATAGTCCCTAATGGCATCTAGAGGGTATTGGAGATGATTCCTACCCTAGTTTCCAAGTGACGGTTTATTTGACTATTTTGTTGAGCCTTAAATGATGAATTCATTTGCATATGGTTATTCACTACTCTGCTTGTGCATGCTGCTAATACATTATTCACCGCGTCTCATGAAGGGCCAAGCATGATAAATGATGATATGCTTATTCACCGCGTCCCATGAAGGGCCGGGCATGATAAACGATGAAATGCTTATTCACCACGTCCCATGAAGGGCCGGGCATGATAAATGATGAAATGCTTATTCACCACATCCTATGAAGGGCCGACCATGATAAATGATGAAATGCTTATTCACCGTGTCCCATGAAGGGCCGGGCATGATAAATGATGAAATACTTATTCACTGCATCCAATAAAAGGACGGACATGATATATGATAAAATGATTATTCACCGCATCCCATGAAGGGCCAGGCATGATACACGATGAAATGAATGCTTCACTGAGTCCCTGACTGAAGTGTCGGATACAGGATATAGGCATGCATATGACAACATAGTGATATATTTGTAACCCCGAGTTCCACAGTAGGCTGGGTACGGTATGTGAGGAAGATATACACGCCCTCATTTCACTCAATGCAGGTATAGTGATTCGTTAACTATTATATTCATTGTCTGCATCCTCATTTCAGTTGAAAGCTCATTTATGCTATGTTATGCTTTAAATACTCAGTATATGTATCGTATTGACCCCCCTTTCTTTGGGGGACTGCGTTTCATGCCTGTAGGTACAGACGCACATTTTGGTGATTCGCCAACTTAGGGTTCCACTCAGCAAGTTTGGGAGAAGCTCCATTGAATCGGAGCCAAGCTTTTGGATAATAGACCTTCTATGTATATATTTGTATATTCAAGGGTATGGCGGGGGCCCTGTCCCGCCATATGTTGTTATTAATACTCTTAGAGGCCTATAGACATGGAAGTGGGTTGTGTTTATACGTGTGCTCATTTGTTTCTGTATGATTTATGTTTAGGACGTTCCCGTTATTATGGCGGCCTTGTCGGCTCGCGTGCATGTATATCATGGGATGACCCCACATGCTATGGTAGACTCGTCGACTTAAACGTTATATTACCTACATAATAGGTGTGATAAGTAATAACCCCTCGGGGGATAGGTTGTGCCAATATGTAACCATGTGATAGGGGTATACGCGAGTGTCCAGCTTGGACACCCATCGCGGCCCACGGGGTTGGGTCGTGACACGGCAGGGCGACCATATTTTGTTCATCGAGTTCCCTAATGGGACCGTATGTGACATATGTTTTTCCAAATGCATTATCTGTGTTTGTGATAATTATTTTGACATTCTTAATATTTCGTT
Source organism: Solanum dulcamara (assembly GCF_947179165.1). Classification (NCBI taxonomy): domain Eukaryota; kingdom Viridiplantae; phylum Streptophyta; class Magnoliopsida; order Solanales; family Solanaceae; genus Solanum; species Solanum dulcamara. The sequence continues at coordinate 41,461,324 of NC_077244.1, read as the reverse complement.
CATTTTCTGTATATTCTGTTTTGGTTATGACTTTATTTATTACAGTCCATGCTTTATATATTCAGTATATTTTCCATACTGACCCCCTTTCCTCGGGGGATGCATTACATGCTCGCAGATACAGACATTTGAGTTGCCGATCCGCTTGCTTAGGACATCCACTCTACTGTTTGACAGTGCTTCTTTGTCCGGAGCCCATATTTTGGTACTGACCTTTCGATAGCCTATATGTATATATTGGTCAGGGACACGACGGGGCTCTATCCTATCATATTTTTATGCTATCGTTCTGTAGAGGTATGTAGATATGTATTTGTGGGTTCTGTATATGTTTTGGGCTTTTATGTTCCGTGATGGCCTTATCGGCTTTCGTGAGATGCATCTATTTTCGTGTGCTATCCAATGACCTTAATTAATTTCTATATTTATTTATTCTGCTAATATGCTAATTTGGGCTAAGGGTACGTATGGGTGTCCAACTCGGGCTTGAGTCGCGGTCTACGGGATTGGGTGGTGACAAAAGTGGTATTAGAGTGGTCCTTCCTTGGAGTGTCTAATGAACGCGTCTAGTAGAGTCTTGTTTATCGGTGTATTGCGCGCCACATCTATAAACAGGAGGCTACAGGACATTTAGGATGTTACCTTTCTTTCATATCTAAGATCGTGCGATAGATTCGAGTTATAGGAAAACTCCCTATATTAATCTCGGATGTTAACAGAAGGATGACAACAACGCAAGGAAGTGACTAACGATATTAGAAGTCACAAGGCACGCAGGTAAGAAAAGACATGAAAGATATCTGTTGGGTAAGGTATTGAAGTAGAACTGAAATGTAAAGTTGTAAATTGAAAGAAAGAGTAGACAGGAAAGTGTAACAGGGGAAGTTCCAATGGACGTACGAGGTAAGTCCATTTTCAACTATTGATTATGGGTGCCCTGTGTGGCTGCGATATGATGTGATGTGATATATATATATATATATATATATATATATATGTATCTTTATAAATATTGGCCCTGTGAGGCCCTGTTGGTATTTTCTGTGTGTAGGTTTAAGATAGTAAGAAATACAGAGGAAACTCAACCCAAATTTTCCTAGAAATAAAAAGAGAATGAGATAAAGGGTTGTAGTATGTCTTGAAAGGTCGTGCCCACAATAATGATGAGATTTGGCAAAACCACGAGTATAGATGACCTCAAAAAATAAGTTAATTGCTGAATTGATGACAATAGAAATTAGGAGGTTGATATTGATATGGTAAACCGAAGTTGGAAAAGACTTGTGACCCTAGGGAGATGATTTAGAGAAGACTGGTAGTTATGGATAGAACGATATATTAAGGCACCGAAGGAATTGATACACAGGGATAAACTGTGATGAACTATAATTAAAAGGAGTAACAGTATGATTAAGACAAGAGTGCAAGGGAAATAGAATTGTGACGGATATGAAGTATTAATAAAACAGCTTGGTAGATATTAAGGATAAGACTAACTAAGAAGGGTAAGTAACCCATAGTAAGAATCATAAAAAAGGTTAAGAAGTGTTATACTATGGGATGGAATACAAACAGGATATGATGTGAATATAACGAGGATCGTTATGAAAATAAGTAAAGCCTAATGAGAAAGTGGCTAGTGATAGGACGTGGTCTGTGTAATAAAAATATAAGGGTAAGTGTGAAACGGAAAAGCAGGCTAGGGAATAAATAAGAAAGACTCATCAAGTTTCGTAGGGAAAGTTGCGAATAAAGATTATGCGATAACGGAAATGATAGCGAGCACAAGGAAAGAAAGAGTAACTGAAAGGAGTAAGCAAGAAGAAAGTGAGATAACAGTGTAACAATAGGTCATGACATGTGTAGCCGAAGATACGAATGCTAAAAGTGACGGAACTATGAAATACCAAGCTGTAGAGGGATGAGCAATGAGATAGAATGGGTGTTAGGGAATGATTGGTATGATACGAATAAAGATGGATGGACAGAATACGTTTTGGAAATGAGAAAAAGGATTATGTGGAAGTAATGCATTCCGAATAATACAGAGGTAGTATAAGATCCCTCTTGTGCGGAATAAAAGATAGACATAGACGGGATAAATGATAAGAGAAATCTATGAAAGCACCCAAGATAGATATGATTAAATAAATATAGAATGGAACAAAAGGGGAACGTACAATATGAACTTAAAAGTGCAATACGACTACATGGTTATAAGGTAAGGCCCTGATTGAGGCGAACTTGGTATGTTGTTGAGAAAATTAAAAGGCGGTATTGGGTACACAGTAAAGGCAAGGGGTATAAGGTATAAAGAGATGGTGCATGCACACAACGTCGCCCCGACAATAGTGGAATCCTTAAGAGACAAAGACGGTAAACTTAAGGAATAAATGGTGCAATATACATTTATCCCAAGAAACAAAGGATATAGGTTGGTATAAAGCTACTCCTGCAAGAGAATCTTGGACAATTATCGTCGAAATATAAGTATTGTCTAATTGAAATTGGAACGACTAAAAGTGCTAATTAACTTTTGATAAAGATAAGTGGAGTATGGCCTTGGATGAGTTGTTCCATGGGTCACATTACACAAGTATAGATTAATAGATAAGATGCCGCACTATGTATGGAAAGGTTCTCATTGCTTCGTGACTTAGTCAAGGTTTCATACGTACAAAATCAAGTTATAAAGGATGAAGAAAGAGATGGACATGATACGGTACCAAGCGGATTGGGAAAGAGATTGGATGAGTTTTGAGATTGGACAAAGGTATAAGTACCCCTCCCCCCCCCTTAAGGGGGGAAACGGGTGAGAAGAATACAAGGGCAAGATGAAAATAATGGATACTACAATATAGAGGACATGGATGTTTAAACTTCAAGAGGATGCCATGCTGAAGCTAGTTAGAAGGGATGAAAGCCAATAATAATGGGATAGAAGTCAAAATGGTATTTAAGGCAGTGTCAAGAAGTTTTTACCAAAACCATGTACGACATAATGTTAGAAGATGGGTGTGTATAAAAAAAGAAAGGGTACAACTAGGGAAGGGTATCGAATAACTCAAGATATCGTGTGAAGGATAACGATACCATGCGGGGTCAAAAAAGATATTGGCTAGCATTGGTCGCAAATGATGTTGTGATAGATAAATAACCAAGGAAAAGGGACAGCAAGCCTCCTATGATTGGAAGTGACAAGATCAATGAGTGAAAAAAAGAAAAGAAAGAAGTATGATAAGATGGGACAAGCGAGTTTCAATGTGAATGAGATAGGTGAAGCAAAATGAACCCAGAGATGAAAAGACTACGTCTACCTCATACAAGTTGTACCGGCAGGGTTATGAAACCTATGAATATGTATGTGTTACATATAGGGCCAAGTGAGTAAGTATGTGGTAAAAAGAATAAGGGTTCAATAAGGATAATACAATTATAATATTTTGGATACATTACAGAGAGGTAGAGAAAAGATATCCGTACTTGTTCCCTATATCCAAAGATATTCTAAACTCCTAAAAGGATTGGAAGACAACGGTTATAGAGAACTCCCAAAAATCCTTGTAAAACCCTATAAGACGAGTTAACATTCGAGGAAGAATGCTCTAAATGGGGAAAGAATGTTACACCCCATACTTTTATACCTTGAAAGGTTATTAAGCTTCTTAGGAGTCACCATGTGAGTCGGATAATCTATAATACTACCAAACAACTCTAAGAAAGGGAGAATGTGACACTCCATAGTAGGGAAGATTGGAAATATGGTTATAAGAATCCGGAAGAAGTTAGAGGCCAAGTAATGAGTCGTAAGATTCGACTTATGTACATAAGCTAAAAAGTTTAAAATCTTACATTCTTAAGCTACTTGAGTTCACACCAAGCTTATATAGCGAGGATTACATAAGTTCGTAAAGTAAGACGAGATTATGAACCCATGAGGAGGAAAAGAAGGTGACACGTGGAAGCAAAAGGGAGTGACACATGGAAGAAGATGGAAGTGAAATGTGGCAGCAGCTGAAGTAAGGGGTGGGCCCCCCACATGCCATGTGGCATCCCCTTAGTGGAGAAGGTGATGCGTTGGCCCACTAAGGGCTTGATATGTGTCACCACTTAGGGGATGACACATGTCACCCCCCACGGTTTAATATATATATATATATATATATATGTTTTATGACTTTTCAACTCATCCTTATCCCATAAGTTACATCTTCATCCAAAAATTCAAGGAGAGAAGAGAGAAGAAACTCTAGCTAGAGAGAAAGAGAGAGCCTCGGATTTTGGGAGAACAAAAGGTGAGTTCTCTAATTTTTTCCCATGAATTAATTATCTAAGGTATACCACGAGGGTATGAAGGTGTTATTAATGTAAATTTATGGTTTTAATCCACCCCAAAAGGATAGCAAATAGCCACGTACAAGTTTACTACACAACTACTCTATATTTCATGATCCTCAACAACAACCCCAAGGCTACTGGCCGCTATAGCTCCATTTACTTCCTATCCTTTCATCCTCCTTAACTACTCATCCTTATACTGATGTTGTTGCATATTTCCTTGGACTTACTTGGTATGACAAGACTAAAAAGGGCAAAGATGAAAAGAATTTTCCCATCCCATGTGAGATAGAAGTTTCATATACTTTTTTCTTCTTCAATTTAGCTATGTCTGATACGTAGCATAGTTGAATAGGAATAGTGTAGGTTACTCTCTTTTTTCTCATAGAAGGGGAGAGTCTCCCTCATTTATGCTTTCTTAGTCGATTTATACCGGGAGGAGTCCTCTCATAGGTTTACTGCTTTCTAGTTATAGTTAGCCTCTCTTTTGTATCGGGGATGAGTTAGCTGACCTTAATAGGTTAGCCAACTTATGAACCAACATAGGATCGGAGGTAAGGTTTATGTCCCCCTCCTTGTAATTTTATTTTGTTTATTTATGTTAAGGCTTGGGGGTGCTGCTCAACCCCTGACTGTGTACGAGAGGTGGGAGCCTCGTGTAGGGTCTGTTCCCTTTAAAAAAATAGCCACGAAGTTTCAGCCGTGCTAGGAGAGCTACCGAGGCGAGTTTCGGATAAGGTAAGGCTTTCCCATTTAAATTGGAGTTTATGATGTTGTTATGACGTATATTACATATCTTAAATGAGGCTGGAGGTAGAAAAATAGCATAAGGATGCTTGACGTTAAAAACAAACTAAATTGAAGTCGTTAGAGTTAAATTAAAGTCGAGTAGTATGTTGTGATTGTGGTGCTGCGGTTGCAGTTGGTTTGATTACGTGTTGAAGGGCTAGAAATTGTTCTAATAAGGTTATGGTGCTTCTATTTGCATCCACATGACCCTCTGTTCCGTATGGTTAAGGATTTTACGAAATAAAGGTTAAAAACTCTATTTTAGTATCATAGTTTTGAGCGAGTTGGTTGGAGTTTATATTGTGTAATGTTGAAGTGATTTTACTTGTATATATGCTACTGGTTTTTGTTGTTGGTTGGATGTGGTAATTAAGGATATAGTTGGAAGTTTGGATAGGGCAAGTTATAGGGGGGATGCTTCTCGATTTATGGTAACTTCGGAACTAGTAATAAACTAGTCGAGGGAAATGGATAAGGAAATAATTCATATGGATACTTGGTTGTAGAGTTGGAAATTGGAAAGTGAAAGGTTATTAACCTTAGTATTGCTTTCATGTTAAATAGGTTCAAAATACGATGAGGCAAATGTGGTTAAGAGTAATCCATAAAAGGTATGTGAAGCTACCTTCTTTCTCTTGGCATGTTTTGGCATAGGTATGTAAAGTTGTCCCTTCTTTCTTTTGGCATGTTTTAGAATTAAGTAAGGATTAATATGAGTTTTGGGGGTAAATCCATTCATAAGTCTCGAGGGTGATTCATGATTCTTATTCTTAGAGATTCTCTGATAGTTAATGTCCTTGGCTTTTATAAGTTACTTTGTATCGTCTTGATTCATGCCTATGATTTCTAAGGCTCTTTTGATATGATCAATAGTGATATTTGAGGGGTGATTGATCTGACTATTGTCCTGATTTTCAAATGACAATTCGTCTTATTACTTTATTGAGTCTTTGACAATGTTTTAAATTACATTTAGTTTCTCACTACTCCACTCGTGGATGCCCTAATGCTTCTTCCACTGAGTCCAGGCTAGGATATATTATCAAGCGTACTTCTCTGCATTGTTCGCCATGCCCCGACATGAGGGGGAAGGTATGATATGTATATGGGTTGTGGTGTATGTTATGCCATGTACACCTATGCTGATATCTGATGATATGATATGATCTATTACGAAGATGTTCCCTACTCTGGAGTATGTTGTGCTGAGGCGCCAGTAACGGGAGGGAAACCACGTTTTGTTCACCGAGTCCCCTTATTGGGATGGATATGACATATTTTTTTTCGCATGCATTATCTATGTTTGTGATATGTATTTTGACATTCTGGATATTTTGCTCCTTTTCTGTATATTCTGTTCTGGTTATGACTTTATTTATTACAGTTTATGCTTTACATATTTAGTATATTTTCCGTACTGACCCCTTTTCCTCAGGGGCTGTGTTACATGCCCGAAGATATAGACGTTTGAGTTGCTGATCCACTTGCTTAGGAGATCCACTCTGCTGTTTGACAGTGCTTCTTTGTTCAGAGCCCATATTTTAGTACTGACCTTTCTATAACCTATATGTATATGTTGGTCAGGGGCACGACGGGGCCCTATCCCATCATATTTTTATGCTATCATTCTGTAGAGGTATGTAGATATGTATTTGTAGGTTCTGTATATGTTTTGGGCTTTTGTGTTCTATGATGGCCTTATCGGCTTTCGTGAGCTGCATCTCTTTTCGTGTGCTATCCAGTGACCTTAATTAATTTCTATATTTGTTTATTCTGCTAATATGCCAATTTGGGCTAAGGGTACGTATGGGTGTCCAACTCGAGCATGAGTTGCGGCCTACGGAATTGGATCGTGATAGAAACGATTTGTATTTAGGTATGTAAGTGAGTGAATAAGAGAGTTAGGAGGGATTTTGGTAGTTAATAGAATTGAATTTGTACCCAAAAACCATCCAAATACATTAATGAAATAATAGGGAAAAGATCAAAACAACCTTAAAACTTAACTGAATAGAGCCTTGGGAGGACCATCTTCACAGTCCATGAAAAGCTCCATGGGTCGTGGAGTGGCCCATGGAAACTAACTTGGCCAAGACTGGCAAGAGAGACTATGATGGGAGGGACTATAGTCTGTAAAGATCTCGATAGGTCGTGAATGCCCTCGTGAAGTTAACTTGTTTCAAGGATTCTAAGGATTGAGTTCCACGGACCACTTTATGGTCCATGAACATTTCTACTGGTCGTGAACCCAGTTATGAACCCTACCTTATTCCTTCCTCTTTCCTGTAACTTCTATGGGACACCTTCACGATTTGTGGTTCCTTTCACGGTTAGGAGAAGGGTCCATGAACTTTCCTCATTTTGACATCTTTTCCTGTGACTTCTACGACTCCCTTCCACGGGTTATGTTGCTTCGTACGACTTGTAAAGGGCTTGTGAACTTCATCTGGTCTACGTTTTTCTTAGATTTTGTTCTTAAACTCCATTATCTGACTTTCCAACTTTTGGGGTCTTACAATATCCCCTACATGGAAACATTGATCCTTGAATGGGACTCAAACTAGCATAAATAGATTCAAAAGGAGCCATAGCAGCCCAATCATAAATGACAAACATATTGAAAATGCATAAAACATAGAATATTGAACCCCAAGCTAAAACATGACTTTAAAACACATTTTATGAGCATGCATGCTTATGAAAATATGAGAATGACTGAAAAACATAGATTCAATAGAGTGAATCCTGAAGAAACTAAATATCTCAACTAGGAACGGAAAGAAAGAGATGAGGATATCATGACACCATATTAGCTTCAGCCTCCCATGTAGCACCTTCAACCTCTTAGTTCCTCCATAACACCTTAATGAAAGTTATTTCCTTGTTCCTCAATCTTCTAACTTGTCGGTCTGGAATCTCAATCGGAGCCTCCTCCTAGGATAGACTCTCCTTCACACCAATACTTTCCAAAGACACAATAGAGCTAGGATCACAAACATAGTTCCTAAATAAGGACACATAAAACTAGATGTGTCAATGCCAACTCCAAAGGCAAACCAAACTCATATGCCACCTAGCTAATCTGCCTCAAAATTTTATATGGGCCTAAATAGCGGGGACTTAGTTTCCCTTTCTTACCAAAATACATAACACCCTTCGTGGGTAAAATTTCAAGTAAACCCAATCATTAACCTCAAACTCAAGTTCCCTTCTTCTCACAACTGGATAGGACTTTTATCATCTTTTGGCAGTCCTCAATCTTTCTATAATGAGTCTCACCTTATACATGGCCTAATGCACCGATTCAGGTCCAATCAAGGAATCTACACCAATTTCAAGCCACCGAATAGGAAACCTACGCCTCCTACCATATAGGGCCTCAAATGGTGCCATCTAGACAAATAATTATTTGTCACTCTAGCATCCAGATCTCTATTTCCCGTAAAGTCAATCACACATGCTCTCTATGTGTCCTTTAAGGTCTGAATAGTATGCTAGGCTTGATTATCTTTTTGAGGGTGAAAAGTTGTGCTAAGCATAAGTTGGGTACCAAGGCCCTTTTTTGGAAATATCTCCAAACCTGAGATGTGAACTGGGTACCTTGATCTGATATGATATATAATGGAACAGCATAAAGTTTAACCAACTCACGAATATAAAGTCTAACATAGTCTTCGGCTAAATAGGAAGTCTTGACAGGAAGAAAAATGAGCTGACTTAGTCATTCGATCAACAACCACCCAAAATAAAATCATGGTGCCTACGGGTACGAGGCTAACCTGTAATGAAATTCATATTCAAGTCTTAGAACTTCCAAGTAGTACTCTCAATATGTTTAGCTAACCCTTTTGTTTTCTAATACTCAACCTTCACATAATGAAAATTAGGACATTTAGCCACAAAGTCCGCAATACCCTTCTAATGTCATTCTACTAATACACTTCCCTCAAATCTCTATACATCTTTGTGGAACCTAGATAACTAGAATACTGTAGACTATAAACCTGGGACAATATCATTTCTCTCAATCCAACATCAACATTGGGGACACACAAATGGGATTGATATCTAAGCATACCATCTATTTCTTGGAAGAAAGAGTCAATGGCTTTTTCGGCAACCGCTTTAGTCAACTCAACCAAAGTAAGATCATTATCATTTTTCACCTTAACATCTGCCATAAGAGACAATCCAAAATCCTTTTAAACAGCAACACCACCATCATTGGAATCAATCAAGCAAATACCCAAATGAGTTAGTCTATGAGCATCATGAACTAACTCCTTCTTTTCATCCTCAACATAGATAATGCTATTCATGAACAATCTACTAAGAGCATCAACAACCACATTCGCTTTACTCGGATGGTATAACACACTCATATCATAACCCTTTAACAACTCAAGCTACCTCATTTGTAGAAGATTCAAACCCATTTTGATGAACACATATTGCAAGCTCTTATGGCCGGTGAATACATCAACATAGACACCATAAAGATAGTGCCTCCAAATCTTTAAGGCAAATATAATTGCTCTAACTCCAAGTCAAGAGTCAGATAGTTCTTTTCTTGCACCTTGAGTTGCCTCGAAGCGTAGGCTATCACCTTCCCATTTTTCATCAAAATACAACCAAGACCAACTCTTGAGGCCTCATTATATATAACAAATCCATCATATCCTTTCAGTAAAGTCAACACCAAAGAGGAGGTAAGCCTATCTTTCAACTCTTGGAAGCTTTTCTCGTATTCCTCGAACTATTGGGATTTCACCTTTTTTTGAGTCAAAGTAGTCAAGGGCGATGCAATGGAAGATAATTCTTCCACAAACCATCTATAGTAATTGGCTAATCCCAAGAAACTTTGAATATCCAAAGGAGAAAAACATTTAGGCCAATTCTTTACCACTTCAATTTTCTTAGGATCCACCATAATAACTTCAACTGAGACAATATCTCCAGGGGAAACAACCGACCTCAACCAAAACTCACTTGCTAAACTTAGCAAATAACTGACGATCCTTGAATACTTCCAACACAATCTTCAAATGATCGGCAAGCTGCTCCTCACTCTGAGAATAAACCAAGTTATCATCAATGAACACATTCACAAATAGGGATGGCAATGAGGTAGGGTGGGTATGGAGCGGGGTGGGCAGGGTTGAAGAAATTATTATCCAAATTAATATGGGGCGGGGCGGGTTGTGGGTTTAAGGTATCTAATAAAATTCGAAAAAAATTAAATCTTTGTAATTAGTAAAAATCAAAGATATAAACGTTTTATATTAAATTTTGACTTTAATTTTAACTTCTTCTGTTTAAAAAAATAAATTAAACTAGACAATATTAATTAGAGTTAATTAGTAATTAAAAAGAAATTATTGAAATATTAACTAGAAATAATTAATTAGTTGTTGAGATGTTAATTAGTGAAAAATTAAAAAACTATAGATTTTATTTTTCATATTAAACTCAAGAAAAAAATATAAAAATTTATACGGAGCAGTTTATGCAGGGTGGGTCGATATGGAGCAGTCTTGGGTAAGTTGAAAATGGAAAAAATTGTTATGCGGGGCAGGGCAGTGTTGTGTCCAGACGCACACGAAAGTGTACGCGGTCTCAAAAGTAATATAGTGATCCTCTTTAAGAGACAGATATCGAACCCACAGGAAAATATAATTAGGCATTAGTTAGCTTTTCAATGAATCAAATTATTTATGTGTGTTTTCAAAGAGTTGAGTTTATTTATGTCTATAAAAATAATTATAACAATACGATATAAGAAAATGATTCATAGATATTAGAGGAATTTTATCAATATGAAGAAGATTTCCTGAGTTGTAGCACTCATAGATTTCCGGTCTAAAATCCTTTACCTTGGTATCCAATGGGATTTTCGATTACTGGTTTACAAGGTTGATTATACAATTATAATCTTCCGATCTCTAATTGCCTACTCTTGTTGATAGCCTAACTACATAGTTGAGCGGGGATAAGCATGAATCAACAAAAATACATTAATCTTATCATCTTGTTTAGTAACCAAATATGGTGTATAGATATGTGGCACGATCATTCTATACACAAATTATTCTAGGCAATTCTAGGAAAAACATGCTTCTTATATTCTAATGTTTTATCCCCTTTTCGTCTTCTGAGTTCCAGGTGGACAACAATTTTTTTTCTAATGGTGATCAAGCATTAAAACAATCAAACCAAGAACATAAGAGTAATCACATACACAAACCCATTTTTAATCAAGGCAAACAAGATTCAAACCTTCATCTTTTGGCTGCAACCCAAGAACAAGGGGATTTAGCCACTCAAGGTGTATAACATACATACATAAATCATTAATAACATCAAAACTTAGATTCAAAATGAAAGAAAAGAAGAAAATATCATCAAAAGTAGCTCTTTCATCGTCTTCTTCAACTTCAAACCTAAGAATCTGATCTACTTTTTAATAAAATATGTAAAAGTTCTATTTATAGCACCAAAAATGCAGAATTAAAGTGGGTACACTAAACTCTGCAATGCGGACTTGGTTTAGTTCAGTGTAATTTTTTATTTCCTATGTCGGTAAGAATTTGTGCAATCCAGAACCAGGTCCGCGACGTGGACTTGACATGTACCACATTGCTTCATCAAGTAATTTCCAAGTTTTGGAATTTAAATCTCAAAAGCAACGTGCCGACGTGGACTTACTTCCTTCTAGTATGTCTTCTTCACATTGTGTTCCCAACTTCTCCATTGATCTCCACTTTCTATTTAATCATGTTTTGAATGTTCATTCTTTCCCAATCATCCCTGAAAGTGTCTAATCACATTGGTTGGTTACAACAATACAAAAATGCAATAATATGAACTAAATTCTAGGAATTTGCTCTCAACTTGATCAATGAATTATGGGTTTTATTTGTTATTGGTCACATAAATGTACCCAAGATCACCACCCCACACTTACAACTTTGTTAGTCCTCGAACAAACTCCCAGTCTTATTCCTAAAATAACAAATACATGACATATAAAGCAATTTTACCAAACCACAGTGATTGCACAATTAGCTTATCTTACAAATACATGTCAAATTTTTGTTTTAAGAAATCTGACTAACTCAACACCACATAGACTCAAGAGTTGACTCTGTAATGAAACCACTCACATGATTTGTTAAATAAAAAGGTATGCATGATTACCAATTCTTCATTAAACATATGCCCTCACCAAGAAAGAATTTACCCATTCTCTCACAGTTACATTAATGGGTATTTAGACAAAATTTCTCTCACTCTCTCAAATAAAATCACAAGTTGCTCAAGATTAACCATAGGCTTACCCTTACTGTATCAAATAGCTCTATTAAGCCAGCTGAGACTTAAGGATCACTTAGGGCTTTTTCAGGTTGTAATGTGGGCTTGGGGATGGGTAGGTAGAAATCTGGACATGTATAGTGACTTGGTTCCCTAACGCTTTCAACACACTACATTTTCTTTTAATTCTTTTCAAGTACTACATAACCTTATTCTCACCACTTTGTTGTTTCGTTAGCTTAACCTTTCACTTCATTTGTCTGTGTAGAGGAATTTTTCTTTTCTTTAATAACTTCAATCATAATGTGGTTGATGTTCTTTTCTATTTCCACAACCTTGTCTTCCCTAACACAAGATTTTATTTTAATTAATTACACCAATAGTTTTACTCTCCAAGATTGTTAACCTCCCATTTCTCTAAAAATATTTCTTCCAAAGCTCTTAGCTTCTTGGATCAAAATTATCGTATTAGGAAACAAATGGGAATAGGCTTCAAACTGGGCTGCCAAAGAATCAAGTCAAAGGCTCAAAAGGGCTAACTATGGATTTACATTAAGGTGGGTACAACAAGTGGTTTTTAAAATGAGGTTACCAAAGAAATTCCTACATCCTTTCCCTAAATTCTAAACTTCCTTTATTTTCACTACTAATACACGTAGGGCAAGTTCTAATAATCAAAAGCAACCAAGATTATCAATTAATCTTACTCAAACTGTACATGTTTAATTTCAGAACGATAATTTTTCAGAAATTTCAACCATAATCACATGAATTCGACATTATTCAAAATCTAACAACAGAGTCTTAAGTGTCTCAATCTAGACAGTCATTTTATTTTCTACCTTGTGCAATCTGATAGTTTGGTAAAACACTTTATATACATTATAAATATCTAAAAAAATATTTTTTTTACGGTTCAAAGGGACTATCCATGGCCAAAGAACCGAAAACAAATGCCATAAATTCCAAATTCAGAAAAAATTTTAAATTACATCAACATTTAAGATAACCTAAAATATCAGTGCAAATAAAATTAAACAAGTACCAATATAGATAAATCACAATATAAGTCTAACAAAAACCACCACAATTAGAAATCCAAATAAAACAAAACATCAAACTTAACAATAAAAATTAATAGATATGGTTTAATTTAAACAAACTCCAACCCACACTTAAAGTTGGGCACTGTCCTCAGATGCTCAAGCTAGTAGACTTCCCTGTCTACTCATCCATCTTTCCACCAGCATCTGGATCTTCCACTGCCAGGGGGTCAAACTCTGTGGCCTCCATATCGGACTTCATGTCTGAGCCGATCCTCCTTCTATCCTCATCCGTGGGGATATCGTCTTTAGTGGACTCATAAAATTTAGGTCCCAGTCCGATTACAACCACAACATGCTCGTTCAGCAGGTATTATCTCTCGACCTCACGAAGTTCCTCTTTAATTGAAGCTCGTCTTCTGGTATGGTGTCGAAACATTTCTAATCTAAACATACAAGTTGTGATCAAATCATCACACCTCGCGTGCTCCTGATTAGTGAGGACTGGCCATGAGTGTATTCTATCCCTTTGATGTTTGTGACATCATAAGAATCTGAGGGAAGGGAGACGTATAATTATATTATTCATCGAGGACCCCGAACCTTTGACATATATCTGTAATAAGGCCTTTGAATGTAAACCCCCTGCCTCGATGAACCCTACATTTCCTGATAGTGGATTTTATCACCGCTCCAATATTCATATTTATACCCTTCATAAGGGCATAAGCCAAGCATACTCTGTCCCTTTTTATTCTGTGTAGTGGAGGCCTGGAATGAGACTATGCATGATAATTTTGACCCACACACGTGCATCTTTATTAAGATGCGTGTATGGGAATATTTTGTGGTAGCCCCGAAGACTATGATGTACCCATTTTATAGTCGATCTAGGCCCACTCAAAGTATGTCGGACATCCCTATATGGCAGTTGAATGTTCAATTATGTCAAGGCGGTCGTTGGCATCTCTGGCGTTCCCTATATCTCATTTATTTCAATGGTATATAGAGGAACATCAATCCTTTAGACTGTGATATAATGTGTATACTGATTGGGTTGATAATTTGCATAGAATTCCCTTACCACGTGCTAATTTCATGGCTTTGGATCAGCGAACAAGAAATGCATGTTTAGTTCCTCTATTCTTCGCTTTATTTGAGGGTAGTCTCTAGCCAATTTTTCTTCGTCAATTAGCATGTCGGATAGATAGCGAGACTCAGTGTGCCGCTTGCAGTTTTTCCTAGTTGGAGCACTACTTTTATGCCAAATCAATGAGATTGACCTCGAGGCATGGGTGGGGCTGGTGATACAGAGGGTGCCCCTCTTTCTCTTTTCCTGCTTCCAGGACCTGCTGGTTCCTTTTTTGGCCTTTGACTGGATAATATTTTCGCTGCAAATAAGCCACCCAAAAATAATATATAAGAACCTAAATGTGCATTTGACTTTCGGGCCCGTACCCCACACTTAATCATTTCATTAGCAGTAAATGATATTGAGGTACTCAGACTTCCTTTCATTTTAATGTTATGCACATACATGCTAGCGAACCAACCCACACTTCAAATAATCCACATGGTGAGTCCAATACTACATGAATTCAAAATAGCCTCCTGTAGTTTAGCATATCCCCCAAAAATCAACATACATGATTCAATACTACAAGCTACTTCAACCCCAACTTTAGAGCATACAGATAAAATCATGATTAACCTACCATTCTATTCAAGTTTAAGCATTAAAGTGCATACATGATCATCACTACTACAAGCATGGTTTCAATCTAAGAATTTGAATAATATAAACTTCACTTCACACTATTTTCACAAATCAAACCAACTTCAACACATTACTTTATGCATGTTTACTCAAGAATTCAATACACATTATCATAACAATCAGAATATTCAATTTCCTCTAATCATTAAAAGTAGGGTTAGGTTACAAGAACTTAACCCATAATCATTTAACCAAAACAAGAAATTTCACACACCCATAAGCATTTCAATTTAAGGGCAATGAAAATCAATCATATTGAATCAAAACTCAAGGCTTACAAACTTACTTATGTATATTTCAACCATTTATAGCATAAAAGTAGTTCAAAAACACATACCTTGTTGTTGTGACGTAGAAACTCAACAAAAGTTTATGCTTGAATTGGAAGAGTGCGTCGCGGATTTGCCTTAGAAGAAAGGATTTTTGAGAGTTGAACAGAGAAAGAAACATGTTTCAAAGTCAAAAACTGAAGTTGAATGGGTCCTTTTTGATGTTTTAACACTACTTTTATCAGGTGTACCTATTAAAAATGGGTTAAACCTATTTTTTTAATGAAAAATCACAAAGATTGTCCCAGGTCCGCGATGCGTACTTGTCGCGGACCTTGCTGTTTTGTGACCCAAAATTCCAAATTACATTTTGCACTAAAATTAACCTGGTCATGGACCTGGCGCACACCTTACTTGGAACTTATTTTCAGAAAAATTGATTTAGAACATACCTGGGAAAATTTTGCACTGGGATGGAATAAGTCCGCGATGCGGACTTGTCGCGGACCTCTCTATTTAGGTTTTGTCCAAATTTTTTTGATTTTATTTTATAAACTAACTTATACAATGAAACAAAATTAAATCCATTATAACCTCTAATAAAAGAAAATATTTTACAATACCTCATGGGTTGCCTCCCTCGCAGTGCCTTATTTACTGTCGTGGAATGAATTAACGCCTTCACGGTCTACATCGTTACCAAAGTAGTGCTTGACTCTTTTTCCATTAACTAGAAAAGTGGACATTTCTGATGCATTCCACAGTTCTACAGCTCCATAATGTTTCATACTACCACTTCAAATGGACCACTCTACTTGGATCTTAGCTTCCCTAGAAAAAGTTTGAGTCTAGAATTAAAAAGAAGTACCTTTTGCCCTGGTTCGAAAGTGCGAGTGATGATGTGCTTATCATTCCATCACTTTATTTTATCCTTGTACGGCTTGGCATTTTCATAGCCTAAACTCCTCCAACTCGTGTAGTTTGTCCAACTGCTTTTTCCCTGCTAGCTCTGGGTCAAGATTCAGCTTCTTGATTGCCCAATAGGGTTGGTGCTCTAACTCAACTGGTAAGTGGCATGCTTTACCAAATACCATCTAATATGGAGAGGTCCCGATGGCTTTTTATATGTCATTCGGTAGGCCCAAAGTACTTCATCTAACTTCTCTGACCAATCTTTCCTTTGTGCATTCACAGTCTTTTGCAATATATGCTTTACCTCTTTGTTGGATACCTCGACCTGCTCACTGGTTTGCGTATGATATGTTGTAGCCACTTTATGCCTCACCCCATACTTAGCCAAGAGATTCTTCAATGTTTTATTTATGAAGTGTGATCCTCCATCGCTGATAATTGCCCTAGGAGTGCCAAATCGAGTGAAAATATGCTTCTTGAGAAACTTGGTCACCACCTTTGAGTCATTGGTGGGAAGAGCTATGGCCTCAACCTACTTGGACATGTAATCGACTGCCACTAAGATATACTGGTTTCCATAAGATGATGGAAAAGGACCCATGAAGTCCATGCCCCATACATCAAAAACTTTGACTTCCGGGATGTATCTCAATGGCATTTTGTGTCTTCTCGAAATGGATCATATTCGTTGGCATTGGTCGCAGTTCTTTACATACCCTACAACATCTTTAAATAATGTAGGCGATAAGAAACCAAATTGAAGTACCTTATGTGAGTGCGCTCTCCTCTATGATGACCACCATATGGTGATGAGTGGCAACTATCTAACACTTGGCGCGCTTTAATTTTTAGCACACACCTTCTTATCATTTGGTCTATTCCCTGCTTGAATAAGTAACGCTCATTCCATATGTAAAAACGAGCTTCATGCATCAACTTTTTCTTTTTTTGTGCGGTTGCATTCGGGGGAAACACCCCACTGATCAGGTAATTGACTATGTCAGCATACCATGACAATTCTCTCTATTCAAGAGCTAATAGTTGCTCATCAGGGAATTCTTCTTTGATCTGCATTTGCTCCTCAATATGTGTCAAACTCTCTAACCTGGAAAGGTTTTTGGCAACTTGATTCTCATAGCCCTTGCGATCTTTAATCTCAATGTCAAATTCTTGTAGAAACTGGATCCATCTTATGAGTCATGACTATGCATCTTTCTTATTGAATAGGTACCTAAGAGATGCATGGTCAGTATAAATAATCACTTTTGTACCTATTAGGTAAGAGCAGAATTTATCAAATGCATAAACCAATCCCAGCATTTCATTCTCTATGACAATGTAGTTAGCCTGAGCAGAGTCAAGAGTCTTGCTGGCATAATAGATGGAGTGAAACATTTTCTCCTTCCTTTTCCCCAGAACTGCTCCCACTACTGTGTCACTTGCATCGCATATCAGCACAAAAGATAGCTCCTAGTCAAGAGTTATTAGGATGGGGGCTTCAATCAGCTTCCTCTTCAAGAGTTCAAAGGCTTGCAAACATTTATCAACAAAAATAAATTTTACCTCCTTTTCTAACAAACTGCATATGGGTCTGACAATCTTTGAGAAATCTTTGATGAATCGCTAATAGAATCTGGTGTGACCTAGAAAATGGCGGACTTCTTTTATTGAAACTGGTGGTGGAAGATTCTCAATCACTTCAATTTTAGGTTTGTCTACCTCCAAACCATCTTTTGACACTTTATGCCCCAACACAATACCCTTCTTTACCAGGAAATGATATTTCTCCTAAATTAAAACAAGATTTGTTTCTTCACACCTTGCTAGTACTTTCTCTATATTTTGCAAACAGAGGTCAAAAGACTCTCCAAAGATTGAGAAGTCATCCATAAAAATCTCTACAAACTCTTTCAAAATATCATGAAATATAGCAATCATGCATCTCTGAAAAGTGGCAGGAGCATTGGAAAGACCAAATGGCATATTCTTAAATGCATATGTCCCGTACGGGCATGTGAATGTTATTTTTTCCTAGTCCTCTAGTGCAATGGCAATCTGGTTGTAACCTGAATATCCATCCAAGAAATAATAGTACTCTTGGCCTACTAACTTGTCAAGCAATTGGTCAATAAATAGTACAAGGAAGTGATCTTTCCTAGTGGCATCATTCAACTTTCTGTAGTACATGCATATGCGCCACCCAGTTACTATTCTTGTGGGGATTAACTCATTCTTCTTATTAGTTACCACAGTCATTCCCCCTTTTTTTGGTACACACTAAACTAGGCTTACCCACTTGTTGTCAAAGATTGAGTATATTATGCCAGCATCTAGCCTCTTAATTATCTCATTTTTCACCACCTTTTTCTGATTGGGGTTCAACCGGCATTGTGGTTGCGCACTAGACTTATGTCCTTCCATGAAAATTCTATGCATGCACAAAGGGGGGCTGATACTATGAAGGTCAGCCATTTGCCATCCAATTTCTTTCTTTTGCCTTTTTAATACCTCAAGTGCTATTGTAACCTGTATTTCAGACAAAGCAAATGAAAGAATTATAGGTAAGGTATTATTCACTCTAAGAAAAGCATACTTGAGATGTGCTGGCAATTTCTTTACTCCAAGTTAGGAGCTTCTTCCAGAGATGGCTTGGGTGAAGCACCCAACTCTCTATTCAAAGATTCCACATTCATTTTTCGCATGCTGACATTTGGCATATCAAGCACACTAGCTAACTCTTTAGCTTTCATGTCTTCTTCAATATCTTGACCCATCACGACTCTTTTCAAAGGATCTTTTGCTAAAATACATTGAGTTGAGACTTCTTCATCTATGACAATTATAGCAGACACCTCTTCATAGACTGCAGGCAACTTCAGTGCTTGATATACATTGAACACCTCTACTTTATCATGTACTCTCATAGTCAATCTACCTGCAGCCATATCAATAAGTGCCCTTCCTGTTGCTAAGAATGGACGCCCCAAGATAAAAGGAACATTGGGGTCAGGCTCAAAATCTAATACGATAAAATCAATAGGAAAGATGAGGGATACCACTTGAACTAACACATCTTCAATGATACCATCAGGTCTACCTACAGAACGGTCAGCTAATTTTAACAAAATGGTGGTTGCTTTAAATTCTCCCAGACCTAATTTCTTAAGCATCGATCTAGGTATCAAGTTTATACTAGCACCTAGATTACAGACACCTTTTGCATTACTGTACTTACCAATAGTTACTTTTACTATAAAACTACCTGGATCTTTTTGTTTAGTTTGAAGCTTAACTTTGTTCAAGATTTGAGAACTACACTCTTTAGTGAGTGCCACTGTTTCAAATTTAGCTAACTTGCTCTTGTTGGCCACAATATCTTTGACAAACTTGGCATATTTTGGAATGCCCTACAACACATCAATCAAAGGTAAGTTAATTTGCACCTGTTTAAGCATGTCTATGATTTTTCAAAATATTCGTCCTCTTTCTTCTTTTTAATTTTTGTGGAAATGGGGTAGGTGGTTTTATTTTTTGCTCTTGGTCCATCTATGGTCAGCTAGATTCACTAGCTTTAGTTTCCACTACTTTACTTTTACCTTTACTATCTTTACTTTTTGGTGCTAGCTCGACTAATGCTCGTCCACTTCGAGTGCTCACAGTATTTACCTGCTTGGGATTTGGATTAGTGTTACCTGGTAAACCACATTGCGGGAGTGAATTATGTACACTAGCTAGCTATTCCACCTGTTTCTCTAAATTTTGGGTAGTGATTTGGTATTGACATACGTCTGCAGCTAGCATAGCTTGGTCATTCATGAGTATTTTAAGCATGTCTTCCACACTCATGTTTCCTGCGCTGCTTGATTGTTGGTTACTCTGGTCTTGCTGGTTATAGTGATGACCTCCTCTTTGTGGTCTATATGGACTGTGTCCTTAATTGTTGTACTGTTTCTCGCTCTCTTGTGGTCTGAATTGTGTTTTCCCTTGGTATTAGTTTTGCTGATTTTCACCCCATGAGAAATTCGGATGGTTTCTCCAATTTGGGTTTTAAGTATTTTCATAGTTCTGATTACCACCACCCTTTGGTACATTTCCCACTAAATTCACCGACTCAAGATTAGCTTTATAGTATTCTGCCACATGCTCACAACTGCCACATACCTCACACCACATGTATTATTGTTGAACCATATTCACTGAAGCTTGTTACTGTCCTTTTGCTAAAGTGTTGAAATGTGTTGTCATCATATTTTGCATTGTTGCAATATGTGCCATCAAATATGTTACCGCATCAAGTTCCAACATGCCTTCTTGTTTATGAACCACAGGAATTTCCTCTATTCCACTCAGGATTTCCTTGAGATATACGATTAAGCAACGTATATAGCTCATCATAGGTTTTATCCAATGCATGTCCACTTGCAGCAAAATCAAGAAGAATTTTTGTGTTGGGTTCCAACCCTTCGATGAAGGTATGGACCAACACCTCAGTATCTTGATGATGGTGAGGATAATTAATGAGTAAAGATTTAAACCTGCCCCAAGATTGGTACAAATTTTCTCCAAATATTTGCTTAAAGCTTAAAATTTCAGCCTTCAACTTAGCTATCTTCCCCGAAGGAAAGAACCTGATACGAAACTTACGCGCCAAATCATTCAACTAAGTGATTGAATTTGGTGGTTCCGACTTCAACCACCTCTTAACTTCCCCCAACAAATAAAAGGGAAATAATGTTAACCTCACATAGTCAAGAGATTCCCCATTAGGCGTATAAGTGTCGCTAATCTCCAAGAAGTTATGTGAACTTGGAGATATTCATGAGGCAAATCTGTAAACTTCCCATTAGAGTGCAACAGTTGCACCATGTTCTATTTTAGTTCAAATCTTTCTTCAGCTGGCAGTTTCTGAATATTGGAGGTGACGTTCACTGTGATTGGGACTGCCATACCTCATATTATCCTGGCTACCATTTCCATAAGTATCTCTATCGGAACTTTATTAGTATTACCCAGATTTACCTATGGTACAGGATATAGAGTAGTTGCTCTCCTTCATTGCTGATGCAGAAATCTTGCAGGCTCAGCGAGCGGCTCTACAATATTTCCACTTCTATCCAGTGTGCCTTTTTGAGTTCTTCTACCAGAGCTAAGATTAAGTTGTTAACACAAACTCAAATAATAAAGAAACTTCTCAAAGAAAACTATTTCCAAATTAAACGATGTCCCCAGCAATGGAAAAACTTGTTGCGTCCAGATGCACACACAAGTGTACGCGGTCTTAAAAGTAATATAGTGACCCTCTTTAGTACCAAGATATCGAACCCACAAGTAAATGCAATTAGGAATTAGTTATCTTTTCAATGAATCAAATTATACGTGTGTATTTTCAAAGAGTTGAGTTTATTTATGTCTATAAAAATAATTATAACAATACGATATAAAAAATGATTCAAAGATATTAGAGGAATTTTATCAATATGAAGAAGAGTCCTTGAGTTGTAGCACTCATAGATTTCCAGTCTAAAATCCTTTATCTTGGTATTCAATGGGTTTTTCAATTACTGATTTACAAGATTGATTATACAATTATGATCTTGCAATCTGTAACTGCCTACTCTTATTGACAATCTAACTACGTAGTTGAGCGAAGATAAGCATGAATCAACAAAAATGCATTAATCTTATCATCTTGTTTAGTAACCAAACATGGTGTATAGATATGTGGCACGGTCATTCTATACACAAATTATTCTAGGCAATTCTAGAAAAAACATGCTTCTTATATTTTAATGTTTTATCCCCTTTTCGTCTACTGAGTTCCAGGTGGACAACAATTTTTTTTCTAATGGTGATCAAGCATTAAAACAATTAAACCAAGAACATAAGAGTAATCACATACATAAACCCATTTTTAATCAAGGCAAACAAGATTCAAACCTTCATCTTTTGGCTGCAACCCAAGAACAAGGGGATTTAGCCACTCAAGGTGTATAACATACTTACATAAATCATTAATAACATCAAAACTTAGATTCAAAATAAAAGAAAAGAAGAAAATATCACCAAAAGTAACTCTTCCATCGTCTTCTTCAACTTCAAACCCAAGAATCTGATCTACTTTTTAATAAAATATGTAAAAGTTCTATTTATAGCACCAAAAATGCGGAATTAAAGTAGGTACACTGAAGTCCGCAATGCGGACTTGGTTTAGTTCAGTGTAATTTTTCATTTCCTATGTCGGCAAGAATTTGTGCTATCCAGAACCAGGTCCGTGATGCGGATTTGGCGCGCACCACACTGCTTCATCAAGTAATTTCCATGTTTTGGAATTTAAATCTCAGAAGCAACGTGCCGACATGGACTTACTTCCTTCTAGTGTATTTTCTTCACATTGTTTTCCCAACTTCTCCTTGAGCTCCACTTTCTATCCGATCATGTTTTAAATGTTTATTCTTTCTCAACCAGCCCTAAAAGTATTTAATCACATTGGTTGGTTACAAAAATACAAAAATGCAACAATATGAATTAAATTTTAGGAATTTGCTCTCGACTTGATTAATGAATTATGGATTTTATTTGTTATTAGGAATATAAATGTACCCAAGATCAGGCAGGGTGGTTTAAAAATTTATGGGTCGAGCTCAACCCACCCCGCACCTGCACCACCTGCCCTATTGCCACCCCTAATCACAAACATATTCAAATATTACTTGAACACCCAGTTCATCAAATCCATAAAAGCTGCAGGAGCATTCGTTAGTCCAAAAAATATAATCAAGAATTCAAAGTGACCATACCAACTTCTAAAAACTATCATTGGAATATCACATTTTCTTACTCGAAGTTGATGATAACTTGATTAAAGGTCAATCTTTATAAAGTAACTTGCACCGTGGAGTTGATCAAGTAAGTCATCAATCTTTGGGATGGGATACTTATTCTTAATTATGACCTTGTTCAATTACCAGCATTCAATACACATCCAGAGAGAACCATCCTTCTTTTTAACAAAGAGAACCAAAGCACCCCATGGAGAGATACTCAGTCTAATTAAACTATTATCCAACAAATCTTTCAACTGATCCTTTAATTCCTTTTAAATTTTGCCGGGGCCATTTGGCAAGGTGGAATAAATATAGGTTGGGTATCATGGAGAAGGTCAATACCAATGTCTATTTCCCTTTTGAGAGGGATACCTAGGAGGTCATCGAGGAAAACTTTCAAAAATGATTTAATAATCGAGATTGACTCAAGTGTAGGAGCTTCAGAATTGGTATCTCTAGCTCGGACTAGATGACGAATACAACTCTTGGAAATTATTTTCTGAAAACTAACATTTAAACTAACTCTATTGGAAATTATTCTAGGACTGGCTCATTAGGAAACTAAAACCTGGCCGCATGGGTTCTATAATATATAGAAGCATAACATACAAGAAACCATTCCATATCAAGAATAACATTAAAATCGGTCATATGAAGCTCTACAAAATCAACTAAGGTGATTTTATAAAAACTAAAACTGCAAAATTTCTATAGACTCTTTTAGCCACAACCGAATCACCAACAGGAGTACAGACCAAGAAAGGCTCTAAAAAGATCTCAAGACTATTAATAAATTTGATAAAAAGATAGGGAGTAAAAAATAATAGAGTATTATCCCGAATCTAACAATGCATAAACATCAAATTCAAAGACTTTTAACATACTGGTCACTACGTCGGGTGAATCCTCTAACTCTTGGTGAGTCTGAAGGTTATAAAATATATTTTGGCGCTGACTCTACTTGAAGTAGTACCGCACTGATCTAGTCAGACTGTAGTAATCTAAGTCTGGGCTAGGGTCAACCACCACCTCTACAATCCTTCACCTGATGACCCAGCTTACCACACCTAAAACATGTATTTGATCCTACCAAGCATTCTCCTATATGGTTCATTCTACACTTCTTACATGGAGGAATGAGTTGACCATTCGGAGCTTATTCTTGAACCTTAGGGTTTGATACCCTATTCTTGTCGAACTTTTGCAGCCAAGGTGTTTGAAGAATTTTGGCTGGAGAATTTGGCGAAATTGAGAGCGGCCACCATTTATGGATTTGCCGTGAGAGTATCCACCATTATCGGTTCAAGTCCTCTTAGACTCCCTTCTTGACTTCTCTTTCAAATTCTCCTTTTCTGTTTGTTTGGCATGTGTTATAAGCCTCGAGATGTCCATGTCCTTAATTAGCATGGTGGTTCTACATTCTTTGACCACTAAGTTGGAAACACCTGAAATGAACTTGGTCATACGAGCTCTAGGCTTGGTGATCATAAATAGAGCATACTTTGACAACTTAGTGAACTTGAGGGCATACTCCCTCACACTCATGCTACCTTATCCCAAATTTATGAACTTTTGCACCATCGCTTCCTTAAACTCCAAAGAAAAGAAGCGTCCAAGGAAAGTGATTTTGAATTCTTTTCAATCAACAAGACTATCATCTCTACCTCTCCCTCTCTTCCATTGATCATACCAAACTTGAGCCAACCCTTATAGTTGATACTCTGCCAATTTGTCTTCTCCACTGGACTAAGCCATGATCTCGACAATCTTACCAATACCCTAAATAAATTCTTTTAGATCTTCATTTACTTTAGAGCCACAAAATTCGAAAGGGTTCATATGGGTGAAGTCACAAACTCGGCTAGCAGACATACCCACATTTGGGTTCACTAGAGCTACCACCTCTCTGTTAGCTTGAGCCTCCATGGCTTTAGCAAGAACTTGGAAAGTGGCTTTGAACTCTGTATGAGAGACTTTCTCATTCAAGGGATTATTTAGAGGTTTTTTCTCCTCCTCAATATTCCTTCTCATAAGGATTCTTCTTGTAGAAATATTTCTGTAATCGCAAAGAGAAAGTGTTAGAGGGAGAAGCCTTAGAGTTCAACTCTATTGCACGATATTAGAATGATGACACAAATTATTTTTTTCCTAAAACAACTCATACCCTCCTATTCATATATGTGAAAAGCTTCACACTAATGAACAAGACTCTACTTTATATAACATGTTACACTCAATAGGACACTTCAAATCTTGTGCTTTGATACCAGGTTTGCCACGACCATAGCTAGAACTTAGGCTTGACACAATAGTTAGTATCTTGAAGGACTACAACCAAGCCTCTTAGTATATCATACCTAATCATACATAAGGTAAATAAACAAGAACAAGAAACATCATAACCATAGAATAAAGGTCTAAACATAGATGTCTCAATAAATGAGGAATCAAACTAAAACTCTAATAGAAAGAAGACAGCATAGACTTCATAACATCTAACATACCTCTACTATTCTAGATGGGGGATTAAGATAAGTTCGTAGCTCACCCATAATAAGAGATAAAGTCATATGAACAATAAAAGATAAATGTCTCATCCTCGAATCATGAGGAATCACCAACAAAGAGGAGAGTAGTAATCAAACTCTAGCCACGAGTGGGAGGTGCATGATCATCGAACCCTACAAAATGATATAATATAGGCAAAAAGTATGTGTTAGTACATAAAATGCACTAAGTTGTGAGATGCATGCATGAACAATGATAATAGGGCATGAAAAATATGAACGTAGGATGTATGATCAATATCTTGAAAATATGAGTAAAACTTGAAAACATTTGAAAATCATATCATCATGTGGTCAATGCATCATAAACATCATCATGAGAAGTTATATCATTTAGTATACCTTTTTGTGGGATAGGAATTTAACCGACATATAAGACCATGCAAGCTATAACATGGAATCTCATGTAACTTCCACATATAGAAAAGAGAGGCTACTTGCCAACGTAGATTCCGTGGGAATCTTCTTTAATATTGAAATATTTGTGGAATCTCTAGCAAGTCCATATTGGAAAACCTACGTGGGCAACGTAGTTAGGGACTAAAGGTTGCTACTAGAATTCTCTTGGGTCGCTACTAGAACTTCTACACCAAGCCCCACCTTAAAATTTTCTCTGTGCTTACTCATTATCCCAATGGAATTCATGAAAATATAGTCATTAACATCATTAAGAAAAGCTATAATAAATACCAATGCAATTATCATAAAATAGTCATAAGAGTAGTTCATTAACTTGATTAATTCATACAAGAATGAGAAAACCTTTCAATCCTTATGAATCTCTGAATCAGTGAGAAAATTCTTTCACCTCTTTAACATGAATGTGTGAGAATTACCTTTCACAATCATAGATACTTGCTTGAAACATCATTCATAACTTTTCATGAGTCATTCATAAGCCTTGATAATCATTCATAGAAACCCTTTATCAATCATGATCATAATTCCTTAAAATTATATTTGAAAATAGCATAAAGCATGGGCTCATGAAAATCAGTCTTGAAATCATGCAATTTAACTTAATTCATGTATAATTAAATCAGTGATAATAAATAAATCATAATTGAGATGACCCAATGCAATTTCATAAGAATTAGGGTTTAGAAGAGGAATTCATAAAGGAGAATTTAGAGAAAACCTTGGACTCCATGGATGGAAATACCCATGAATGAATTCTCACATACCTTAGATAATAAGAGCCCTAAATGCACTTGAATTGGAGGCTTGAGATTGAATTTCCTTGAATTTGCTTGAGGTGGAGAATGAACTTTTGAGAGAGAATTTTAGAGAGATGATTTTTGTTTAGGATGTTAGGGTGAAAATTAGGAAGTTAGGAGGGTTTAAAATAGTTAATATAATAGAATTTTGTACCTAAAAAGCATCTAAATACATTAATGAAAAATCAAAAAAAACACCTAAACACCCTTAAAACTTAACTGAACGGACCATTGGACGGACCAACTTCACGATCCGTGAAAAGCTCTACGAGTCATGGAGTGGTGCGTGGAAACTGACTTAGCCAAGGATGGCAGGGGAGACTTTGATAAGAGGGACTATGGTTTGTAAGGATCTCGACGGGCCATAAAGGCCCTCATGAAGTTGATTGTTTCAAGGGTTCTGAGGATTGAGTTCCACGAACCACTTTCCGGTCCGTGAACATTTCTATGGGTCGTGAACCCTACCTTATTCCTTATTTTTCTTTGTCACTTCCATGGGACACCTTCATGGGTCGTGGTTCCTTTCATGGTCCATAAAAGGGTCCATGAACTTGCTTCCTTTTGACATTTTTTCCAGATGGCTTCCACGACTCCCTTCCACGTGTTGTGGTTCTTTGTACAGCCCGTGAAGGGACTCGTGAACTTCATCCAGTGCAAATTTTTCTGAGATTTCCTTCTTAAACTCTATTTTTTGTCTTTTCAATTTTCACAGTCTTACATCTTCTCTCTAAAACTTTCTCTAAAGATTAAGGAAAGAAGCTAGGGTTCCTAGAGTTTCAAGTCTTCATTGATAGAGCTTGTTAGGGATTTGATTATTCAGGCATGTGGGAATTCACCAATGGATTAGAGAGAACTTATGACCTCGCGGATGGAGAGGGATTCGAACCCCCGGTATTTCAATCCTTTCATTTATTGGGTCCCAAAAGATCTCAAGTCTTTAAGTACAACTTCACCCAATATAATGCGAATTTCATGCCAATTCTTCATGGGTCTTTTCTATTTTGATTCAATTGATATTATTCCATATTATTATGCATGAATTTACTAAGATACATGATTTTTAATTAATTTTACATGGACCCATGCATTATGCCTATGATTTTCACTATGAACTATAAATTTATGATCATGAAATAGATGAAGGTTTTAAGAATGTTTTCATGAAAATAATGAATGATGTTTCAAGGATGTTTTCAAATATGTGGCAATGAATTGTGAAATTTTTTCTCATAGTATGAATGAAATCGTGATTTAGATGCATAGAAAGGTAAGTGTCTATATGAACGATGTTATGAAATCATGATTTAAGGAGGTACTTTTATATAATTTTTTTGATGTGTATTGGTATATGTTTATTGACTTTTTAATGATATGTTGATAATCGATTTTATCTATTTCGTTGGAATTTAACTTAGAATCGAGAGGGATTGAGATGGAGGCTTGGTAAGGGAGCTTCTAGTAGAAATTTCTAGTCCCAAACTATGTGCCCGTATAGGTTATCTTAAATGACTTAGCTAGTGGATCCAAAAAATTACTCATGATGTTAATGATACAGAGTCTTCCTTGGCAAGTAGCCTCTCGTTTTTTGGTCTAAGAGTTACACCGGACTCCATGTTATAACTCATATGGTTTTATTGTCTGTTACGGTCCATATCTCACAAAATAACTATGTTTTCTTACAAGATCTTAAATGATATTTTTTATGATGAATTGACCTTATTATATGATTTCATGATTTACTTTACGCCTTTCAAGATACATTTAGTCATGCATTTCATATTCATGCTTATTATGTCCTATTCCTCATATTATGCATATATCTCACATACTTAGTGCATTTCATATAGTAACACATACTTTTGTATATATTATTTTATAATATAGGCCATGACGCTCATGTCCATCCACGTGGCTAGTTTGAACATCTACTCAGAGTTTGCTATTTTGGTGAGTCCTCATGATTCGAGGGCTAACCTATTATGACATTTCCTTTATATTCAGACTATTTCACTTCTTATATTTTGGGTTAGCTAGGCTTGTCCTGTGACCCCATCTATATAGTAGAGACATTGTCAGACTAGAAGAGTATGTTTCATTCATTTCGAATACTATGTTTTGAATTCTCTTTTTTGAGATTATATGTTTTGAGACTATCTTCCGCATTTAAAGTTTACTTTCATTTTCATGTTATGTATGTCATGTTATATATGCTAAGAGGCTTGATTGGAGTTCCTTGGAATTCTAATCGTCGTGTCACGTCTAGGGTCTAGCTTGGGTTGTGGAACATTTACATCTCTTGTATGAGAGCAAAATAGGAAAAACTAGATTTGATTAAATCCTAACTGTAAATTCAGTTTGTAGAATGCTTCCTACTCCTCTTAACCCACATTATATCCTAACTTCCCTTATCTCGAGTTCCATTAGAGATTATATATTTATCATATTGGTCGCAAAGTAATATAATAGTAATAACAAGGTTAAAAGAATAATTTATAAGATAGAAAATACATAAAAAAATTCTATATAAATATATAATATTCATACTTGGACCTAACCCTAAAACTAGATTTTAGCATCTCATAATATTACGACGATAACAAAATATCATGTTTTGAAAAATAAGTAATGTTAAAGAAAAAAAAGGAGAAGTAACCTTGAAGAAATAAGTCCTTGTTCTTGCTCTATACTTCCATAATAACCAACTCTCCTAAAAATTGACTAAGACTAAATGTTTATAATAAGTGATAACACCTCATCTAGCCTACAAAAACATGTGAGAAAATATGCCAGATGGCCTTGTCATCATGACTACGCCCGCAAGGGGTACCTCTTAGCCCTGAGCTTGATGCTCGAGGCAATTTTCTTAGCCTTGAAATTCCTTGTGTATGTAAACTTTTAGGGGAGTGCAAATCTTTGCTCTCTTATAATATACTATACGATTTGAACTATTTTACCTTGTTTTGAGCTTGGCTCAGTGAGGCACTGCTTTTCATCCATACATCATTAATTTTTGAGCCTTTTTCCTACAATTCATAAAATATATTGGATTAGCTTCAACGCATTTAATTGTGTAATAATCAAAAGTATTTAGCATATTTAAACTCAGACAAGGTACAAAAATATGGAGAAATAATTTTTAAAAAAGCGTAAATACGCATGTCATCATCTAGCTCGATCTCCTAGGTGGTTGTCATGATTCAAACTATACCTAGTTGTGACATGGTGAATAAAATCCTGAGAGACTCTAAACAAACCACTTGGCATAAGCTTGACACTAAGATAAAGAACATAAGCAAGTAAATCAAAATGCAGAATATAAGTCTCAAATGATAATCTCACCATAACGTAAAAAATTTGTAAGCAAGACCATAACACAAAATCTAAAATCTGAAATTGAAAAAGAAGTACTAAAAAATAAAGATAACATAGTCCTCGAAATATGAGGACGCACCAACTCTTGTACTAAGCAAATCGATCTGTACTAACCCGGGTGTGAGAGGGAGCGTTAGAACCTATATTATGAAACAATATAGGTAAATGTATGTAGTCAGTACTATGAAATGTATTGAGTATGGAGAATGAGCAATGCATAATATGAAACATGATAATGTAATAACCAAGCTAAAAACATGACATAAATTCCTCAAGCATTTTTTAAAATATGATACATGATCAATACAATAATCATAATAATATAACTTAGGTGAGAGATACTGTTAATCAACATAAACCATGTGAGCTATAACATGGACTCCGGTGTCTTACTCCCACACCGAAAAGAGATTGTCTTACTTGCCAAGGTAAAGACCATAAAACATGAGCTAATGTGGATCTACTAAGCTAAAGTCAATTAAAACTTAAGGAGTCAAGCCTCAAATAATGGGTGACCCTTGAAATTGTATGGAGGCACATAGTTATGGGACAAAGAGATTGTTTCTAAAGAACTTCGCCTCTGCTAACGGTTGAGCTTTCATTCCAAAGTCCACTCAGTGCTAAGTAGTCTCTTAATGGAATATCATACATAAAACATATCATAGTCTTTCAAATAGTAAGAATCTAGTAATACCAAGTCCATCATAACATACTTAAATCATAAGAGTAGCTCATTTCAACATATCATGATTTCATACTAATAAGAGACACTTATCTAAAACATCTAGATCATAATAAGTTTTTCATAGGAAAATCACACTTCAATCGAAAGTGTCAAAATCATGGAAATATTTCATAATGAGAATACTTCAACCTGAAGCAATCTTATTTTTATAAAAATAATATTGATACTTCATTCAAAAACATCCTTAAATCATAGTTTCTTAAATTCATGATGCATGCTTAAAGTCTCAAAATATGATTTCAAAATCAATATATTCATATAGTATGGGTTCATGTATAAATTCTTGAAAATATGTTATTAAGATCAAATCATCCATAATAAGATCAATAGAAATAAATAAAATAATAATTGATTGAACCCATAGCATAATCATAGAAACCCTAGATTTTGGATGAAATCATAAAGAAAATTTGAAGGTTCTTGAGGACTCCATGAATGAAAAGGAAATCATGGAAGAATTTTCATTTACCTTGATGATTCTCCGATTTGGAATTGAAAGAGAAAACTTGAAGCTCGAAGAGCTCTAATTCACCTTGAGAGATTCCTTAGAGAACAAGACTTGAGATCTTTTGGCGTTTTTGAGTGAATGAGAGGAAATTGGAGAATTTTGAAGAGAAAAATTAGTTATAGGACTTAGAAATAGACTTAAAACGATATGGTATAGGTATTAAATAGGTAGAAAAAGACCCAAATACCTTTTGTTAAAAATTGTCGAAAGAGACTCTACGAACCCACTTTACGGCGCATAGGTCCTCTTACGGACTGTCTTGTTGGTCCATAGTCGAGATATTAGGGTCAAAAGCTAGCCAAGTTCCATGAGCCACTCCTATGGTCTGTAGACGTCTTTAACAGGCTGCAGGCCCTTTCGTCCTGCCAACCATTGTTTTTCAACTCTTTGAATCTCTTTTACGAGATCATCTACGACTCGTAACTCCTACCGTAGGGTCTTCTCGTAGAACCAAACTACTGAAAATCACGTCTAATACTTTATCCATGAGCCATGTCTACGAATCATAGACCCATTCACGAGCAATCTTATGGGCTTGTACAAAAACTTTTGAGACTTAACATATTTGTTTCCAACTTTTAGGACACATTCTACGGCTGCCTTCTACAAAATTTTTCTTTATTTTCTTTCCAACTTCCGAGGTGTTACACTTATTCAAGTAGATGATGTCTCTGCTACACCTTCATCATTGTTATCTATTTGGACCTTAACTTTCAAATCTATATGTTCAAAATACTTATAGGCTCCTCCTCGAAAGCCAATTTCTGATCCAATAGTAATGAATACTGTTGAATTAGACCAGAGTCATCAAAATGATACTTCTTCAATATAGACACATGAAATAGTGGATGCACAATTGAAAGACCCAGAGATAAGGCTAACTTATAAGCCATATCTGTAATACACTGCAGAATTTCAAATGGACCAATAAATCTTGGCTAAGCTTGCCTTTAATCTTGGCTAAGCTTGCCTTTCTTCTCGAACCTTATGACACCCTTCATAGGTGACACCTTCAGCAATACCATGTCTCTAACCATAAATTCCAAATCATGAACCTCTTGATATGCATAGATCTTTTGATTGCTCTGAGCTATAAAAAGCCTATCTTGAATCACCTTTATCTTGTCCAAGGAATCCATTAACAAATTAGTACTTGTAGTCAAACCTCAAAGATCACCTCACACTCATTTGACCATTGGAATATCAATACAAGAAAACCCATCCATGAACCACCTTAGTATCGTACCAATCCTATAAAGCTCTAAATCACAATGGGTAAAGTAAGCCTCATCCAATCTTGAACGACCTCAATCTTTGTCAGATCCACCATAATATGTAAGGATCCAAAAATTGGAAAGTTAGGACAAAGGAGAGATCTCAAGAAATGGAACCAATCCCAGGTCTACAACTTCTACTAAGGATCGTAGTCACTTCTACGACTCATAGGAACTAGTCGTAGAGTGGGTCCTTAATCCAGTGCAAGATAATTGTCAAGACAGACCCTACGAATAAACATGATGAGTCGTAGACTTATCAATAAGTCGTCAAATGGAGTCATAATAAAACTTCAGAGACTCTTAAATTTGCATGTTTTCAAGACCTGCAGGACGAATGGGTCTACGACCCGTAAAGACTTTCATGAGTCATAATTACGACTTGTAGGAAAAGATTAGGGGGCCTGAAATTAGGGTCTTCTCAGACTTGCAGGATGACTTATGACGATGAGTTGTAGGACTCATAAAGAATTGTAGAAACAAATCGTAGGTCCAAATTCAGTTTTTAATGAAAAGTAACATTATCTTTTTCCAAGTTCGGTTCAATGAACCTAGACACTATTATGGCTAAGTTCAAGCCTATAACTACCCAACCCTTCAAAATTCACCCTATTCTAATTCATTATTCTAAAAATATCTAAGGCAAGATAATCAAATTCCCTCAAAGATCTCTCAAGCTCTTCTCCAAATTCAAAGCTAGGGTTTCAAAAGCAATTAGATGCTTCTTCATTTTTTGAGTAAATTCCCCAAGGTATGTGGGAATTGATCCATGGATTCCTTTTACCCATGGAGTCCTAAGGTTTTCCTCAAAATATCACTCCAATTTCAATTGTTCTCTAACCCTAGACTAATGATATTGCATTGGGTTGTCTCAATTACATTTTTACTAGACTCCAAGGATTATTGTAAGCATGATTCTACCTTAATTGAAGAATTTCAAGTTGTTCTATAAGTGCTCATGCATGATGTTATTTTAAATGATGATTTTCATGAACTATGATTAGTTTCAAAGGATATTTCAATGAAGGCTTTTATAAATGACGTTTGAGACTTATGGAAAATTAGTGAAGATTATAGATGATGATTTCAATAATTTTTCTATGAATTTTCTACATTGATCTTTAGGGTTATGATATGCATTATGGTTACATTCAATAATGATTCAAATTGATGTCATCCTCATGAAATATGTGTGGGTTGATATAAAGTATATGATCATGCATGTTTTCTACCAAATTCTATGATATCAAGTCAAATTGACTATGTATGCATGCTTCACCTAAGTTACAAGTATAAGATATGATCTTGAGTTCTAAGTTATATTTGTACAAAAGCTTTATGAATGTTTGACAAGGTCTACGAATGAGTTTAAAGGTATTTTTTGCAAAGAAGTTTTATGGATGATATTCAATAATGTTCAAGCAAGTTAATGATAGGTTGAATTAAGGCCCTAAAGATATTTTACAAATAAATATATGTTATGATGGATGGTCTATACTCACATTATATGGGATAAAGTTAAGGAGCTATTCTATGATTATATTCTTATGAAGAGTGGACGGGTAGTAGATATGACCCCTCCCACATGATGTTGACTTTATGTCTTATGATTTATCTATTCTATGAAGAGCTTACCTAGCACCGAGTGGACCTTTGGATAGGCATTCTCTCCCGAAGTAGAGGTATGAGACCCGTAGTAAGATTTTATTATCCCATAACTGCGTGCCATCGTAGGATAAGGGATCACTCATAGAAAAGGCTTGATTCTTTAAGAATCACCCGTAGTTGAGGCTTGATCCTTAGTGTAGCTTAGTAGATCCACTTAGGCGTGACGGAGTCTACCTTGGAAAATAGTCTTCCCCTTTCTTTTGGTGTAGGGGTAATATCGGAACTCCATGTTATAAATCATATGGTTTATGTCCGTTAACGATTGCTCTCACAAGGGTACAAGGTCCTTTTCTCAATGTTTAAGGTATTTCTTACTATGCCTAATATAAGACCCCAGAATTCGAAAAGTTGGAGACAAGGAGAAACTACCCAAAATGTTGACTGGATGAGAGTTTAGGGCCTACTCCACGACACGTAGAGGTTTCTACGACCCATAGAAATGATTCGTAGAGGGAGCCTTTGTACTCATTGAGGACCAAACCTCAGGGGAGGTTCTACGACTCAATAGGACAAGTCATAGTCCTATTGACAAGTCGTAAGAACCCCTCGTAGTCAAATATTAGAGATTTAAAAAAGTTCTAGGTTTTGGGACTTACAAGACGGATAAAATCTATGACCCATAGATAGGTTCATGTGTCACAATAACGAGTCATTCCAAACTCCACAGACTCGATTTTAAGAACATTCCTCAAACCTGCAAGATGAGTCATCTTGAGGACTCACCGTTTCTTCTACGACCCATAGAAGGGGTTTCGTAGGTCTAAAAATCCGAAGTTTAATAAAGGATAATTATGTCATTTTTTAAGTTCAGTTTAATGAACTTAGACACAATTATGGCCAAGTTCAACCCTATATCTACCCAATTCTTTGAAATTCGCTCATTCTCTAAAGGTTTCTTCTTCAAGCTCAAGCTAGGGTTTCCAGATTTCTTCAAGGTTCTTCTTTAATTCTATGTGCATTCAGTCAAGGCATGTGGAGATTTATCCAAGGGTTCTGTTTACCCGTGGAGTCCCTAAGTTTTCTCAAAATTTCTTTCAATTTACAAGTGATTATGAACTCTAGTTTTGATGAATTATATTGGGCTGATTTAATTCCATTTTTAGATGTTATCAAGGATTATTATATGGATGTTTTTATATAAATTGCATGATTTTAAGTTGAATTATGAATACCCATGCATAAAGCTATTTCCAAGTTATGATTATGAAGTTAAAGATGATTTTCATGAATAGATTATGAGTTCAATGATTTTCAATGAAAGTTTTATGATTTAAAGATGAGATTATGATTTTATGATGAAAGTTATGAAGATGATATAAGTTAAGATCAAAGATGTTATTATGGTGTGATAAGTATAATTCTCACAAAATCATGTTAAAGATGGTGATAAGTACAATTCTCATCGAAGTTATAGATTCTTATGAATCACTAAGTTAATGAGCTATTCTTATGTTATTTTATAAAGATGGATCGATAAACAGTTACTATCTTTCCCCTATTATGTTATGATCATACTTATGAGTTTCCGTTGGGATATAGACTAAGCACCGAGAGGGCTTTTAGGTGGGGTTTAGTTCGGTAACGCAGTTAGTTACCCAAGGGAATTCTAGTAGCAACCTAAAGTCCCAAACTACGTCACTTGGGTAGGATTGCCTTTATGGACTAGATAGTCGATCCGTATATAGCACAGTTGAGTTGAGTTGAAATCAGTACCATAACAGAGTATACCCTGGTAAGGTATCCTCCCCCTTCTCGATGAGGGTTCCATCAGATTCCTTATAATAGCTCATATGGTCTTATATACCAATTAAATGTCTTATCTCACACAAGTTAAAGTTAAGTTATGAGTTCTATGATAAAGTTTTATGATATACACTAACCACGACTTTCATATATTTTCAAATATTTCAAGCTTTATTCATGTTCATTATGATTGATCATGCATCTTATGGCATATTGTTCACGTTCTTTCACTATGCATATCTCACATACTTAGTACATTCAAATATACTAACACATATTTTGCCTATATTATCTCATAATGTAGGAATGGAGGACACTCACGACCATCTTATTCATGGCTAGAGTTGATTATATATCAAGAGTTAGTCAGTCTCCATCTTATCAAGGGCAATGACTTTATTTCTTATTTTTATTATTTGATTTATTCCTATTATTAGGGTGAGCTAGGATCTTGTTCTAAGCCCCCATCAACGATTAGACTAAAGTCATGTTTAGATGTTATATGATGTAGTCCGGATTGGACATCTTTGAGTTCTTATCCCTTAGTCCCATTCCCTTTTTGATGATTACTTATGCTTACATTTCAATATATTTTGTAATCTCACGAATGCGATGTAAGATAAGATGGCTTAGTTGGGGTCCCTAGCATCTCGACCGCCGTGTCGCGTCTTGGTCCTAGTTTGGATCGTGACAAATTTGTTATCAGAGCATAAGGTTTAGAATAGTCCTAAAGAGTCTAACATGCTGAGTTAAGTAGAGTCTTATTCATTGGTTTGAAGCATGCCACATCCATGAATAAAGGGCTACGAAACATCTTAGGAAGGTTTCACTTCTTTTATGATCTATATCTTATATTAGAGTGGTCACTAAGTCTTTTTCCTCTAACGCATGTTCTTTGAGATTTTCAGAATATGCCTCCACAAAGATACTCCGCTAGAAGAAATGTGGTTGAAGAGGAGCAAATGGCTTCGAATGATCCTTTATATGATAAAGTCTCCAATTTCAAGTTTCGAACGACCTGTCAAGTACTTGCACAAGCAATAACAGCGCAAGCCAATTGTGAGATAGTGGCTCCCGTGAACCCAGGTATGGGTGCAATGGTGACAAGAGTTCGTGATTTCATGAAGATGAATCCTCCGGAGTTTTGAGGTTATAAAGTTGAAGAGGATCCACAAGAGTTCGTTGTTAGTATCCACAAGATTGTGAATATCATGGGGATTAGCCTAGTTGAGGGGGCAGAGTTGGCCATGTATCAATTGAAGGGTGTTTCTCGTATTTGGTATGATCAATGAAAGAGTGAGAGGCCTAGATAGGCAGATCCCATAACTTGGGATGAATTCAAAAGGGTATTTCTTAATCACTTTTTCCCATTAGAGTTGAGGGAGGCCAAGGTACAAGAGTTCATCAACTTTAAGCAAGGTGGTATGAGTGTGAGGGAGTATGCCCTCAAGTTTACTCAATTGTCAAAATATGCTCTATTCATGGTTGCCAACTCAAGTGCCCGTATGAGTAAGTTTGTGTCAGATATGTCGGATATGGTCACAAAAGAGTGCAAGACGGCCATGTTAATTCGAGAGATGGGCATCTCTAGACTCATGACCTATGCGGAGTAAATCGAGAATGGAAAGCTAAAGAAGAAGAATAGGGAGTCCAAGAGGCTAAGAACCAATGGTGTTGATTTCTCACATGATAAATTCGGAGATGGTGGATGTCCACATTTTCACTAATGATACTCAAACCAAGGATCTTCTAATGCCACTACTCTAAGGTTTGACAAGGATAGGGTTCCCAACCTTAAGCCTCAAGAAGGTGCTCCTATTGGCCAAGTTACTCCCGCATGTAAGAAGTGTGGTAACAACCACAAGGGTGAATGTCTAGCCGGTTTAAATATGTGCTACCGATATGGTAAGTCAGGTCATCATGCTAAAGAGTGCAAGGTCAAAGATAGTCATCCTCAAGGCCAAATTGCTCAGTGTGCCTAAGTGCAACCAAAGGGTGGTCAACGAAATAGTAGGTTTTATGCTCTCCATGGTAGGCAAGAGGTGGAGGGGACTCCCGATGTTATTACCGGTATGTTACGGATCTTTCATTATGATGTTTATGCCTTACTTGATCCGGGTGCAAATTTATCTTTCATTTCTCCTTATGTGGCCATGAGATTTAATGTTAGCCCCAAAACATTGTTAGAGCCTTTCTTCGTCTATACTCTCATAGAGGAGTCGGTTGTCGGTAAAAGAGTCTATAGAAGTTATCTGATTACGGTCTTCCATAAAGTTACTCTATATGATCTAGTTGAGCTTGAGATGACCGATTTTGATCTTATCCTTAGTATGGATTGTCTATATGCATGTTATGCTTCTATTGATTTTTGAACTCGAGTGATTAAGTTTCAATTCTCAAATAAGCCGATCCTAGAATGGAAAGGTAATAATACTATGTTCAAAGGTCAATATTCATTTCATGCCTTAAAGCTCAAAAAGTTATTTCCAAGGTTTGTATTTATCATCTTGTAAGGATTAGGGATGAAAATTCTGAAGCCTTTATTCTAGAATCGGTCTCTATTATTAATGAGTTTCTCGATTATCTACCTTATTTCCCTCCCGAAAGAGAGATTGATTTTGGTATAAACTTTTTTTGGGGTACTCAACCTATTTCTATTCCTCCTTAGCGAATGGCCCCGGCGAAATTAAAGGAGCTAAAAGACCAATTGAAAAACTTGTTAGACAAGGGTTTTATTAGACAGAGTATATACCCATGGGGTGATCCCATTCTATTTGTTAGAAAAAAGGATGGTTCACTACATATGTGCATTGACTGCTGGCAATTAAGTAAAGTAACCATCAAGAATAAATATCCAATTCTAAGGATAGATGACTTGTTTGGCCAATTGCAAGGGGCAAGTTGCTTTTCTAAAATTGATCTTCGTTCCGGTTATCACCAATTGAAGGTGAGGGAGTGTGATATTCCCAAGATGGCATTTCAAATAAGGTATGGCTATCATGAGTTTCTAGTCATGTCATTTGGTTTGACCAATGCTCCCACGACTTTCATGGACTTAATGAATAGGGTTTTCAAGCAATATTTGGACATATTTGTGATTGTGTTCATCGATGATATATTGGTTTACTCTCAGAATGAGGAGGAGCATGCTAATCACTTGAGGATTGTGTTGAAAACTCTAAGGGACAAGCAATTATTTGCTAAGTTCGATAAATATGAGTTTTAGCTAAGGGAAGTGGCTTTTCTTGGTCATATTGTGTCCGATGAAGGAATTATGTTTGATCCTAAGAAAATCAAGGTGGTGAAGAATTAGCCTAAACCGCTACCCCTTCAGATATTAGAAATTTCTTGGGCTTATCTGGATATTATAGGATTACCATTGACTAAGTTGACACAAAAGAAGGTGAAGTTTCAATGGTCGGAAGCTTATAAGAAGAGTTTCCAAGAGTTGAAGGATCGTCTCACTACCGCTCTTATTTTGACTCTACAAAAAGGGTCTGACTGTTTCATTGTGTATTGCGATGCTTTAAAAGTTGGTTTTGGTTGTGTGTTGATGCAACATGGTAAAGTGATAGCCTATGTTTCTAGGCAACTTAAGGTACATGAACGGAACTATCCAACCCATGATCTTGAACTAGCGACGATTGTGTTTGCTTTGAAGATTTAGAGAGACACTATCTTTATGGTGTCCATATGGATGTGTTCACCAACCTTAAGAGCCTACAATAAATGTTTAAGCAAAAAGACTTGAACCTTCAAAAAAAGAGATGGCTTGAATTATTGAAGGATTATGACATGAGTGTGTTGTACCATTCGGGTAAAGCCAATATTATTGCCGATGTACTAAGTAGATTGTCCATGAGTAGTGTTGCACATGTCAAAGAAAGCAAGAGAGAATTGGTTAAGGATGTTCATACATTGGCACGTTTAGGTGTGCGTTTGGCCGATTCTAATAATGGAGGTATTCTTATGCATATTGGTTCGGAATCATCTCTTGTAGCAGATATTAAAGCCAAACAAGACCATGATCCAATGTTGGTTGGGTTAAAGAAGTTGGTTGCCGAAAAATCTATTGAGGCTTTCTCCCAAAGGGGAGATGGGGTGCTACATTACCAAGGTCATTTGTGTGTACCCAATGTGGATGAATTAAGAGAGTTGATATTGAATGAGGCCCAAAGTTCTCAATATTCGATTCATTCGGGTTCCACCAAGATATATCGTGACTTGAAACTTCCAACAAGTCAAAGTTGGGTATCAAAGACTGGAGGTTTAGCCCAAGATATCGAAATTCCTACTAAAAAGTGGGAGGATGTGAAGATGGATTTTATAATGAGTTTGACTCGTACTAAGAAATAATATGATTCCATTTAGGTTATTGTAGATCGGATGACTAAGTCAGATCATTTTCTACTGGTTAAGGCTTTCTATGGTGCCGAAGATTATGCTAAGTTGTATGTTCGTGAGTTGGTAAGACTTCATGGTGTGCGCTTGTACATTATATCGGATTGAGGTACTCAATTCACTTCACACTTTTGAAAGTCATTTCAAAAGGGTCTTGGTATAAAGGATAAGTTAAGTACCGCCTTCCATCCTCAAACAAACGGTCAACCCGAAAGAATAATTCAAACTTTAGAAAATATGTTGAGGGAGTGCGTTATTAATTTTAAAGGAAGTTGGGATGAACATTTGCCATTAATTGAGTTTGCATATAATAATAGTTATCACTTTAGTATTCAAATCTCTCATTTCGAAGCATTGTATGGGAGAAGATGTAGGTCACTAGTGGGATGGTTTGAAGTAGGTGAGATGGCCCTAATTGGTCTAGATTTGATGATAGATGCTATGGATAAGGTAAGACTCATAAGAGAGAGGTTTAAAATGGCTCAAAGTCGTCAAAAGTCCTATTCCTATGTTAGGAAAAGAGACCTTGAATTTGAGGTGAATGATTGGGTTATTTGAAGGTTTCACCTATGAAGAGTGTAATGCAATTTGGAAAGAAAGGAAAACTAAGTCCTAGATATGTTGGACCTTATAAGATATTGAGACATGTTGGCAAAGTGTCTTATGAGTTAGATTTGCCACTTGAGGTTCACCTGGTGATTCATGTATCTATGTTGAGATAGTTTGTGGGTGATCCAAATTCCATTGTGCCATTGGAAGATGTAAGTGTCAAAGAGAATTTGACTTATGAAGAAGTTTCGGTGGAATCCTTAGACCAGCAGAAGTTTCTATGGAAATCTTAGACCAGAAAGTTAAGAAGCTAAGGAACAAACAAGTTGCGTTCGTCAAAGTATTGTGGAGGAATCAACAAGTAGAAAGTGCTACTTGGGTAGCGGAGGCGAATATGGTGAACGATACTCGTACCTCTTTCCCCTACTCAAGTCTAAAGTAGTAAGTTATTCTTATTCAAAGTTAATCGAAGTCTTGCATATTCAATTCCTCCTATGTCATTCATATGCATGCATGTTCATGAAAATTTGATTTTAAAGTCATGGTTTTATGTTAAGTTAAAGTGTTAATGTTCCATGCGTCTTAAGGTGTCATCATGTTCATATTGTGTTGCTAGTCCTCCTCTTTCAGTGTCCTTCCTATGATAATTTAATCTCACTCGAGGTTGAATGTTCCCAAGGGAGAGATATTGTGAGACCCCGAAAGTCAGAAAGTTGGAGCCAAGGAGAAATTTCCAAAAATGTTGACTAGATGAGAGTTTAGGCCTACTCTACAACACATAGAGGTTTCTACGACTCATAGAAATGAGTCGTAGAGGGAGCCTTTGTACTCGTTCAGGACCAAACCTCAGGAGAGGTTCTACGACTCAACAAGATAAGTCATCATCCTATTGATGAGTCGTAAGAACCCCTCGTAGTCAAAGATCAGAGACTCTTAAAGTTGCAGGTTTTGAGACCTGCAAAATGGACTAAGTCTACGATTCGTAGACAGGTTGGCGAGTCGTAATAATGACTCGTTCCTAAACTTTAAAAACTTGATTTTAAGCCCATTCCTTAGACCTGCAAGATGATTCATATTGACGACTCATCGTTTCTTCTACGACCCGTAGAAAGGGTCTTGTAGGTCCAAAAATCTGAAGTTTAATAAGGGATAATTATGTCATTTTCCAAGTACGGTTCAATAAATCTAGACACAATTATGGCCAAGTTCAACTCTATATCTGCCCAATTCTTTGAAATTCCCTCATTCTAAATTCATTCTTCTAAATTCCCTAAGGCAAGAACTCAAAATCTCTCAAGGTTTCTTCTTCAAGTTCAAGCTAGGGTTTCCAGATTTCTTTAAAGTTCTTCTTTAATTCTAAGTGCATTCATTCAAGGCATGTGGGGATTTATCCAAGGGTTCTTTTCACCCATGGAGTCCCTAAGTTTTCTCAAAATTTCTTTCAATTTACAAGTGATTATGAACCCTAGTTTTGATGAATTGCATTAGGCTGATTTAATTCCATTTTTAGATGTTATCAAGGATCATTATATGGATGTTTTCATATGAATTGCATGATTTTAAGTTGAATTATGAATGCCCATGCATAAAACTATTTCCAAGTTATGATTATGAAGTTAAAGATGATTTTCATGAATAGATTATGAGTTCAATGATTTTCAATGAAAGTTTTATGATTTAAAGTTGAGATTATGATTTTATGATGAAAGTTATGAAGATGATCAAGTTAAGATCAAAGATGCTATTATGGTGTGATAAGTACAATTCTCACAAAATTATGTTAAAGATGGTGTAAGTACAATTCTCACCGAAGTTATAGATTCTTATGAATCACTAAGTTAATAAGCTATTCTTATATTATTTTATAAAGATGGATTGATAGGCAGTTACAATTTTTCCTGTAATATGTGATGATCATGTTTATGAGTTTCAGTTGGGATATTGACTAAGCACCGCGAGGGTTTCTAGGTAGGGTTCAGTCGGGTAACGCAGTTAGTTACCGAAGGGAATCCTAGTAGCAATCTAAAGTCCTAAACTACATTGCCCATGTAGGATTGCCTTCATGGCCTAATTAGTGGATCTACATATAGCATAGTTGAGTTGAGTTGAGATGGGTACCATGATGGAGTATACCCTGGCAAGGTAGCCTCCTCTTTCTCGATGGGGTTCCATCGGATTCCATGTAATAGTTCGCATGATCTTAGATGCTGGCTAAATGTTTTATCCCACACAAGTTGAAGTTAAGTTATGAGTTCTGTGATTAAGTTTTATGATATGTATTATCCACGAGTTTCATATATTTTCAAATGTTTTAAGCTTTATTCATGTTCATTATGATTGGTCATGCATCTTATGTCATATTATTCACGTTCCTTTATTTGTTCATGCATATCTCACATACTTAATACATTCAAACGTACTAACGCATATTTTGCCTATATTGTATCATAATGTAGGGATGGACGACACTCACAACCATCCTATTCGTGGCTGGAGTTGATTAGATATCAAGAGTTGGTCGGTCCTCATCTTATCGAGGGCAATGACTTTGTTTCTTATTTCTATTATTTGATTTCTTCCTATTGTTAGGGTGAACTAGGAGTTTGTCCTAAGCTCTCATCAAGGATTAGACTAGAGGCATATTTAGACGCTATATGATGTAGTCCGAATTGGATATCTTTGAGTTGTTATCCCTTAGTCTCATTCC
Organism: Solanum dulcamara; assembly: GCF_947179165.1. Lineage (NCBI taxonomy): Eukaryota > Viridiplantae > Streptophyta > Magnoliopsida > Solanales > Solanaceae > Solanum > Solanum dulcamara. Next base: position 41,417,310 of record NC_077244.1, on the reverse strand, counting down.
CTTGTGATGATTACTTTCGCTTATATTTCAATATATTTCTCTACCTTATGAATGCGATGATGATAAGATGGCATAGTTGGGGTCCCTCGCATGCCGATCATTGTGTTGCGGCTTGGCCCTAGTTTGGATCGTGGCATCTACTAAGTCTCTCACAAAGTAAAGTATGTTTTCTCACTTATTGTTTTGTGATTCACAATTTGACTTAATATTCTTACTACTACTTATGAACTTACAAGCCCTGTTATGATTTCTCATTATGACTAAGGATTATCTATGCGTTGTACAAGTTCTCTTTATCAGATTGCATTATGGTTTTAAATGACATTAGCCTTACTCATTATTCACTATTATGTGTAAATGGTCTACTTATTATATGTTCTTACCTTGATCATACGCTATTGCTTTTATGTCATGTATTGATTGCATTGCTCATATACTTATTACATTCAAAGTATTAACGCATAATTTTTTTGCTTGCCTACATTATATTATAATGTAGGGCTTGACGATCACCCTACACACTCTCGTGGCTAGAAAAAAGACTTGTTCACTTGATTTGGTAGTTCACTTGATTTGGTAAGTCCTCGTACTTTGGGGACTACCTATCGAGCTTATTTCTTTTCTTACTACCTCTAGACTATGTTTGTATTTTTGAGATGTTTCTTTCTTGTTTGGGGAGTTAGTGACTTGTTCTATGCCCCCACCTATGTTAGTATGATAGAGGCATGTTTAGACATAAGAGTTGATGTAATCCATTTGGACATATGACTTGAGATTTCATTTTCACTTCTAGACTTCCATGTTTGAGATTATTCTTCCGCTTGTTTTTATTAAGATTTTACCTTACCTTATAAATGCGATATATGCTAAGAGGCTTGGTTGTGATCCTTTGGATTCCCAATTGTCGTGTCACAACTAGGCCCTAGTCTGGGTCGTGACATAATAATATTGTTGGATGCCACGTATCTTAAGAATGCCATAGAGATGATCCAAAATTCACACTAAGAAAATTTAGCATACAACTGCTCATCCTTCAACTTTTGAGCACAATCCTCAAGTGTTGCCCATGCTCATCCTCACTATTTGTGTATATCAAAATATCATTGATGAACACAAGCACAAATGAATCCAAATATGGCTAAAATACCTCATTCATCAATTCCATAAATGTTGTTAGAGCATTAGTCAATCCAAAGAACATAAACAAGAAACTCATAGTAATCATAAAGAGTCCTAAAGGTTGTCTTAGGGACGTCTGATGCCGTAATCTTCAACTGGTGGTAGCCTGGCCTTAAGTCAATTTTTGAAAACACCAAAGCACTCTGTAGTTGGTCAACTAATTCATCAATGCACATAATATGATATTTATTCTTGATGTTCACTATGTTCAACTGTCTATACAACAACAACAACAACAATCCAGTAAAATCCCACAACGTGGGGTCTGGAGAGGGTAAAGTATACGCAAACCTTACTCCTACCAAGGTAGGATAGCTATTTCCGAAAGACCCTCAGCTCAGTTCAACTGTCTATAATTAATACTTATTCGCATAGACACATTCTTCTTATTCACCAACAACAAGGGAGAACCCTAAGAAGAAACACTGGCCTATTAAATCCTTCGCTCAATCAATCATGTAATAGGTATCAAGAGTAGAAGTGTGCAAGTTAAGATCGAGTGTATGATATCAAGAAGTTGAGCAATTTGTTCTATAGAAGAGATTTCCATCTATGCAGAATTTTAGATTTTCAGCTATGTAATACAATTCAATTCTTTGGTGCACCGAAGAATCGAAGCCCATAAACCGAATACCAAATTGAATACCAAACTTTTTGAAAAAATATAATCCCACCCATACCAATAATTTAATTAGTTTGGTCCGATTTAATTTTTTTGGTATCGGAAAAGGGCTAAAATTACCCTTCAACTATTTGAAATAGAGAACATATACCCTTAAACTATATTCTGGCTCAAAAATACCCTTTTCTTCATACTATTGGCTCAAAATACCCTTCACGTCATACTACTGACTCACTTCTACCCCTCTATTTGACGAAATAAAATGTGGCATCCCATGTGTATTAATTTACGCCACGTAAGATCTTTACATAAGCACCCCATCCCACCTCACCCCATCAATTAAAAGACTTAAATCCATCCATTAAAAGACTCAAACTCATCCTTGACTCTAGTAGTTATGGTTTCCTCCACTCCTGTAGTATGGTTGCCAAATTAATTTGCAGCAGTTTTAAGCAAACTATTAATTAGCTATTTAATTTGCTAAATTATAGTTTTCATTCAGTAAACATAGCTAACAAAGGGTGATATGTTTGATTTTCCAAAATGGCAATTAAGCAAATGTGCTACCTGATCAAGAAGGTGCTTTTCTAGAAAGAAGATGGGTGGGGTCGGGCCTGAAGTGAGCTGTAGAGCAACATAATCGTACGTTCAACGTGATCAATAGATGCTTGGAAAGTAGCCAAAGTGTTCTTCCTAAAGCTAGGCCAACAAGCAGGGGTGTCTGACTGCCGCAAATTGTTACGGGAGTTGCTTAAAACTGCTGCAAATTAATTATGGCAGCCATAACTACGAGAGTCAAGGAAACCATAACTTTGGGAGTCAAGAATGAGTTTGGGTCTTTTAATGAGTGAGTTTGTGTCTTTTAATTGATGGGGTGGGGGTGCTTATGTGGAGATCTTGTGTGGTGTAAATTAATACACATGAGATATCACATTTCATTTTGTCAAATAGAGGAGTAGAGTGAGCCAATAATATGACGTGAAGGGTATTTTTGAGCCAATAGTATGACGTAAAGGGTATTTTTGAGCCAAAATATAATTTAAGGGTATATGTGCTCTATTTCGAATAGTTGAAGGATAGTTTTGATCATTTTCCGTTTTAGTTTTATAGATATCAAGACATATTCTATTCCATTTGATTAGCAAAATAAACAAAAAAAAATTAAAAATAGATATCTCATCAGTGTGGTCCCAAGTCCCAACATTTAAGCAAATATAAATCTCATCAGAAAAAAAGATAAAGATTTTTAAAAAGAAAAAAAGAGAAGAACATTAGATCTAATTTCTAATTTTAAATCAATTCTATGTGTACCCAAATATTCTTTTCTTAGGCGCACTACAATTACTCAAAATTCAAAAAGTACTGGCCTAGTGGTTTTTTTTTCCTGCGACGTTTTATGGGGAAATCGCTTCCTTCACCAAATAGAATTCAAGATTTTGCCAGAATAATCAGCTCCAACAGAATCCAGCGCCCGACCCAAGTCAAACCCGCATCCAGAATTAGGTCAGTTCCATCTCCCGTGACCGCAAAGTCTAGGGCGGTGGTCGACGGCGAGTCATCAGAGCGGCGGCTGAAGCTGAAGAAGAACATGGAAGAAGCAAGCTCTAACTCCAATTCCAATACTTCTTCGTCGAACCAGCGGCGGCTACCCCTTGCCGACGTGGTGGCTGACTGTGTCAAGCGGTGGTTCCACGATACTCTCAAGGAGGCTAAAGCCGGTGACGCTAACATGCAGGTCCTTGTTGGTCAGATGTATTTTAGTGGCTATGGTATATCCAGAGATGCACAGAAGGTATTTGATTTCTGCTTCCTGTGATCTGCTTCCATTTATTCCTTGTCTTAGTTCACTTATAGTTGCTCATAGTTTTCTAAGAATCTAGAGCAGTAGAGCTTGGTGATTTATAAATAACCTAGTGTAGAAATTCTTGTTTTCCATTGACAAAAAATGAACAGAGATACCCCCATGAAACGTATAGTTGAAAGGGCACAGTCTGAGCTTAGAACTGCTCTTACACTTGAACTTTTGACACTCTTTTGTAGTTATACAGTGAAAAAAGAAACAACTGCGTTGAAAATTACATATTTTTTATTTTGTTAGAAGAATCCATGCTACTATTTTCGTCTTACTTTAGTTTCGATAACAAGGGTGAAAATAGTATAGACGGCCGAGGACAAATGTTTATCATTGTCAAGCACATGAAATATCTTCCAAATTCAAGCTCGTGTGTGCCTTATAATACTACTATAATAAATCCTTAATTAACTGAATGTGCCCATCATGTGAAGATAGCAGTCCAATTGAACTTGAACTCTTTAATAATTGAAGATACGGAGAAGAAAAATTAGTGTGCCTGCATAATTTAAGTGCTTACTTTATTCTCAATCAAGATACACATAATTAAGAGGATGTACTAGCATGTACATGGTTATTTATCTTCTCTGTAATCCAAGAAGTGAGTAACCATAGTGTGCCTGCTCAATTTCATATATATATTTACTAAAAGTTTCACAAAGTTTTCAAGGAAGTCAAAGAAAATAGCTCTGCTCTTTCCTCTTCCCAGAAGTAGAGTCATAGGTTTGTTTGAAACATCAACAGTTTTTTGGGTTTCTGTCTCTATTTGCTGTGTCTGAGGATGTGGGAAATGCTAATAGTGATTGATCATTTTGGGTTCAGGGAAGAGCTTGGATTAGCCGAGCTTCAAAGAGTCGTTCATCGGCATGGAAAGTGAGTGATAAACGTCCAGGTATGTAGACTTTCTGCTTACTGATTATATTTGTTTGTTGTTATTGTATGGTGTTCATCTTTTCTTCCATTTTAGGCTACAACGCCAGCGATTCTGATTCTGATGATACTGTGGGGGACACAAAGCAAAATTGAAGCTCTTTTCATGGGTAAAACAAGCTGTGGCATCGTAAGTCCCATTGCATTCATTTCAACAATAAAAGGAGGGTCCATTGAATTCTTTTCTTTCACTTTTGTTGTGCAATGTCTTGTTCTATTTCTGATCTAAGTTGTTTGAAAGTTGTTGCACTTGCTAGGATATTGAACTCTGCTTATAGTACAGTATGACAATGCCACTACTATGTAGATTCTTTGATATCTTCTTTAGCAGTAAGTGTTTCTGTGACATGATGAATCTGCTAAAGATCATAGATTTGAGTTGTTTTATCTTTCGTACAAAAATCTCTATGATTTGAGAGATTTTACAGATTATGTGGGGTTGATGTTTTTTTATTTTTGGGGGGGTGTATGTCAAGATGTTTTATTAATATTAAACTAAGATGGTGTCAAATTGCATGCAATTGTAAATACATCAAAACTCTAGTACGGGAATTATTTTTGCACCAAAAGTATAAATGGAAGAAAAAATAACTTTTAGCCCCCTCCTTATGTACTTTTCCCTCAACAACATACTAGTGTAATCCGATAGGTGAGGTCTGGGGAGGGTGGAGTGTATGCAGACCTTACCCCTACCTCGTGGAGGCCTTATGTTCTTTTCCATACCTTCAAAATTCTGCTGTTTCTTATTTCTCGTGGAATCAACCAAAAAATGCAAGAAGGAGCTACATTCCACTCTTTCTTTCTGGATTTCAGCTTTCTTGTCCAACTTGCAACAGCTTCTGCCATTGCCATAGGCTGTACCTGTGATAAATTAAATATATTAAATATTGTAAGTATCATTGCAATTAACTGATGATCCTCCCCTTGCTTTTTCGCCAAGCAACATCAATTCACTACTATGCAATTTCACCCCATGAATTATGTCTTTTGAAACTGTTAACATTGTATCCTTCAACATACCTTAATGCTGGAGACCCCATAAATATTCAACCAGAAAAACTAAATACAAAAGAGAAGTTACAGTGAACTTAAATGATCAATTGTTTGTTCTACTTCATCTATACATTCCTCGTTACACCAAAAGTAGAAGGATATAATACAATTTTAAACCTATCCTCAAAACATCTTCTATTTCTCTCTCTATACTGTCCACCATGTGCAAGCTGGGATTGTTCTCCACCACTTGTTTTGACTCTTGCTTCTACCTCTCCTAATCCAACAACTTAATAGATCTGCAACAGTTCTGACATTGACCATATGTTTATGAGACTTAAGAATAGGGACCACATTTGTGCACTTATTTTGCAGTGCAAAAACAGATGGCTATTAGTTTCGTCTGCTTCATTACGTAAGCATCTAGATACTATTGGGAACCGCCTTCTTTCAGAATTTCCTGTGTAAGATATGCTTTCCTGGCCGCCAGCCAAGAAAAGCACTTAACCTTAGTTGGTGCCGAAAAGCATTTAGCCTTAGTTGGTGCAAGCTTTTTCAGATCTGCTTCCATGGTTCTATCCCACATCCTGGTTGGTCCCTTGCTTCTTTTTTGTAGTGTCAGTTCACTGAGAATTTTACCATCATTAACTTGTTTCCATATGATTGTGTTGAGGGTTGGAGTTGTGCCTTTGAAGCTGTTGATTTCTTGTAAGAGTTGAGCCAATCTATCCAGAATATCTCCTGAAGGAGATGTGTAACCTGATTGGACCAATTATCAGCACTAGAATGGTGCAAAAAGAGAATAGATTAGGATAGGAGTTATTCAATGCCATCTGTCCGTTCCATGTATCTTCCCAAAAAAGAATTTTGTTTCCATTGCCCACCTTTTAAGTGACATTATCTGAGAATTTTGGTCCACAAGTCCTTTATTGATCTCCAAATTGGGACACCAGAAGTGTTAGTGACGTATGGTGCACCATGGCCTGTTCTTTCCATACTTGTTTGGAATGACCTCTTTCCATAATGTTTGATGTTCTCCCTTATATTCACATATCCATTTCAGTATCAAGAAGTCATTCTGCATTTTCAGGATTCTTATACCTAGTCCACCTGAAATGTTGTTAAACTGAGCAACTTTCCAGTTTACTAAGTGAAAATCTTTTGGCCCCCTTATGTCCTAGCTATAAGAAGTCCTTTCTCAGTTTATCAGATTCTGCACTACTTCAGATAGTATGGGAAATAATGTTATAACAGAAGTTGGCAAGGAATCTAACACAACATTTATCAAAATTAGTCTGCTCCCTTGTGACAAATATTGAGATTTCCACCTAGCTAGCTTTTTCTGTCTTTTCAACTATCCTATTCCATATTTCCAGATCTTTGGGTTTATTGCCCAAGGGAATGCCAAGTAAACTGTTGGCAGCTGATATGTTCAGCCCCTGCATCTTGGGAATGGGCTGCTTCTTCCTCCAATCCACAAAATCTAAAACTACTTCAAAGGTAACAAGAATCACCCTGATGTATCTAATTTATTCTGCTTTGGCTTCACAAAAAATTAGCAGATGATAGATTTCCAAATCCTCACTTTGCCTGATGCTAAGCGTGAAACCTTTCAACCACTTATTTTGAACAACAACCCTCATCATACTATTAAATCCTTCCATGGCTATTATGAACATGAAAGGTGAAAGAGGGTCACTTTGTGTAAGACCCGTTTTAGAAGGGAAAAACCAACACGTTCTCCCTTCATTGGAATTGTGAACCTAATAGTTTTGATACAAAAGTCAATCCATTTCAGCCACCTATATCCAAATCCCATTTGCCTGAGTATATTAAGGAGGAATTCCCAGTTAACATGTTATAGGCCTTCGTTTTATCTAACTTTTACATGATGCCTGGATCTTCTCCTCTCAATCTAGCATCCACACATTCGCTGACTTTGACAGAAACATCCATGATTTACCTTTCATTTATGAATGCCATCTGGTATTTGTTTACCAACTTGTTCACTGCCTTTCTCATTCTTTCAGGTAACAATTTTTACAATGACTTTTTGAACTCCACGGAGAAGACATGGTTTAAAATCCCTCAATTCTGAGGCAACTTTTTTTTGGAATGGGTGCCACATAAGTAGCATTGAGACTCATTTCAACAACTTGCTGATCATGAAAATGCTGCATAGTCTTCATAATGTCCTTTAAACATCCCCAAAAAGATTGACAGCAACACTTTGGAAATCCATCAGGTCTTGGTGCTTTGTCATTTGCACATAATCTGAAACATTGACGAACTTCTTCGTCTTGAAACTGTCTTTGCAACCATTCCTGCTCCTCTCTGTTTATGCCTTTGATCTGTTGAAGATTCAAGTCTGGCCTCCAAGTCTTTGTTACCTTGTAAAGAGTCTGATAGTAGTTCTGACTTTTCAGCTTTATAGAATCTGGATCAGAGATGGTAGCCCCATCATCACCTGAAGAGTCAACACAGTTAAATCTCTTATGCGCTATAGCAATTCTGTGAAAATATTTGGTAGTCTTGTCTCCACTTTTCAACTATTGTACTCGAGACCTCTTCCTCCATGCTATTTCCTCATTCTTTGTTACATCAGACTTCATAGCCAAATGACCTCATCATTAGTAAGTGATCCCTGCTCCAGGATGCTTTCTAGACTTGAGAGTTGATTGAGAATATCCTCTCTCTTCTGTCTCATGTTATTCCTGTTAACACCCCCCCACTCGTTAGTGTCATTCTCCATGCTGAATGTCCAATCAAAATTGCATATAGCTGCTTTTATCCACCGAAAAGCCAAATGAACTTAGAGAACTCTTGCTTCCCTTTTATGATTTCTTTGCACAAGCATTTCTCATATGTAGTATGAGAGTTAGTTGTGTTCTCTACATCCATGCTTTGCCTGAAGCAGAACAACGCTCATCCACATGATATGTTCCTTGATGCAAATCTCCGCAGCAATTTTCTCATCACAGTTTGGTCTAAAGTATGTGCTTCACAAATGCTCATTCTTCTGATTTAATTGGGGCCATGGTCTGATCTCATCCTAAAAATGCTCTCTTCGTTCTCCATTAGCTCCACTCCAGAAAACGTCATGTAATTTTTCAGACCTCATGCTAATCGATGCTAGAATTGTGAACAATGACATGAAGAATGTGGGAATAGTTGAAAGTGCCGCCTTTAGAAGAACTATTTCGTCGTCCTCTAACAACGAATGTGTGGTCCACCCTTCCAACCTCATTTTTGATTCTCTGTATCACTGGTAGTCTTAGTTCAGACTTCAGTCTACCTAAATTTTCCTTCTGGAGATAGGCCCATATATATGTAGCTGGAATGTTAGCCAACTTACACCACAAATCATTTTAATTCTGGAGTGCTTTTTTACTTCTCCAACCAGTAATAATTCTGCATTTTCCAGGCTTACATGTAGTCCTGATACAACTTTAAACTGCATCATGCTCTGCATGAGAATCATAGCCGTCTTATCTGTGCCTTAGATGATGAAACATCACCTGCTATTGAAGACTGATATAGAGGTGTCTTATCGTTTTACCACTCTTTAACTCACTGCCGCTCAAGAAACCTCTAGCTATGGATTGTTCCACCTATCTATCGACGCTGACAAAAGGTCTAATACATCTACTCTAATCGATCAATAAGTCTGTATTTCAGCTGCTAATCAGCTGGAGTCGGCTATATGAATCATCTATGTTCAGCCATCCACCTTTATTTAGCATATTTTAATTTCAAGCTAAATATTTTTCTTTTAAGGAAGTTCTGGTACTCTAAAATTAGAATTCTCTTAATCTCACACTTGTCCCTACTCAAACATGCAAGTTTAAACCAGAGTAAAAAGATTCTTTGCAGACATATGGTTGAATGCAAATCTAGAGAATCTCTTAGTAGATATTCAATGATATTTTCACCTCTTATATTTTTCCCAATCCTTCCCCAGACCCCACGATGTGGGATTTCACTGGGTTGTTGTTGTTGTATATTTTTCCCAATCCTTCCTGAAAAGGATGTATAATCAAAAACTCCAATGCAATGGTCATAGACCTTTTTGATGTTAAATGGTAATGCTGGTGTATCACATCTCAACCTAGAGCCTATTCTCTCATTAGCAAGCCTACTTGCATCCAGAGTTTCTCTCCTTCACAAAAGAGCATTCTGGTAGCTAGATGTGAGCTTATATCCATCACCGACCTCAATTTTACCGACAACACCTCTGTCACAATCTTCTACATCCCTACCAGAGTTCTAAGTTGAAAATCTTTAATAACACGGCACCTCCTCTCCGTGGAATCACGATTATATATGAGTAACTAAGCTTCTTTCTCTCCAAGGGTGCCAGCTTTTGAAAGATTCTTTTATGAGGAATAGTACTTGTGAGTTAACAATATTTATCGAATCTGTTCCTATCTAACGGAGTTCTATGGGATCAACTGACAAAGATATTGTTGAGAGAATGGATTTTTCAGGAGGATTGAAAATAGGATTCATGTAAAAAATAATTCCTATTCGTAGCCGGAAAGATACGTGGCCATGAAAGTGGGATTAAGGATCCACATTGGTGAAAGTGATCCTTGCACTTCATTGCGTCAATGTTCACCATGTCTAATCATATTTGGAAAATGTATAACCAAGACCATTTGGTCTAAGTGCTTTATAACCCAGGCAATCTCTATTTTCTCAAAAGACTCAAAAAGAAATAAAAATTTTTAATGCTCAAAAAAATAAACCTAAAAGTTTTTTGAAGCTGTTTTCTTCATGGCTAATGCTCTGCAATTCAACACCTCCATTCCCAGTCAACTGCTTCGAGCAGCGTCTTTCCTAGGTTATCTTTGATCTCTTCTTTTTGTTAAGCAGGCAACATATATGTATTATTATAAACTAAGAACTACTCCAAGAAAGTAGTCCAGTAATAGTTACAAATAGTAGTCAAAATGAGCAAAACCTACCACCTATAAATTAATAAGAAGTCAAACACTTGGAATATCCTCTGCTTCTTGAGAGTATTCATGAATACACCAGAAGTAAAAATTGCTAAAAAAATCATCTTTATCTTTGGGAAAGGATTGCTCTCGTCTTCAAAGCATCTCTGGTTTCTCTCCTTCCATATTGTCCACCATATCCAAGCTGGGACAATCTTCTATCTCTCCCTGTGTCCTGAGAGATTACCATCTCTGTTCTGGCTAGCAAAAACTTCCTGTGTACTCCTTGGCATAGTCCACTTGATTCCCCTCAAGTTGATGAAGATCTTCCCTAATCTGTCACTTAAAGTGTGAAAAGAGATGGTTTTATTGTCTCTTTCTTCTTTCACACCACACAGAGAATATCTGGAACTGAAGACCCCTTTCCATAAGCTTATCTTGAGTTAAGACAACTTGCCTTGCCAATAACAATATGAAGCATGCTATCTTGTGTGGGATTTTGACTTGCCATATCATCTTCAAGGCCAACATCCTTGTGAATAGGTGTTCTGGAAACAGTTATAAACAGATTTAACAGAGAATCCTCACAGCTTTTTTCATCTAATTAAGCCGTCTTCATTTTTGGTGAGATCTCGGACCTGTGCCTGAGTCTTGTAGAATTCTCTCAACCTATCCACTCCCCAATCATTAAGAAGTCTTCTGAAATTGAAATTCCACGGGGTTTTCCCTTACCTCCATAACTATGGAATTCTTCTGCTGGCTCAAAATGTGAAGGTTAGGAAATAAAGACTTCAAAGAGTGTTGCCCAAGTCAGATATCACCCCAGAAAAAAGGTCTTCCTTGCCTACTTTAATCTTGTAATTTTTGATAATATTGGACCGCTGATTCATGATGGATCTCCATAAGCCAACACCATATGGAGTCATAGGTGCCTTGGTGATCCAGTAACCAACCCCCATACCTTGTCATAATGGTTTCTTTCCGGAGAGATTGATCCACAGTTGCAAATCTCCATAATCATTTTAATAGGAGGCTATAGTTTTGTGATTTCAGATTTCTTATTCCCATTCCAGCTTCCCTCCTTGCAAGTTATAATTGATTCCCACTTAACTAAGTGAATCTTCCTGTTCTCACAATTTCAGAGAAAATTCCTTCTGATTGCATCCAGTTTCTTGATAACATGCCAGTATTCACTGGTATGGGGAATAAAAACATCAAATAAGTTGGTAGTGTTGATTAAAGTCAATCTACCTCCAAAGAGAGATATTGACTCATCCGACTGACAAGTTTCCACACTTCTCTAGGATAGCATTCCAAATACTTTGTGACTTACTCTTAGCACCCAGGGGCATGCCAAGGTAAGTAGTAGGCAGTTCTATTCTCCCTCCCAAAATTTAAGCCAAACTGTTAATTCCATGAACCTCATTAATTGGGTAAACAAAAAACTTTCCCAAGTTGACTTGAAGTCCAGAAATAGCTTCAAACAAAATGAATATAACTCTCAAATATTTCATTTGGTCACTATTTGCATCACAAAACACCAATGTATCATTTGCATACTGAAGGTGGGAAATAGACAGTGACAGACCAAGACTGTCTCCCGACTTAACATTGAAACCTGTGATCCAATTATTAACCTAAGCTGTTCACTAAAATAAAGAGAAAAGGGGAAGAGAGAGGATCCCCTTGTCTTAGGCCTCTCTTAGAAGAGAAAAAACCAGATGGTGAACTATTGATCAAGAATGAGAATTTTTACTGTTTTACAACAGAACTTTGTCCAATTAATCCGTCTATACCAAAACCCTTCTCTAGTGTCCTCCGTAAGAATTCCCAGTTAAGATGATCATAGGCCCTTTTATTGGTAATTTTTCTCACATTCATTATCTATTAAAATGGCATCCATAGATAAATGCCAGCTGCTGGCCATCCACCAACTTCCACACTACCTTCTTGAGTCTTTTTAGTCAGGATTTTTGAGATACTTTTATAAATGCTTCCTATCAATAGGTCTCAAATCCTTCTAACTCTTTCGCCCCCACTTTTTTGGTATCAATGCAATGAAAGTAGCATTGTTTTTTTTTCCTCCAGAGTAAACTTGGTCATAAATTCTGACAACAGCCTCCACTTCACTACTCACTACCCTCCCATCAGTGAATAAAGAATGCCATGGAGAAGCCTTCAGGGCAAGGGCCTTGTCCCCAGCACACACCATTACAGTCTTTAATTTTCTGTTCCCCAAACTGACTGAGGAATATTATTATCTTCCTCATTGATTATAGGCCCTGCACTGGTATTATAGATTGGTCTCCATGCCTTTCTTTGTGTGTAAAGATTCTGGTAAAACTTGATAGTCTCCTTGGATCTCTTAGGGTTCTTCGAAGGTAGTCCCACTAAACCTTTTGTGACATTTTGCAGTTCTATGAAGAATTTTGGTTTTTTTGTCTCCTTTAAGCCACAATGCCCTTGATCTTTGTCTCCAGGCCACTTCCTTTTTTGCATTAACCTCAAACTCCACTGTCAGGGCAGCCCTTAAGTAAGCCTCATCATCTGTCAGTAACCTTTGGTCTTGAATCTATTAAAGATATGGCTCATTACTCTCATGAAACTAGATGCATTAGTTAAGCCAAAATGCATCACTAGCCATCATATAAACCATACTTGGCTTTAAAAGCAGTTTTTCTTTCATCACGAGGATTTATTATAATTTGATGGTAACTACTCTCCAGATTAATTTTGGGAAAGATTTTAGAACTATGCCATTGATGATTGATGTAACATATTATAAAGAAGAGGAATACGATGAAAATACTTTTAATTATTTTATTGATAGCGCATCCGTCCACACATCCTCCAAGTTCCGCTCTTTGCATCAATTGGACTAATATATAATATGTGCTCATGTTCCTTTTTTTTCCTAACTTTTTTTCAAAAAGCTCCTCAACTTGTCTCTGTAGTTCTTTAATTTTTTCAGGATTGCTCCTATGGGTAGGCCTATTTGGAATTTGAGATACTGTCAAAATCAATTACATGTTCTATTCCTCTTAAACTCGGTAAATCCTTAGGAAATACATTTTCAAAATTGTTTCAAAATTGTAGTTCTGCTCATTGTTTATTGCCATTTGATTTCTGCATTGTATTGTTGTTTATAGGTGTGGGGCCGTTGTACGTTGATTATCTTATTTATTTATAGTAGTTAATGCCTCTTTCTTTCCGTACTATTCTACCATGACTTTCTCACTTTTGCCTTTCCTTGTTTTCATCTTGTTTTCGATATGTTTGTCCCCATCTGACCTTTTATCTTGTTTTCATCTCTTGAGCCGAGGGTCTTTCGGAAACAGCTGCCCTACCTTTCAAGGTGGGGGTTAGGTCTGCATACACTCTACCCTCCCCTGACCCCACATGGTGGGATTATACTGGGTTTGTTGTTGTTGTTGTTGTTTTTATTGGAAATAGAAGTAGGCAATGAAGAAGTTAGATCATTAGAAATTAGAATTAAACAAAATTTCTCTACATGTAAGGAGAATTTTGACAACCCTCTTTTCTAGCACTCAAAAACTCTTGGTTTTTATATATAGACTCTTTTCTTTTTTTTGGTTTCCTTAGCCTATTTACCTTTTTGTTCGACTGAAATTTTCTGAATTTTTTTGTACTCCTTTAGGCGACCTTACCTATTTACCATTTTTGAGGTCAAAAACATCTTTTTGCCCTTTCCCGTTAGGGGTTTTCGATCAAATGTACCTTTTTTGCCTTTTCTTTATCAAGAACACATGAAAATCTTCAAGAACACTTCAACACTCAAATTTCCAACTTCAATTTTGCTCGAAATCATCTCAAAATTCAGAAGTTGCTTCCCCTTGAATTAGAGAACAAACTCCAATAGCCTTTAAGCTCCAAATCACACTAAATCTCCAAGACCTATTTTCAAGTTCTTCAAACTCAACAGTAGAACCTTCTTCCCAACTCCAAACAACTTGAATGCTTGGGTTTAGACTCAAAAAACTTTCAAGTTCTTCAAACTCAACAGTAGAACCTTCTTCCCAACTCCAAACAACTTGAATGCTTGGGTTTAAACTCAAAAAACACTAGAGAACACTAATCTAGTGTCGAAAACACGAATCAAAGTAAAAATTTCAAAAATTTTGGTGGAATTTTCAGGACTTTTTTTAAATCTTTTTTTTTCTGTCAATCCAAGGCTAGATTTGTGGGAACAATCTATTCTTGGCTCTGATACCAAATGATGTTATATCGAATGATGAAGAAGCTCTAAATATAAGAATAATAAATAAAGATAGAAGAAAGACACAAGTAAAGGTATTAATTGACAATTAAAGCTATAAAAAGTGAGAACTTCTAATTAATAAATCAATACAAGCATCAAATCTGTGAAGATACCTTCAAGAGGAATGAACCGTCAAGCAATGTAATCAACATTGTCAAACCAACGAAGGCCTTGACCTCACACCCAACTGTCTCAAGAGTGAGCTCAATTTGTCAATCAACATAACCTTAGAATAATGTACATTATGAAAAGACTAGGTATTGTATTTATACTAAGCTAGGCTAAGGATGCAGACTAAGGATGATTATTACATAAAATACTCTTAATGGCATAAGGGCCTTCATAGTCTTCTTAGTCATGGGGCTTGTGTTCTAAGAATAGCCACTTTGCATACATAGCTCCTTTTCTCCCTTCCCCCTTCTCCACTGTACTTCCATTTGAGCATGTTGTTAAGTCTTCAAATCTTCATTCCAAACACCCTCCTATGTAGCTACTCAAGCTCCTTAGCTTGGCTTTGTGTGCAAGGTTTTGATGAAATTTGGCTTGCATTAGTTTGCCAAGAACAAGGTGGGGTAAAGATAATATTTTTTTGACGTGATATGTTCTGAAGTGCGACATTCCCTTTATGCTTAAAAACTATTTATGCTTCCTATTTTGCTAAATTGTTTGTAAAAGAAGTTGAATTGCATGGTAAACCTAGAACTATTGTTAGTGATTGAGATGCTAAGTTGTTGAGCCACCTTTGACGTGTATTTTGGGGGTAATTGGCACCAAGTTATTTTGTGCTACTTTTTTGATAAAAGTAGTTATTTTCTATTCGCTCTGTCCCATATTTGTTGTCCACCTTACTATAAATAGTTATCCCAAATTACTTGTCAATTTACAAAACCAATATAGAATTAATTGAATTTTTTGCATTTTACCCTTGCAAATAATTTTTTTGGAACGTGTAAACAAGTTTGTAAAGTTTCAAAACAAGTTTCTTAAGGGGTAAATAGGTAAAAAATACCCTTCCTATTTATGATTTCTTAAGGGTGCGTGTAAAGGGTAAAGTGAACAACTAATATGGGATGGAGGGAGTACTTCTTATTATGCATAAAATGAGGTAGTTAATAGAACCTTAGGAAATATGTTAAAGGACTGTTTTGAAAGATAAATTAACTTCTTGGGAAGATCACTTGCTTAGAGTTGAATTTGCTTATAATATGAAAATCCATTCTTCTACAGGCATGTCTCCATTCCTCCAAGCTATTATGTGAGGTTCCTAAAAATCAGCCACAAATCAAGGAGCTTTCCTCCACTTTAGAGGGGATGTGGGTGTCAAACTTTCCTAGTTTGTTAGGAGGAACATATTTAATGATTTCCTTGGTGGTTGGGACTTATTTCCTTTTGCGTAAGGTTGCTGGATTTTTTTCCCGAAATTCCTTCGATCTTTATTTTCTTGTTTTCTACCTAGGCTGAACCGCCCCTTTAGGCTATAAACAGAAGTGTCTTATATTGTTTTTCCATTCAAGACTATTATTAATAAAATTGGGTCGTTCTCAGGTTTGTCTTGCAACCTCACTAGAACATTCTTTTAGGAGGTAAGATATTTTGTTTTAAGTGATACTTTTGTCATCTGTAGAAGGTAATTAGCCTTAAACTAATTATTGTCTCTAGTTTCTCAATTCGAAGTCAAGATCACTGAACTAAGCTCTTAATTTGTTTCTCTAGTAAAAGTAATTAATTTCACCAACTAATAGTTGCTACTAGGCTCAAATTAAGGGTTCTTAGGATCTTTTCTTGACATTCCTGAACTCGTTCTTGAACTTCTGTCTTGATTTGGCGTGCCTTAAATTCTTGTTTTTAGCTTCTACACCCTATATTACCCAGGTCAGTTGCCTTGTATGATATACATTTGCCAACTCCATGACTTGTGTTTGGTTCGAACTCTCCAGGCTCTGATGTATATCCAGTTGTAGCAGTGAAAAGGTTCACACGACTGTTATGCAACATAGTCTTAGATGCCCACTACACGGTATTAGGTTTTGGTGAGAGGGACTAGTAGGTATAAGCGAGACACTGTTGATAGTTTGTTTCGCACTACATGTGACATGATTATTAATAAAGTGAATCTGAACTTCAGACCACAATGATAAATACTTGAAACAAGAAAGTTATTTAAGGTACTTGTGGAGATTCATGTATGGAACTTAGTGCTGAATGATCTTTTCCTAGATTGCTTTGCGTGAAGCCTAAATATGATTACGTAAAGTGCATGCTCCATTAAGCACATATCACACACTTACTTATCTGAAGGAAATAGAAAGAAAAGTATATGCCACACATTACACAAATACTGCTTGAGCTTGTTTGATCTGATTGCATTGTAAATGTTTCTTGTTGCTGATGAACTGCCACAGTCAAAGCTCCTTTACGATACATAAAGAATGTCTAATGGGATGATTCTTCGACATGTAGGCATGCTACATCTGTGGATCCACACATAATCAAAGTTGCATTTTATTGTTGAACACCACGTGGTGAATCATATGTATGGTGGTATAGTTATTATTATTAAATAAAATTTACAAAAACTTTCTTCAAATGTAGGGAAAAAGGTCAAATATACCCCTCTGCTTTTGTCTATTAGTAAAGTTTGTCCCTAGTTATACTATTGGCCAATGTACCCCTGTCGTTACCAAAGTATTCAAAATTACCAATCCCCTCAAATCAACCAAAGTAACCCGATTTCAATTTAATTTCTCTATTTTGAATGAATCCCCCATTAAACCTGACCCGCAGAACTAAAACCCAGACCAAATACAAGTGTATATGTTAAAGGCTATAAATAAAGTTGCTTGAAAGGCATTTAAGATGGAACAAACTTGACAATTATGTCCTCCAGCGAGAGATTCATTTTTAAGTGTGGCTATTTTTTCCTCCACCCCCTTTGACAATTTTTCTATGCTGATAAAGTAAGATATATAATTTGCTCATTTGCAATTTTAGTGAAGTCCACACTAGTTTCTCAATGTCTTTTGATGCATTTTATGCATCTCCAGTTTGCTCCCTCTTTTGGGAAAGCAAATGGATAGATTTTGATCTTAAGGCATTTATGAGATTGTTGCTTTACTGAGTAAAACAAGAGCAGACGAGCTTATTTTTACAGTTGTAAAAAACAAATAGAGCTTGCTTTTTCTATCTTTGTGATTTCTGTTGGTCATTCTTGGTCTGAGCAACTCCTGTTGGTGAAGTATCATTTATGAGTCACCATCAAGTAATGCAGAAGGGGCAACTGTTGGTGGTATTTTCTGTTGCTTGTGTCAGAACAAATGATATCCTAATACATGTTGTCCTAATTGGTGGAAAGACAACTATTGCCTGCCAGTTTTTAGAGGGCTAGGGAAGCTACCTTTTTTTTTTCTCAGCTGTGTAGCTTCTTTTCTTTTATGGTAGTCTTTTGCGGGGTTGATGAGGGACAGACTGGTAGCTTACCAATTATCTCGGTGGAAATGGAGCAACATGTTAAATTGTACTCGCAACATGTTTTAGCATCCTCTTCAAATATTTTCTGCCCACGGGCACACCATAATTTTCATGCTCGGAACTTTATATCCTACAATACATTAATTATAATTTGTTTTATGCAGTGTATTTTTGTGCTATGCATATGCCAGCCGCCAGTACCTTGCAGTTTGGTAACAGATATTCAACTGGACCCGCTGTTCTAATCTCCATGATATTTTTTTCTTTTGAAGTACTCCCATGTCCATAGTTCTGACTGGACTGTTAGCAAATCACATTATTTATCATTAGTTGATTTTCTTTGTGTCATGGTGGTTTGATCTTGTAATTCTGTCTTAACTGGGAAGAAAACTGAAAAAAGGTGATTATTCTTTGTTTAGTTCGTCAAGCCAGCTTCAGTGGATTTTGCCTTTCAAGTTCATGATGTATGTTGAATGGACACTTGAAACCTCAAGTTGCCTTTTCTGTTTTTGCATGCAAGAAAGTTGTCCATTTGCAGCTATAACATTGGTATATTTTGTAGTTTATCTTGAAAGAGGAACCTAACTGTGAAATGATGAGGAATAAAAAGTGGAAGAGGAAAACGTTTCGATGGTGATAGACATAGAAGCACCCGAGAAAGAAATATACATATACAACAAGGAATGCACAATTACACACTAAGTTTGGCTTCCATGGATTTAAATTAATAGATGTGGCTTCTTCACTGCACCTCATCTATATCAACACAATTTGACAATTGAATATAGCGTTACTGTTACGCTTATGCCTACAATGTGTTAGGGCAATTATTTTTCAAGAAAACCATAGCTCTGTTGAATTAGTTGTTATTTTATGAGCGTTGGTTTTCACGTTTCTGTTTCCTCCACTCCCATGGCATTTCAGGATTTCTGGCTGCCCACAAGCCAATTCGTTTTGCTCGAGCTTCTTTCTCCCACTAAAACCATAGATAAAAATATTTAGAAAAATTGCTTTGGTCAGACTATACTGACATAAAACTGCAGATTACCTTTTCTAACTCTGGACGCTTGTCATACGCGTTATAGTGCCAAGCCAAGCCCTTCTTCAACATCACTTCCTACATGAGAAGCCAACTTAGAACTGGAAGTCTTAATTAAATAACTGGGAGAAGAAAGAATTGTATCCATTTCAATACCTGTGCAAATATGCCATTGCAGTATATATCCCCTACACAGCGGCCATAACGATCCTCATCAAAAACTAAGACCCTTAGACTCTTACCCTGGAGAACTTTAGTCAGTTCTTCCTTGGCCTCTTTACCATATGGCATTGCACTTTCTGGTGCATCTATCCCCCTGATTTTTTCTTCATTCCTTATTTACCAATTTGATTTTTATAGCAGAATTATATATATAAAATTTCAAGTAACTGTCTTTCATACCTTAATCTGATCCTATATTTTCGAGCGAGAATTTCCTCATGGTTCACTGGTATAGCCCTGTGACAGAATCTCAATGAATTGGGTGAATGAAAATTAAAAGGAAACGATGTTATGCTTTATGCAACTGACCTGTATCCTGAATCAATGATCTGTTTGTGCAGTTGATCTGCTTTTGCATAATTCTTCTGAGCTCGTGCTTTTGATCTTTGAATAGCCGCAGCTTGCACTTCTCTTGGGAGACACGATGACTCTCTAGGATCTGTTGTACTAACATATACAGTTACTGTATCTCCGTCTGCCACAGCCTTCGCATCCACCTAGCACATACATACATACATATTAGGATATTACACTAATTTGAAGATTCGGAGGCTAAGCAAGTTTCGAGATAAGTAATTTCCTTACAGGGAGAGTGTGCAATTCAAACTTGAGTCCTTGTTGGTGTGATGGAGGAGCGCCATCACTAGTTAGTTCTACTAGGGTGTGAGGATGAGGTAGACCATAGAAAGCCAGTAGCCCCTGAAACCAAATATGTCAATTTTGCTAGATATTATAACAACTAGTAAGTGTTAGTACAAAGTGACAACCTCAACATCTGCTTTCTGATGCCTCTTCAAGGTCTGAATGACAAGCCTTGAAGCTTCTTCGGGTGTTTTAGGGGGAGGCTTTGTTTCTCTCCATGCATCTGAAAGTTTCTTATACCTTCATTTATCACCAAAAATGTACAAGTTAGGAATAAGATCAAACTAGATTACATAGAACAACAACTATTCTTAAACTACTACTCCCAATTCTGTAAAGTTTTACCAGTTAGCTTGCGCCTTCTTGGATGATACAACATGCTTACTCAGTCCTTGAGGAACCTAAGGGGAAAAAAAAGTTCAAAATTTTACACAGAATGAAACAAAAAACTGAACAGCCTAGATCTTAAAAATTGGTTGAGAAAAATCTAAAATTTGGAGAGCAATTGGTAGAAGAGAAAATTGAGGTTGAACGGAGAGTAGCAATTACCTGGGAGGTGATTTCAAAGTTGTAGAGATCGTGCGCTAAAGCAGAAACGCCGGGATGATGGCCGAGGGAATCAGAGTCTGCTGAAGGTTTGCAGCAATTACCATACAAGAATCTTAGAGCGTTTCCCATTCTCAGGATCTAAATTATTCTTTTCTGGATATTATTATGTGAAGAGGGATTTAGCTTTTAGGTTAGAATTTAGAAGATGGTAAGGAATCTTTCGTTAGATTGGAGCTGAGATCAAATTTAGGGACCAATCAGGTAAAGTAGGCAACGTATTGTGTTATAATTGGTTTAAGGATACGTAGTATCTACACTTCAATCTGATGTGGCTCCTGACTTGTCGGTCAACGCCTCAGCGCTCCTTTGCCTTTGCAACATTCCGCGTCCTCGCGCGTGTATTTTTTTATTTCAAGTTTAATTATATACACCTTATTAATGTAAACTTTTACATCATGAATCACCGCCGGACTTATATATTTGATCGAAGTAAGTCATTATTTAAAATTAATTTAATAAAATAGTGTATTTTTTTGAAATTTTATAAAACTAGTATAAATGTATTTGTCAGTAACGTTTTAGGTATTACTTTATAAAAATAAATCAATGACAAAAAGACAAATGTCTGACGAAGTAAGTAGACACATAACGTTATTGCCAAATAATTCATTACTCACCGACACATTTTAAGAAAAAAATGTTACTAATAGTACAACTCTTTAGTGAATGTAAATTTGTCTTTATTTGACAAATTTGATTTGTCTTTATTTGATTGCCCTATAACTTTTGATGATCTTTTGTGTGTATGACGATAGACATTTTGATTTTTGTGTGGTTTTCTGCGTGTTTTTCTCTCCTTAATTTCTTAATTTTTTGAAGCTAGCATGGCTTATTAGAGGTTTAATAATGTATTATTAGCTATATAATAAAATCTTAGATTGTATTTTTGAACTTTAGTTTAGGTATTTCATAATGTTCTTGTGGTTGAGTGGAGTGTAATGGGTCATTTTCTCTCCCTTTTTGTGTCATAATTATGTGGCTTTCTGGGTTCTATGTTTCCTCCTGAATTTCTTGATTTTTTTTAAGCTAGCATGGTTTAATGGAGTAGCTATATGACGGACCATATATGCTTTTGCGCCATGACAATATCACTCGCAACAAAGAAAACGAAAACAACGGTCAAGATAATCATCAAACGATGATGATGAAAAAAGCATGAGGAGAATTCGGGAATTAGAAAGGGTCTCAAAAATCCAGCGGGCGGGCTTTTGGTTTTCTTTAGTAAAGGAGGATTAAGCCAGAAACCTTAGAATCTATTGTTGAACTTTGGTTTTGATATTTCAGAATGTTCTTGTGGTCAAGGTAAGTGAAGTGATCTGGGTGATTCTCTTGCACCTGCCTTTTTTAAGTAGTCGTTACTGCCGGTAACGTTTTAGTCTTAAAAGGTGTCTATGAGTAACGAATTAATAAAGCGTCTTTGACAATAAATTTTAATGTTTGCTTACTTCGTCAGACATTTATCTTTTTGCCATTGACTTTTTTTTAATAAAATAATACCTATAACATTACTTTCAAGAACATTTATACTAGTTTTGTAAAATTTCAAAAAAATATACTATTTTGATAAATTGATTTAAATAATGACTTACTTCGGTCAAAAATTCTTGATTTAGGTGGGTTCAGCTTCGTCTAAAAAATATTTCATATAA
Source organism: Solanum dulcamara (assembly GCF_947179165.1). NCBI lineage: Eukaryota > Viridiplantae > Streptophyta > Magnoliopsida > Solanales > Solanaceae > Solanum > Solanum dulcamara. The sequence goes on along the minus strand of NC_077244.1, from coordinate 41,394,886 downwards.
TTTAGCTCTTCCTTGATCTGTATTGTGATGTAGTTGTTTTCAGAATTCAATGAGATTGAAAATATTTGGGCATTCATATTTTAGTGGAATGTCCTAGCCACATATTAGATGCGCCATTGAGAAGGTGTGAGAGATGGACATGATAAGAACGAGGAGAGGTAAATGAAGGTTGAAGAAGAACTAGGGAGATGTGATTAGATAGGACATAATACAACCTCAACTTACTCAGAACATGACTTTAGATGATAAATTATGGAGGTGGAGTATTAAGCTAAGAAGATTAGTAGGCAGTTTTGTCGTACTTTATGTACCTCTTGTTCTCTTCTTCCTTTTGTAATTTCATTTTGTTATAACGTAATTTCTTATTCTTCAATGTGTATTACTATATGTTGTTGCACTTATCCGCTAGTTTTCTATTTTGTGGTTTTATTTTTCTTTTCCCCACAAAGATAGGAGTAATGTATACTTCCTACCCTTCTTAGACTCAACTTATAGAATTACACTCAATATATTCAAATTATTTGCTAAGAAATAAAATGTATATAATTATTCATGTTGAACCCGTTTGGATTAAGGTGAGGCTGAACAAAGTGGTTCAAGTGGGTGCACTATGTGTAATTGTTATGGATCAAATCAATGCTCATATACTATACAAGTAGGGGTGAGTACAATTCATATGTACTCAGTGGGTTTGACCGAATGAGTATAAGGACTTAATCAAACATATGCAATAAACTAAGGAACACTTCCACCTGCATACAAAAAAGTTTCATTCCGACATCGGTGCTACCAATTTGTATAGAACGATGTGATATTCAATATCATATATGATCAGATAAGTCAAGTAATCCAAATAGCAATGCAATACAATGCAATAAGATAATACAATTATGTGGTGGTACGATGGAATCAAGGTTGTCGCACAACCTATCGAGCTAAGACTTCCAGACAAGGATCCATAGGAGACTCGCAGTCCATATACCAAATCACAATCTCAATATCTCATCAACTTGCCACCTAGCTCGTGATCAAAGATATAAAAAAGTGTTACATTTTCTTTCTCAAAGAGATTTTCCACATTTCTCAACTTTCCAAGATCAATGATATAATGAATGTGGATGAATGCATCACGACACCTATGGCAAGGAGGCTCTATTCAGCTTAACATGTAATATAAGGTTTAAAGTTCTGAAAACTTAACCTAACCATGATATACACCCTCAATAGATAGTAATGGGAAGAAAATATATTGAAATAAGTACCCTTGTTGACAATGTTTCGATACTCAAGTACGCTTAAAAACCCCCAACTCAACCCCTCCGCCGGGCATTACAAGTCAAATAGTATCACACACCTCTCTCACAGGAAAATCATGAATCTCAAGCTCTCAAGCAATTATTATAGCAAATAAGGCCCCCACATGGGCTACATAGTACAAATAAGCCCCACCACAGGCGTCACGATACAAATAAACTCCCACACGGGTATCACAATGAAATTAATAGTCCCAAATCATATTACAACCCCATCCCCAATTCTATAGCATATGAATGACTAATTACCCAATCTCAGTCTCAAAGAAGGATAGCCAAACCTATCTCGAAGGCCAAAACTTTGCACGGACGCTCTAATCGGAGCTCAACTCACGAAAATCGACTCCAAAATGATTGTCCATTATCAAGAATGAAAACATCCCATCAAAAGAAGTATAACAATACCCATATTGCAAGATTTTAGAATCGAGGTCAAAATTTTCCAAAATCTACTTTGAAAACTACAGGGGAAAATCTAGAATTTTTATTTTAAAATCATGTTCTAACCATCAAGGGGAATTCGTGGTTGAAAAAACTCATTAAAATTGCTCAAGAATCGAATTAGAAATCATCAAATCTTTAAACTTAAAATTGGGAAGAAACACCTCCTAGAACCCATTTAAAATCTAGATTTTACAATGATTTAACAAGATAAAAATTGATAGAAAATGAATTATGGATGATAGGAGAGCTTATCCTAGCAAGATTTTCCAAGAAGCTACTTTGAAATTGCGTCTCTTAGAGATCCAAATGAGTATCAATGGTGAAAAAAGAGAAAATAGGACTGATTCCCGACTAGACATTGTTCATGCCAAAAATGATCTTCGTAATCATGGGCCATTAACCCCAGGATCACGGAGGGCAGGGAGGAAACTCTTTGAAAACATAGAATGAAAGCCGCGAACACAAAAAAAAAAATGCAGACTGCCTATCACGAAGTGAGCCCACCAGTAGCGATCGCGAAGCTCTAAGAGAGGGACCCTTCGTGAACGCGGGCGTGGCCACTGCGAACGCGAAGAAGAACAATACCTGCACTAGAACTAGCAACTTCCCAAACTCAAAGTATCCTATCGGAGCCTTAGGATCCATTCGGGGTCCGATAAAAATGAACTGGATGTGCTACTACACTGAATTCAATATTCCAGGCTCAATGGAATCGTCAGATTTCCAAAAAAGTCATTATGATACCCTCCCAAACCCCTTTTAGGCCTAAAATTCAACTTTTAGCCTAATTTTTTAAAATAAAAGCGAGGATCTATGGGCTCTAAGTCAACACTCAACTAGATCAAACTTGACGTTCCGAACTCAAGAGAACTGAAAAAATTCTCATCCGACTCTCAAGTCTCAATATATTGACTAAAGTCAACTATCTCAATAAAACTTTCCACACAATGCCTCAAATTTTCAAAGTCACACCCGATCGCATCAAAAACCATGGCAACCATCCCCAAATCACAAACAAAGTATGAAAATACTAAGGGGAAGGGCAAAAGGGTCATTTTTCAGAGAAAAAAAGTTTCTCAATAATAGGGGTGTTACACCATCTCACTCAATAGTGGAGGATCTTAGGATCCTAGGTTCATCTTCCAAATGGAAAGTTCCCAAACTAGTGTCTTGATTTATGATGAAACATGTATCAACTTAATTTAAAATTACCCATCAAACACAATTACTTTGTTTATCGAATTGAAATTTGGGAAAATGAAAAAATACACCTCAAAGCTCTATAATTCCCTAGAAATTTCTAAGCTCAGATCAAGTTTTGAAAGGAATAAGAAAGATGAGGGTAGTGGAATAGACTCGGTAACTCACCGAAAGGGCTTAGCAACTGGCAGAACTGCACAAGAGCTCGCCTAATTTTTTAGAAAGTTTGGTTTAGGTAGCAAGCATTTTTTGCGAGAAGAAGGAAGGTTTGTTGAGCTAAGGCACCCTGCCAAAAAGATCAGAAAATTTTACTCAGACTCGAAGCCAAGTTAGTGAAACAGGGTAGAAATAACGACTTGTCAAACTTGTAGGTGAGCTGAATGTAACTCTCCAAAATTTTTGGAGAAAATCTTTCTTGAACCCGAACAATTTGGCAATATGAGCAGGAGATAGGTGACCCATCGATCAGGATGACGAGCTCGATCGATCTCGCCAACTAGTCTTCCTGAGTTATTTAATAGGGTTAATTCAATTCTTTCTGACTCATTTAATTCCTAAATTATGTCATTTTAGAACCTATTTCTAAAACATATAATTATTCAAACCCTTCAAATTATCCACATTCCCTCTTCAATCACTCTATACAATAATTCTCTCTCCAGAATTCTCTCCCTAGGATCAATCTTCTCCTCCAAGCTTGGGTTTCAAGATCAAGCTAAATTCTCTCAAATTTCCAAGTACAGTTAGGGATTTGATTAACCAAGTTATGTGGGAATTCATTCGTGAATCCTCTCTCATGCATGGAGTTCCAAAGGTTTCTCAATTATCTCTTTTATGAATTTCTCCTAAGCCCTAGTTTTGATCAATTTGCATTGAGTCAACTCAATTACAATGATTTATTCATGTATCATTTAATTTCAATTACCTGTTTCCAATGAGTTTTGCAAGGACCCATTCCTTATGATATGAATTTCTAGTTTAAACTATGGATTTATGATCATGAATTTTATGAAGTATTATGTATGATTTACAAAAGTTATGAATTATGATCCAAGTATATTTTCAAACAAGTAAATATGAATAATGAAAGGTTTTCTCACAATATGAAAGAAATCATGATTTAGATGTTTAGAAAGATCAGTGTCTATATGTTTATGTTATGATCATGGCTTTCAAGGAGCTATTCTTATTATATATTTTATGATGTGGAATGGCTGATTATTGCCTTTCCTAATGATTATGATTTATCTATTCCATTGGAATTAACTTAGCATCGAGAGAACTTTGTGGTGTGGTCTCCATAAGGGAGCCTTAGTAGCAACACCAAGTTTTAAACTTTGTGCCAATGCAGGTGACTTAATGGCCTAGCTAGTGGATCCACATATAGCTCATATTCATAGTTATACGGTGTCTACCTTGGCAAGTTGTCATGACTCGAACTAAGGCCAAGCCTTGACATGACAATCGGGATGTGAGGGACCCCAACCATAATCCATCTTAGTATACATCGCATATATAAGGTAAAGAAGCATATTAAATGTAAACGGAAGAAATCAACTCAAGGGGATGGGACTGAGGGAATTCAACTCAATAGATATCCAAACTGGACTACATCATAAGCCCTCTAAACATGCCTCTAGTCTAGTCTTTGATGGGGGCTTAGGAAGCGCTCCTAGATCACCCGAAAAATAAGAAGAAGTTAAAATGATAGCAATAAGAAAACAAAGTCATTGCCCTCGATAAGATAAGGTCTCACCAACTCTTGATATCTAATCAACTCTAGCCACGAAAAGGATGGTCGTGAGTGTCGTCCACCCCTACATTATGAGATAATGTAGGTAAAATATGCATTAGTACATTTGAATATACTAAGTATATGAGGTATGCATGAACAAATAAAAGAACATAATCAATATGCCATAAGATGCATGACCAATCATAATGAGCATGAATAGAGCTTAAAAGCATTTGTAAACATAGGAAACTCATGGTCAATGCATATCAAAAAGACTTCATCATATAACTCATAGCTTAACTTCAACTTGTGTGAGATAAGACATTTAATCGATATCTAAGACCATGTGAGCTATTATATGAAATCTGATGAAACCCTTATCGAGAAAGAGGAGGCTACCTTGCTAGGGTATACTCCGTCATGTTACTCATCTCAACTCAACTCAACTGTACTATATGTGTATCACTAGCTAGACCATGATGGCAATCCTACGCGGGCAACATAGTTTGGGACTTTAGGTTGCTACTAGGATTTCCTTGGTTAACTAACTGCATTACCAGACCGAACCCTACCTAGAAGTCCTCTATGTTTAGTCAATATCCCAACAGAAACTCTTTAAAACATGATCATAATATAATAGGGAAATATAGTAACTCCCTATTAATCCATCATTAAAACATATTAGGAATATCTTATTACCTTAGTGATTCATGAGAATCCATAACTTTAGTGAAAATTGTACTTATCACCATCTTTAACATGATTGTGTGAGAATTAGACTTATCACACCATAATAACTTCTTTAATCTTAACTTTGATCATCATTATAAATTCTTTGATATTAACTTTGATCATCATTATAAAATCATACATCTCAACTTTTAATCATGAAAACTTTCTTTAAACATCATTGAACTCATGATCAATTCATGAAAATCATCTTTAACTTCATAATCATAACTTGAAATTAGCTTTATGCATGGGCATTCATAATTCATATCAAAATCATGCAATTCATATTAAAACATGCATTTAATGATCATTGATAACATCTAAAAATAAAATTGAATTAGCCCAATGCAATTCATCAAAACTAGGGTTCATAACTCAATTGAAACTGAAAGAAACTTTGAGAAAATGTTGGGGCTTCATGGGTAAAAGGGGCCCATGAATCAATCCCCACATAACTTGATTGATTTCACTTAGAATTGAGAAAAAATCTTGAAAGAAATTTGAAATCCTAGCTTGAGCTTGAAGAAGAAGCCGCGAGAGAATTGAGATTTCTTGGCTTAGGAAATTTAGGAGAATGAATTGAGTAAGAGAGGAATTTGAAGAATCGAATATATATAGAATTTGAAATTGGCCATAAAAGTGTCTAGGTTCATTGAACTAAATCTTTAGAAAAGACACAATTACCCTTCATTAAACTTTGGATTTTGAACCTACGAGACGACTTCTACTGGTCGTAGAACATATGATAGGTTGTCTAGATGACTCGTCTTGCAGGTCTGAGAAATGGGCTAGAAATCGAGCCTCTAAAGTTTTTTAACGGGTCATTATTATGACCCGTCAATTCTTCTATGGGTCGTAGACTTAGTCCATCCCACAGGTCCCAAAGCCTGCAACTTAAGAGCCTCAGGACTTTGGTTACGAGCCATTTCTAGGATTCGTAATAATTCCTATGAGTCATCTTGTCAAGTCATAGACTTGACCTTGAGGGACTTCTAATACAAGGCCTCTGAACTTTTGTTTACGAGGGGTTCTTACGACCTGTCAACAAGATGATGACTTATCCTATTGAGTCGTAGATCCTCTCGTGAGGGCAACATTCTACTTTGCCTGAGGGATCACTCTACGACTTACCTTTATGAGCTGTGGAGTGACTCATAATCATGGGTCAATTTAAGATTTTGAGATTTTTCTCTTTGGTTTCAACTTTCCAACTTTCAGGATCTTACAGTATATCCCCTTGGGAACATTCTTCCTTGAATAAGGTTAACTTATCATATGAAGGAAATGAAAAGAGGAATAGCAACCCAACATGATCATGATGAAACCTTAAATTGCATGAAACATGAAAACTTCAACTTAAAATAAAATCATGACTCTTAAAATCAACTTTCTTCATGAACATGTATGCATATGAATGACATAGGAGGAACTGAATATGTAAGGGTTCAATCAAATTTGAATAACACGTAACACTTTCTACTTGTTGATTCCTCTATAACACCTTGACGGATACAACATCTTTGTTCCGTAACTTCTTAACTTGCTAGTCTAAGATTTCCACCGGAACTTCCTCATAAGTCAAATTCTCTTGAACACTTACATCTTCCAATGGCATAATGGAAGTTGGATCACCCACGAACTTTCTCAACATAGACACATAAAACATCAGGTGAACCATAGCTAAATCAAGTGGCAAATCTAACTCATAATCCACCTTTCCAACACGTCTTAATATCTTATAAGGTCCAAGGTATCTTGGACTCAATTTCCCTTTCTTTCCAAAATCCATTACACCCTTCATGGGTGAAACCTTCAAATAGACTCAATCATCCACCTCAAATTCAAGCTCTCTTTTCCAAACATTGGAATATGACCTTTGATGACTTTGAGATGTCTTTAACCTCTCCCTTATAAGTTTTATCTTTCCCATAGCATCTATCACCAAATTTGGACCAATCAAGGCCATCGCGCCTACTTCAAACCATCCCACCGGGGACCTACATCTTCTCCCATTCAATGCTTTAAGAGGAACCATTTGGATGCTAGAATGGTAAATATTATTATAAGCAAACTCAATCAATGACAAATGTTCATCCCAACTTCCTTTAAAATCAATGACACACGTCCTCAACATATCTTCTAAAGTTTGGATCATTCTTTTGGCTTGACTGTCGGTTTGAGGATTAAAAGCGGTACGTAACTTGACCTTTGTACCAAGACCCTTTGTAATGACTTCCAAAAGTGTGAAGTGAATTGTGTACCTTGATCCGATATGATGGACAATGGCACACCATGAAGTCTTACCAACTCACGAACATATAACTTAGCATAATCTTCAGCACCATAGGAAGTCTTGACTGATAGAAAATAAGTCGACTTAGTCATCTGATCTACAACAACCCAAATGGAATCGTATTGCTTCTTAGTACGAGGCACACACGTTACAAAGTCCATATTCACATCTTTTCACTTTCAAGTAGGAATTTCAATGTCTTGGGCTAGACCTCTAGACCTTTGATGCTCAATTTTAACTTGTTAGCAATTTGTTCACTTAGCTACAAACTCTGTTATGTCCTTATTCATGCTATTCCACCAATACACTGCCCTCAAATCACGATATATCTTGGTGGAACCCGGATGAATCAAATATTGAGAACTATGAGCCTCATTCAATATCAACTCTCTTAACCCATCAACATTAGGTACACACAACCGACCTTGATAACGAAACATACCATCCTTCCCTTGGAAGAAAACCTGAATGACTTTTTTGGCAACCAAATTCTTTAACTCAACTAACACCAGATCATGGTGTTGCTTAGCCTTAACATCCACTACAAGAGATGATTCCAAACCATTTTGCACAAGAACATCTCCATCATTAGAATCAACCAAACGCACACCTAAATGTGCCAATCTATGAACATCCTTGATTAATTCTTTCTTATCTTCCTCAACATGTACAACACTACTCATGCACAATATGGTTAGTGCATCGTCAACCACATTAGCTTTGTCCGGATGGTATAACACACTCATGTCATAGTCCTTCAACAGTTCAAGCCATCTTCTTTGCCAAAGGTTCAAATATTTTTGCTTAAACACATATCATAAATTCTTATGGTCGGTGAACTCATCCACATGGACAGCATAAAGATAGCGTCTCCAAATCTTCAAGGCAAATACAACCACCGCTAATTCAAGATCATGGTTGGGTAATTCCGTTCATGAACTTTAAATTTCCAAGAAGCATAGGCTATTACCTTACCATGTTGCATCAAAACACAACCAATACCAACCCTTGAAGTATCACAATACACCACAAAACCATCAGACCCTTTTGGTAGAGTCAAAATAGGAGCGGTAGTGAGACGATCTTTCAACTCTTGAAAACTCTTTTCACAAGCTTCCAAGCATTGAAACTTCACCTTTTTATGTCTACTTGGTCAAAGGTGAAGAGATTGATGAAAACCCTTCCACAAATTCCTATAGTATCCGTCTAGGCCCAAGAAACTCCTAATATCCGAAGGAGATAATGGTCTAGGCCAATTCTTAACCGCCTCGGTTTTCTTAGGATCAACCATAATCTTTTCACCGGACACAATGTGATGAAGAAAAACTACCTCCCTTAACCAAAACTCATATTAGTTGAACTTGGCAAATAATTGCTTGTTTCTTAGAGTTTGCAACACAATCCTCAAGTGATTTGCATGCTCTTCCTCTTTCCGAGAGTAAACCAAAATGTCATCAATGAACACAATTACAAATATGTCCAAATATTGTTTGAACACCCTATTCATCAAGTCCATGAAAGCCACAGGGGCATTGATCAAACGAAACGACATAACTAGAAATTCATTGTTGACACCCAATTTTGGCTCTCTATGCTCAAAATTAACATCTTTAGACTTCTTGATTGTTAAAGAACACAAAATATAATTTTTTACACATTTTTTAGTTTTAAATTTTTTTATTAATAATTATCCTTATTTTAGGATTTTCATGAATTTATTCTCATTTTTTTTCCTTTTAATAATTTATGGATAAACATTCTTAGTTTCGTAAATAATAAGATTCTTATCAATTTTTTGTCATTGTAAATTTTAATAGTCACACTATTTTTACAGTCATCTTCAAACGTACACAACATAGCATTGTAATTTACGAAATTCAAACATACATTCAATCCAAGATTTTTTTATTTATAACAGCTAACCACACATAAGCTCGAGAATTGGGCAAACGTATCACAATTTGGCATACATTCTACTCAAGAATTCACAACACATGATTTTTAACAACAACTCCATCCATTCCCCATACTATCCAACTAGGGCTCTAGTTCAAGAACTTCACACCATAAATATTTTCCACAATTACTCAAGTTCATATCAAAATCTTCATACCTACAACAATTAGAATCCAAAACAAGGCAAGAATCAATAATAGGAAGACAAAATTCAAAACCCATGAGCTTACCCATATGAAATTCAACTACCCACATCATAAAAATAGTGCAAGAATACATAACTTGTGGTGCTGAAGAAGAAAAGTTAATAAGAAGCTTTCTTGAATCTCAAGGGGCGTCGCAGATTTGCTAGAGAAAAAGAAATCTTTGGCAGTGGGGAGAGTTTAGATTAGTTAAGGGGAATGAAAACTAAGGGTTACAGGGAATTTTGATGGTTAAAAGGGAATGAGGTCGAGTTAAAATAGTTGAAATGGGTAAAACCGTCTTTAATTAAACGTGCTTGATAATTCACTCAGGTCCACGACGTGGAGACGTCGCGGATTCTCCTATTAAACATTCCAAAATTTGTGAAATTAAAATAACACAGGAATTAACCAGGACACAGACCTAGCGCACACTTGACTTAAAGCATAATTTCATCAAAAGTTTGCGAAAACATACCTAGGAAAAAATGAACATGGAGGGACTGGGTCTGCAACATGGACCTGTCTCGTGGATTAACTTTATTAAAAATATAAATTAAAAATTATTAAACAAACCTAAAGCACACTCTACCCTAAATAATATATTGGAAGAATCCCCACCCCACACTTGAAAAAATGTTGTGTCCCCAAAGCATTAATTAAAATTTAAAAACAAGGGTTAGAAAAACTCCTTGAGGCCTCTTGGCCTAGCTAGAAGCATATTCTCTCAAATTTTATCAAAGGGTCGTACGCACCCCATACTTTAGCTCAAACATGCTCCTTTGCTTCAAATCTTAGGTACTCTGACTTCCCCTTATCTGCAAAAATAAAAACACAAAAGAGTGACTCTAAAAATATAAAAATAAAAATAAAAAGTTATACTACAATTGGGTTGTCTTCCAATAAGCACCTGATTTAACGTTGTGGCATGACACAAGTCACCACCTAATTTTCTCTCCACTTTGAAGATATGAATTGTACCCCCAATTTTGCATCCATCTTTTTGCTTCTTTTATAGTAGGGGTGCTTATCGGGCGGATTGGACGGATGATTATGCTTAACGGTTTGACTTAACGGTTATCGGCTTTTAAAAGTACTAATCCGCTAGCCAACCTATAAGATATCAGTTGGATTGGTATTGAATTAGCAATTATCGGACGGTTATCGGGCGGTGTATCGATGGTATGATAACATGTAAAATTTCTGCCACTTACTTCAATTCCCCTTCACAATAGGCATGCACAATGTAATTTAGGTAAGCAGATAATTAATGTCATATGTGAAGTTGTGAACAGATTAACAACAATATATAGGCCTACAGGCTACAACCACTTAAACTTCACACTTTCACAATATATTCTCAATATACAGGCCTACAGATCAGCCACCAGTCCATGTCAGTCAAGATTAAAGAAGAGTTCACAGTTGACACTACACAACTTGACAGTCTCTTGCTCCTTAAGTGGTGCAAAAGATCATTATCTATTGGAACTTTTCATCAGAAATGCATTGAAGACAACCTAAGTCATAAAATCACTAACATATAAAAGCAACTGCAACTCCATTACTGATTAAAATCAACTCAAACAGCTTTCTGCTCGTCTTTCTTTTCTTGTGGAAGCACATTCTTCTTTAGTTCTCCTGCATTCAACAAATGAATACAAATTATATTAAAGAGACAAGCATGTATGCGCATACACAAGGAGTGAGAGAGAGATAGATAAACTCGATATTTAAATCTACTGTACTATATTTATTCCATCTTGCATCATACCTTCAGGCTTCAGCTCTTGTAACTCATTCAACTGCAACCAAATATGGAGGAACGAAACCAATAATTATGTGATATATTAGAAAACGAAAACATCTTTAAAGCAGTTTAAATCTGGACAATAATCTTTGAAGCAGTTTAAATAGAAATCAAATGATCGACAATAATCTGGACATTTATACCAAATGATTTAGAGTTTAAATCTGGCTCAAATGGAATTTAAGAGAAAGATACATTGAAAATAAACTAATCTAAATTACCATGATCATTCAAACAAATAATTGCAGCATGCTCAAAATGATAAGCCTAGAAATGCAATAAACATCAAAGACTCAAATACAGTAAATTTTGGCGAAAATATAACATGCAAGCTGCCTAAATGTGACAATTATTCAGCCTCGAATCCATCCTAGAAGACACAACTATTGACAAATAGCAACGATATAAGTAGCAGGATCCCAAACATAGCAAATTAGCAGTATCTAAAAGTCCCACCATAATCTATCATCTATTAAATACCATTCAACTAGAGCTAAATTTTTTTCTAGAAAGAACAACGTATAAAACTACAAATAAAAAAATGCTAAAAATAAGAAGAAAACTTCACGAAAGTATTTGTTTAATTATTTATATTGAAACAGATAATGCCAAACACTTGTCAAATGAACAAAACAATAACTAAAAGCAAACAAAAATGCTGAAATAAAGAGAAAATTACCTGGTTCTGGGCAGCGAACCTGAACTCGACCAGAACGATGAGAACATATATATTTATATGTCAACTATAGTAGGCGTAGGGTATTTTCCAACACTGGCTAAATCTGAAGAGAAAATTATCATAATGAGTCATGTAATAAGTATAAACCATGTACAACAATAATATACAATAAATATAATAAAAAATATCATTACCTTGTTCAAGCTGTTCGAGATTATCAAGATCTTCCTCAACGCTAACAGATTATTGCAATTTTTCACTTCGAAGCCAATCTTGAAGACACACTAGAGCTTGCACTAAATTAGGAGTCAATGAACTTCTAAATGAATCAAGAAGACGTCCTTCCGTACTAAATGCAGATTCAGATGCTACACTTGAAACTGGTACAGCTAATACATCACGAGCCATTTCAGCAAGAATAGGAAATCTAGCTGAGTTCATTTTCCACTAGTTTAGGATGTTAAATTCTTTACTATCATCCTCAATTTCTTCACCCAAATATTTATCTAACTCCGTTCTAGCATCCACACCTCCATTCGCTATTTTATAGTTCTTTAGATATTTCATGAATGATTCTAAAAGTCCTGTACTTTAGGTACTTACTTGACTGTTAGAAAGCCCGGAAGTAGAAGTGTCCAGTAAAGAGCAAGGTGAAGATTGAGAAAGCACGCTGCCTTTTGAGTTGGATTTTACATACTCGCTAAATAATGAAGTCATGTACTTCTTTATTTCTGCTTGTATAGATGGCCCTTTTTCCCCAAACATCTTTACAAGTGCATAGCTAACTGATTCAAGCTTGTAATGAGGATCCAAAATACACGAAATGAAAATTATCTTGTTCATTTTTGCTGGATCTCCCCAATATTTATTAAATTTTTCTTTCATCTTTTTTGCCATATCGCTTAAACCAGTGTTTTCGCTTGCCATCAATTGATTCAAATAAACAGCAACAACACAAATTTTAAGAAAATGAATATTTGATGTAACATAACGTGATCCGAATATTTTCAAAGTAAGAAGATAAAATATCTCAAGAAATCTCGTAATTCTTTTCACATGGACCCAATTACTACTCAAAAGATCACCAGCAGTGATTCCAATTTCAACATAAGAATTTTCAAGATAATATTTCAGGCCAATTTCACGGGAAGCATAATTTGAAAATGCATTCTCAAATTCAACAGCCCTACTCAACATCAAATAGGTGGAATTCCACCTAGTTGGAACGTCTAAGCATAAAGATTTTTTGCAACTGAGTTGTTCATCGCCACAACTTTCTTGAAATCTTTTCAACCTCACAGGGGACTACCTAACATATCTAACTGCATGTCTAACACGTTCTATAGACAAAGAGAATTCTTTTAAACCATCTTGAACAATAAGATTCATGATATGAGCCATACACCTCACGTGAAGGTGATTACCGTTCATCAAATTAGTTTCCATTTTTGTTAATTGCTTAGACAATTCTTTCACTGTCACATCATTGGAGCTTGCATTATCAACTGTGACAGTAAAGATATTATTTATCCCCCACTCACGTAAGCACCTACTAATACCATTTGCCATATATTCACCTTTATGGCTAATAATAGGACAAAAATTAAGTATTTTCTTGTGCATGTTCCAATCACTATCGATCCAATGGGCAGTGATACACATGTAATTGATCCTTTGTATAGAAGTCCATGTGTCAGTGGTAATACAAATTCTCTGTTTTGTTTTTATAAAATACCTCCTCAACTTTTGTTTTTCTTCGTTAAACAGATTAAAATAGTCCCTAGTTACAGTACTACGGGAAGGGATCCAAAAATGAGGTTGAGCCATTTTCATAAATTCTTTAAAATCTTCTTTTTTGACAAAGCTAAAAGGAAGTTCATCAACTATTACCATACCACATAAAGCCTTCCTACACTCTTCTTGGTCAAATTTCCAAGAGACAACAACTACATCACCTTGACTACCCCCAGAATAGATTTAAAGCCTATGGTTGATTGTTTTTTTTATCAATAAGAGGAGTAGAAAGTTTAGGACATGTCAACAAATGACCAAGAAGAGTCGGCGTACCATCTCTTGACTTAAAATAGTACAACTTATACCAATGGCTACATTTTGCTTTCGTACCTTCGAAAGTTTCAACTTCTGTAAAATGATCCCAAGCAACAGACATTTTTCTCCTTCTTTTAGCACTAGCTGACAGAGTTATCTCAGCATGACTTGCTGCATTTGAAGCTTCACTTTCACCTATCACCTTATCACTTTTTTTAGCCATGCTAGAAAATTAAGAGTTTAAGACTTTGTGTCCCTGTATTCATAGATAGTCGAGGGCTCAAGATATTAAAGCACAACAGAAAAATATTTTTCCAAAAAGAATTGAAGAGAAAGATGAAGCTTTAACAAACACAAAATATGTAACATCAATCTTTTTACTGCGAGAAAAATAAAATTATTTACTTACTTAATATGATCTCCATAGTTTTTGGTTTCAAAATTATACAATAATGTTTGAAGGTCATTTCAGATAAGTAATAGTTTTAGTAGTTTTCACTAACAAAACTTCAAATGTACTATTTTCATGTTCAAACACAACTTTAACTTGTAGACGTTTTTTCAACTTAACTTTAAATACCATTTTTTTTCAAATATAAACCATTCATGTCCAAACGCCTACAAACCATGATGAGAAATTTCATATTTTTGATGAGTAAAATCATCCCACATCATGGAGAAACAGGGGAAAATTAAACAATCTTTACAACTACATAAAGATATCATCAACTCTATCAACTCCAACCTCAATGGTAGCTCTACCCTTTGACTTCATTTTGCTATCAACAGATGAGAGTTTTAAGAGTGCTTTGAGAAAAAGTTGCTTATTTCATGCATTATAAGTAGTCGAGAGTACACAAAGAACAAGAAGAAAGCACTGCAGTTTCCAAAGCAGCCTTACAGTTATAGATGTATAAGAGTTGAAGAAGCCTTACTACAAATTCGGCGGCCTAAAGCTCTGTAGAAGAGTTGAAGACATATCTAAACCTAAACTAAAGAGGTGGAAGATGGAAGTAGACAAGTTTGTAGAACTCTGTAGAAGAGTTTAGGGGCTTAGGGCTTCTGCCTTCTAATTTCCACTTTAAAAGTATAAATGGGCCTGCCTATTTAATTAAAGTAAACTTTACCTAAATCCCATAGTGAAAAAGCTCAATTACAATGTATCCCTCATTTTTCTTAAATTACCCGATTTCCCTTTTTTTTTCAAATTTCTGATACATTACTCACCTTCCTGATACATCAGTTTTTGGGTGTAAAATAATTAATGCTTGTGAGTTATTTATGGATAGTAACGTAATTTAAGTTATGATTGATTGTTTCAATCAATTAAAGTGCTAAATAAGGTAAAGAATCCTTTTAAGAATAAAATAGTTATGAAGATCAAGGAAAATTCTAAAAACAGAGCATCAGTGCGAAAAAAAATTCAATCAGAATCATGAGATGTATCAGAATCTGATACATAAACATGATGTATCAGAATCATTATATTTTGATACATGAGAATTTTAATACATAAACAAGATGTATCAGACACATTAAAGGTTGATACGTGAGGTGTTGATACATAGACAAGATGTATCAGAAACATTAAATATCGATACATGATAATCTGATATATAATCAAGATGAATCAGATTCATTAAAGCTGATAAATGAGATTCTGATACATAAATAAGATGTATCAGAATCACTAAATCTTGATACATGAGATGCTGATACATATACAATATCAGAAGAATTCAAGTTTGATAAATTAGAATCTGATACATTAACAGTATGTATCAGAAACAATCAAGTTTGATAAATTAGAATATGATACATTAACAGTATATATCAGAAGCAGTCAAGTTTTATACATTAGAATATGATACATTAACAATATGTATCAGAAGCAGTCAAGTTTTATACATTAGAATATGATACATTAATAGTATGTATCAGAATCAAGAAGCAGTCAAGTTTGATGCTTGATAATATGATATATAAACTTTCATCTTATATTAGAGTTTCATACATGAGAAAAACTTAAAAGTCTGGTAATTGTACATTCTTCTAATACAAAATTCAAAAAAAAAAACTACTCGACGTCCATCGGTTCTCCTTGACTAGAAGATATGAAATCTCTCTTAGATTTTTTAGGATCTTCGGTATCGCTAACATAACCATCCTTGGCCTTTCGACAACCAAAATTCCACAATAGTGTGGCATATCTTGAACGGAAGAATTCGGCATGTAGTCCAGTATTTGGAATAGAAATTCCATCTTAAATAACTTTATACCTTCTTCACCTATTGATGATTCAAAATCATCAAGAAAATTAGCCCTATATGCCGTTCCGAATCTCAATGGGTGGGACGGGATCTTCTTGATGACGTATTTCATTCCCTGCATTGGCATGAAAATGGTTAAATACAACTTGAACTTTATACATAAATACGATGTATCATATGCATTAAAATATCTGATCCATGAGATGAGATTCTGATACATACAGAAGATGTATCAGAAACAATTATATATTATATTCTGATACATAAATGTAGAAGTATCAGAATCATTAAAACTTGAAACATCAAAAAATGACACTTACACATGATGTATCAGAAATGGTAAATCTCCAAAAAATTGCATTTGAAAAAATATTATGTATCTGATACATAAATGTATATGTATCAGAATCATTAAAACTTGAAATAACAAATACTGAGACTTAAAGATGATGTATCAGAAATAGTAATTCTCAAAAAATTGCATTTGAAACAGACATTATGTATCTGATACATAAATGTAGATGTATCAGAATCATTAAACTTGAAATAACAGAAACTGAGACTTAAACATAATGTATCAGAAATAGTAAATCTCAAATAATTGCATTTGAAAAAGACATTATGTATCTGATACATAAATGATATGTATCAGCTTCATTAAAACTTGAAACAACATAAAATGACACTTAAATATGATGTATCAGAAATAGTAAATCTCCAAAAAATTACATTTGAAAAAGACATTATGTATCTGATACATAAATGTATATGTATCAGAATCATTAAAAATTAAAACAACAGAAACTGACACTTAAACATGATGTATCAGAAATAGAAAATCTTCAAAAAAAATTCCTTTTAAAAAGACATTATGTATCTGATACATAAATGATATGTATCATAATCATTAAAACCTTCACAAAATTTTCATTCTAAAACAAAAACTTAATTGAACACATACCTTTGGGAGATTAGGGCATGTTGTAACCCCTTCAATCTTGTTGTCTATTTCTTTGGGTGCATGTTTAACTGTAGCTTTCGACTTCAATTTCTCACGTAGCTTATTCATCACTGCTGGATCGTTACGATGTTTGGATCTAACTTCGTCGTAACCTTCCCAAGACGAATCAGAACCAGGAGAAACAAGAATTCGTTGATTTTTATTGGACTGTTTGAGACCATGAACGGATTCCATATGTATCATTGAAGGTATGAGAAACAAAAATAGAAAGATTTACAGAAGAAAGCAAATGATAAAAATTTAGAAGATTTTTCAAAGATTTTCAGAAGAAATCAAAATATACAAATTTTAGGAGAAATCAGATTGAATGAGGATGAAGTAAAATTCCATATAAGGGAAGATTGAAATATACCTTATTTGGAACCTTGAAATTGATTAACAGTTGAAGAATAACAAATTAACTAGAGCAAATTAGGGCAAGGATGAAGGAAGAAGCGGATGTATCAGTGAGGTATAGAGAGAGAAAGGAAAAAGAGGGAATTTGGAAATTTTTTGATGTATATGGGAATAAAAGTAAATATATTAGGGGAATATGTGTAAAAGGGTAATTTACCCTTAATTAAATTGGTTAGGCCTGTTTAGTTAAATGGGCTTGACCCTTATTTTAGGTTTACAAATAAAAATTATCAATATTATACATATTTTATATGTTTAGGGATAAAATATATTAAAATATAATAAATTCTTAATGGATTAACGGTTTACCCAATAACAAAATTGAGTAATCCATCCCCCACACCGATAAGCCATTAATTATAAAATTTAAATCCATTCCCCACCCGCTAATCCGATAACCCAATACCAATAAGCCAATAAGCCAATTTTACGGTTGGGTTATCGGTAGCGGACGGTTTTGAACAATCCTATTTCATAGGGTGGTGTACAAAGATGGTGGAACTAAGTAATTGATTGTGCATGTAGGATTTCTTGTCTCTAAAATGAGGAATGCCATTTTGTCTCTTTTCAGGTGCAAAGTAAAGAATGTAGGATTCTTGTTTCTCATCCTCACACTCCTCCATTAGTTCAGATGACTTGAAAGACATGTCATCATCTAAACATAATGTCGAAAAGTAATTTGAATGGGGTCCAATACATCCCTCTTTCAAACTTACACCATATGCAACATGCTCACTTTTATACTGCTAAAAATGACCTCTTTAAGAAAAGTATGATTGCATAGCATCTCCTCCTATTTTAGCAACTCAATTTGAATTATAAGTGTTTTTCCAGTATCACATAACTCATAACTATATTGTTTTGCGTCTAATGCAACAACCTTTACATTCAATTCATTGATTAAGTTGTGAATATGTAAGAAAAACATATCAATATCTTACAAGAGCTCTACTCATTTCTCTATAAAGTGTGTCATTCCATATTCGATTCTCCTTGAGCACTCTCCATACTCCTCTAATAATTTCCTACAAAAATCTGTACTATCAAAGGAACAAGGATTATTAGAATCATCAAAAAAGGATTCTAGGGAAGGGTAACAACACTTGGGGCAATCAAACCATAAATCACCAAAAATTCAAAAGGTAGAGATGGTGCACAAAACTCGCCCTAGGGAATATATTAAAATTGTTGCCAAAAGTGGGGTCCTTTACAATAAGGACAAGGGTCCATCCAATAGAAATATTTATCACTCCACACTTTTTCTTGCGAAGATTTCATCTCAAGAAGAGTATTAATTAGTGAAAGAAAATAAAATAATAATAATTAAAAAAACTCAAAAAAAAACTTATGTACAACTCAAATAAATAAGAAGAAAAAGTATAACCTAGAAAAGTAATTAATTTATAGGTCCCTGGCAACTGCGCCAAAAACTTGTTGCGACCAAAGCACAAGTGTACGCAGTCTCAAAGTAATACAATGACTCTTTTTATAACCTAATTGTCGAACCCAAATAACTTTAATTAGGATTGTGTAGGATTTTCAATCAACTAGATTATTCGTGTGTATTGTAAAAATTTGAGTTCAATTATATCTAAGACTAAACTATTAAAAATACTATTAAGAAATGACTCCCAAATTTTAGTAAGATTTAATCAAATTAATAAAGAATTCCAGGGTTATAGCATTAATAGATTCCAGGTCTAACATACTTTACTTTGGCATCTACTGAGTCTTTCATTACTGATTTACAAGGTTGATTTTACAATCGTGGTCTCTCGACCTCTAATTGCCTACCTTTATTGACAGACTAACTACACCGTTAAGTGAGGATAAGCATGAACCAACAAGATGCATTAATCCTATCATCATGTTTAGTAATCAAGCATGGTGTATAGGTATTTGTCACAGACATCCTATACACGAATTATCCTAGGCAATTCTAGAAGAAACATGCTCCCTATATTCTAGTGTTCTATTTCCATTCCGTCTCTCGAGTTTCAGGTAGATAACAAATTTATTCTAATATTGATTTGACATTAAAATAGTATAAATGAGAATATAGGAGTAATTGTATGACAAACAACATTTTTGACAAAAGCAAATTATATTAAAACATTTATCTTGTGTCTACAATACTAGAACAAAGGATTTTAGTGTTATACCCTATTTTTATCGAGGTTAGATAAAGCACAACTTATAGACTCTAAAAGGATTAATTATTGTATAGAGTCGCCACCTAATTTATTAAGGAAAATAAGAAAAGCCTAATTGATGCATGACCTGTATGACTCATGTTTCAATCTGCGAAAAATCAATTTAGATTCTAGGTAAGGGTTTATATTATTCCAAAGGAAAGGTGTTAGGCATCCTTTGAAATCCACAAATGTGGTACCCGGCTAGACTTAATTTATCAAAAAGAGAGGAAATAAAATTGTTATTTGCAAGTATAACACATATATATAAAGAAATATGTACTAAAATTATATAAAAATATATGTATAAAAGAGTATGTACCAAGTAAGTAATATATATTATCATCAATTATGTATATGAAAATATGAAAAAAATGGTATAAATGTATATAAAAAAGGGAGTAGTTTTTATGCAATATTAAAAATTATCCTTTATTAATATGAAAAAAGGAACTCTTTTAAAAAAACCTTTTGTAATGTGTGAAAAGAATAATATTTCTTTTATAGAAGAAAAAGAAAAAGTATTCTCAAATAATATTTTTTAACTTACAATATCAACGAGAGGATAAATTATGAAAAATATTTTAAAGAAAAAATATTATTTAATATTATCTAAAATTGTGAATTAACTGATTAAATAGTTAAAATCAATTAAATTTCTTTATGTAAGTATTTACGACCTAAGTTTTGTCTAAGATCAATAATACACACAATAATAAATTAAAAATAATATTCGAACTTCATTAAATTCGAATAGCTTCCTCGAGAAGCAACTCTAGGCTAGGTACCTGTAAAGACACTTAGTAGAAGTATTAGTAAGGTATAAATAATAATAATAATAATAATAATAATAATAATAATAATAATAATAACAACAACAACAACAACAATAATAAAATCTGTTTTATAAACATGAGAGGCCTTGAAAATCGATGATAATTTCTTCATCGGCCAATTTCAACTTATAATATATAATATATAATGTAAACTTAAATTAATTGTTTTTTCATTTAAAATGGAGAGGCCTCGAAAACCGATGGAGAGATTTTTTCATTGGCCATGGGACCTGAAAATAGTTTAAAAAGGAAACAAACAAAATTGAGGTAAAAGAATAACATTACATACGTTCAAATTAACTAAAAATATTGAACAAAATGACCCAAACAAAAATAGTAAATAAAACTTAACGGAAAATCATTAATAATGACTGGAGAACATGAAAACACAGAAAACAATGACTGGAGTTTGAACCCCTCGGTCCAGAGCATGAAATGGAAAAAATATACGTGGAAGTGCAACAAAATATAGCAACAAGAACAGCAAAATTATAAAACAAAGTGAAGATACATTTATGTCTAGTTAGATTTGGGAGCGAAAGCTCAAAGCTCACAAAAAATGAAGTGTTTTGGCTGAAAAAGAAGAGGATTTTGGTAGGCTTGGTGATTGTTGGTTGGTTTTAATGAAGAAATGTGAAGGAGAGGGATAAAATAGTGAAAAAGAGTTAAAATTGGTGTTATTTATAGCGAGGATGAGGGAGAGAGTGGAAAAGAAGAATAAATATTATGAGTGTTTTTTAGGAAGAATTAGAGATAAGGAAAAAAGAGTTTGAAAATTATTGTATATGTGTAGGAAATTATAGTGTATAGGTATTGGACTTTTGTTGTAGTTGTTGATTTGTAATTACCCTGAAAGTCATTTTTGGAATTTTTGTAAAATGACCATTTTACCCCTCCCTTTAGATGCCCCGAGTCGTTTTTGATTTTTACCGGGTGTTGATTTTTAGAAAAATCCTATGAAAAGTTAAATCTTTGGAAATTTTGAGTTTAATAAGCTTTAAGTATTAAAAAGTGGTATTTCGCGTCAATCAAAGCTACGGGTCTCGGAATGGAATTCCATCAATTCCAGCAGCTCCAAAATGTCAAAATTTTCTTAGGAGACTTTATGAAATCAGTTTTGGAGTTATAACGAAGTTTTGAGGCCTTGAGTTGAGAAATTGAGGAATTTTAAGCCAAGGTTTGACTTTGGTCAACTTTAGAAGTTCCAATGCTCGGAATGGAATTCCGATGACTCCGTTGGATTTGAGAGATGGTTTTTGGTCTAGAAGAAGTGTTGGTTGAATTTTTAGAGGCCCCGAGTCCATTTTGGTATTTTGAAGGACCAAGTTGGTTTAGTTGTGATTTTTTGAGTTTTGGGTCAAAGAGATCTCGAATTCAAATTTTGATGGTTTCATCAGCTCTGGAATGACCAAATTAAGCTAGTAGCACTGTTGGAATGACTATCGAGGCAATCGATACGAGCTTGGGGCCATTTGGCGCTTTTGACTTTGAAAGTTAACCTATGATTGACTTTGGTCAACATTCTTGAAAAACGCACTCGAATGAAAATTCTAACAGCGCGGTTAGTTCCGTAATGTCGATTTTGGTCTAGAACGACCCTTCGTTCGCTTTTTGAAGCTTTCGGTCTAATCTCGCGGCCCATTATGGAATGTGGCTTAAAAGGGCTCTTGGGTGTGGGACCCATTTTTTATGAAAATGATCTCGTATGGAAATTCTGAATGCACCATTGAGTCTGGAACATCGAATTTAGTGGGTTTAGCATATTTAGTTTATTTTTATCGGATTCCGAACGAACTCCGAGCACCCCATCGGAGATTTTGGATTTTCCTAAATCTGAAAAAAATTACAGCAGCAGCAGTTTTTTTGGGGACATTTTCTCCAACTTTAAAACTCCATAACTTGAGCATTAGGGCTCCAAATTGGGTGATTCAAAAGGAAAACTTGTGAGATTTTTCGTGGAGAACGCATTGGAGAGATTGAAAACTGATTTGGAATATTCAATTCAGGTAAAAATTGTGATTTTATTTGCTGTTGTGTCCATTTTTAGATTGATTTTTTTTAACAAAGTTGAGTAATTATTTCTTGACCTATATAAACCCGATTTTGGTGATTCAAGGGTCTAAATTCAAGAGAATTTCGTGAGGAATCTCGTGGTGATCTCAGAAATATGAGGGGAAGCTTCTTTGAGGTAAACATGCATTTTTAGTTATTGATTTAGTCATATTCGGAATAAAATTTTGTGAAATTTTGGAAGAGTGTATCTGTGTCAATATAACTCTATTTTGAGTGATTCTTGAGGCTAGATTGTAGATTTTTTCATAAGGATCGTCATAGTGCAATTATTTTGGGTTGAAAGAGTATCATGTTTTTAGAATTTGCTGATTTTGATGCTGCCATTTTTGGTTCTTTAGTCGGAATTTATGAGTTTTGGTTTCATGCTCGTCTCACATAGTTTTTCACCCCGAATTATGTTATAAATCTGATTTGTGAGCTCGAGGTGATGTTTGGAACCTTTTTTAGGGGGTCAAATCTAGAATTACATATGCGGGTATCACAATTCCCATTTTAGACCCCAAAATTGGTCTGTCTCTAAAAATTATGAAATTAGTGTCTAAACGACCGTATTGACGTCGTGGTTATGTTTTTCACAGTGTGGCAACATTTTGAGGTAGTTCGTAAGGGAAAAACTCTAGTATAGTGATTTGGAGCCCGCATGTTTAGCCTATAGGTAGGCTACGACTTACCTTTTTTTAGATTGAGATGAAATGTGTGAAAGCATGCTGAAATAGTAGGAATTTGGGTTGGGTAGTTTTTTTTTTTTTTTTTTTTTTTTTTTTTTTTTTTTATGGGAACAGACCCTACACGAGGCTCCCACCTCTCGTGCACAGTCAGGGGTTAAGCAACACCCCCAAGCCTTAACATAAATAATCAAAATAAAAAATACAAGGAGGGGGACATAAACCTTACCTCCGATCCTATGGTGGTTCATAAGTCGACTAACCAATTAAGGTCGGCTAACTCATCCCCGATACAAAAAAGAGACTAACTATAACTAGAAAGCAGTAAACCTGTGAGAGGACTCCTCCCGGTACAATTCAACTATGAAAGCATAAATGAGGGCGACTCTCCCCTTCCATGAGAAAAAAGAAAAGTAACCTAGTCCTATTCCAACTATGCTACGTACCAGACATAGCTATATTGAAGAAGAACAAGTATACGAAACTTCTATCTCGCATGGGATGGGAAATTCTTTTCATCTTTGCTCTTTTTAGTCTTGTCGTACCAAGTAAATCCCGGTGAAATATGCCTTTGTATCAGTAACATGATTACCAGCTATGGGGGCTGGAAGGATAGGAAGTATATGGAGTTATAGTAGCCAACAACCTTTGATTTGTTGTGGAAGAAAGTGTAGCTGCATTCGAACACCTGCATGGCGGTCCAAATGTATGATTGCTGCAGACCTACACCTGCACAGATGGACAAAACCAGAAACCTACACAAGCAACCAAGTCTGGAGGTTGCTGTACATGGGTAGTTTGATTGTATATTTTAGGTGTTAGAAATCATGTTTTAGGCTTGTTATCGGGTTTTTCGGATATTTAGAAGCATGTGTATCTTGTCGTTATTTATTAGTATTATAATGAGAGTTGAATGAGCATGTTGTTGATATTGTGGGGTATGTTGGCCTTAGTATAGGATGTAAACAGGCTTTAGATGTCCCGGCGTCGCTTCGATAGACTTAGATCCTTGTAGAATGGTGTAGCGGGCTAGTGCCTGGTAGTTTGGCCTTAGTTAGGCGTTACCCTTGCTCTTAAAAATATCATCATCCATAAATCTCTATAATTGTAAATTTTGTGATGCGTCGTCCACACTAGATTTTGTGATCGTTGACTTTGGCTCCGGTTCCAGTTTTGGCGACATATCGGTTGACTCATTTGGGAAAAGATTTTTGGTACTGTTGTATTCTAGTTGGGAAGTAGAATGTTTGGCACCATGTGATAAATTATCTGTGAGCATCCGAGTACCAAGTATCGGCCTCCGTTCTGAATTATCGAGGAGCATCTGTGTAATCAGCCCCGGCCTCTACCGGCTTGCTAGTATGATGAGCATCCGAGTACTGAGTCTCAGCCTCGATCATACCGATGTATTATGGCGAGCATCCAGGTACCCAGTCCCGGCCTCGACCATACTTATGTATTATGGAAAGCATCCGGGTACCCAGTCCCGGCCTTGGCCACTTTGAACATTCGGGTGAGCATCTGGGTCCCAATCCCATCCTCGACCCCTAAGTCACCTCTAGATCGATTGACTCTTAGATATTCTGGGTTTGGAAATGATATAGAACTTCGGCTCCTAACATCGCAGAGTCTTGGTTCCTAGCTTTGGTAGCTGTAGCTATTTTGTGTACTCGATGGGCTTATGGGGGCTCATCCAAGTTTTTATTTAACTTGAGCACGAGTGTCCCGACTGGGCTTATGGGGCCCCCAGTTGGGTATAGTTAGCTGTATTTCTCATAGGTAGTACTCTTTCTCCCTTTTGATGCTTATGTTGACTCATATTTAGGCTATTCCTCTTTTTCATATTGTTTTTATCTTTTCTGCTCAGTCGGCCTATGATGCATACTGAGTACCTGTTGTCTTGGTACTCATACTATACTATGCATCTACTTTCGTGATGCAGGACTGATCACCAGCTACCACCATGAATAGATCAAGCCTGTTGCAGTCAGCTTCTGAGACTAGGGTGAGCACTTGGCGTTTTTGGATCATTCATGTCTCCTTTAGTATGGATGGCCTTTTTTTGCCTTTTGAGACTAGTCAGTTGTTATATATATTTTTGGTCCACATTCGGGAGTTGTACTCATCTTTTATTTTGTAGCAGCTCTGTAATTGCGACTTCTAGGTTTTGGGAGGGATCTTTTGTTGTTTACATCATATTTTGGTTTACTTCCGCTTATTCTTTCTTCTTATCTTTATAATTCATCACTCTTATTTATTTTCTTCCCTCAAACCCATTACTTGAAGTTCTGGGTTGACGGGTTGGCTTACCTACTGGAGGGTTATAGTAGGTGCCATCATGACCTAAGGAATTGGGTCATGACAAGTTGGTATTAGAGGCCCAAGTTTATTGGTCTCACTTGTACAGAGCTAATGTCTAGTAGAGTCTCGCGATGGGTGCGGAGATGTCCATAACTTATCTTTGGGAGGCTACAAGATGTCATTAGGAACATTCTCTATGTTTTATGATTTCGTTAGTGTTGTGTCTTATTGATTTTGTAAAATCTCATTTGTTCCACTCTTTCACAGGGATAGTTCGTACGTATGGTACCACCGGTCATGATAATGCACCAAGGACTGGCATGCCTAAAGGTCGTCCTTGTGGGACAGATAGGGGAGCAACACCAGCTCCCGACCTGGAAATAGAGCCGGAGTTGGTAGAAGAGCATCAGGATGCTCCTATTCCTACTCAGCCAGAGGGACCACCACGACTAGCACATCCTCCAGTTGCACTAGTTATGACCCCATCACTACAAGTAGTAATTGTGTAGCTCCTCACGGCTATTGGGGTTGTACCATATGCCCCGACCCTAGTAGTAGGCATACCAGTATTGCAGGATCTGCCTGTCTAGCCAGCACCTGAGGTTTAGCTACCTCCACCAGTTGCTGCACCCCCACTAGCAGTTCTGTAGGGTATGATGTCATTACAAGATCAAAAGATGTTAGGGGTATTTCATAGGCTGTCACCCTCGATATTTTCTGGAGCCATTGGCGAGGATGCCATGGTGTTCTTGATTACCTGTCAAGAGCAGCTCCATTCCTTGGGTCTTGTAGAGTCCAAAGGCGCTGACTTCATTGCTCACCAGTTCAGAGGGGCAGCCAGACAGTAGTGATGCTCTTATTTGCAGTCTAGATCAGCTGGGTCACCACCATTGACATAGGCCCAATTTTCCGAGGCTTACTTGGCTCGATACATCCCTAGGAGTGTCCAGGACCGACTTGGGATCAGTTTACTCGGTTGGAGCAGGGGCACATGACGACTACAGAGTACGAGGCTAGATTTCATTAGCTTTCCTAATATGTCACTATGATTTTACCCACTGAAGAGGAGCGGGTATGATGTTTTGTGCATGGATTAAGACCTTACCTAAGGTTGGGGATCGAGAATCTTATTTCTGTGGGCTGCTCTTTTCTGGATGTGGTGGATTATGCCCGCACGATCGAGATTATTCATCGTCAAGCCCAAGGGGGCAGTGATAAGAGACCCAGGAATCAGAGTAGCTACAGTGGGTCCTATTCTAGAGGCCATGATAGTTATGACAGGCCTCGCCAGCGGTTCCAGCAGGATAGGTACCAGCAGGGTCAGTCCAGCCGGCCGATTCAGGCTGCCCTGCCAGCATTTGAGGGTAGTCAGGCCTATTCGAGGGGTTTCACTAAGGGAAGAGTTCAAGGGGATCAAGTCTACTTTCTTCCTATCACGGATGAGTTATTACGAGTCGCTCAGCTTTAGGATATTTTTATTATGGCTCACTGGAGCAGTGGGCTAGGGAGTGTCCCAATCGGGCTAGACCATTGGTAGTAGCACCACCTCTACTAGGAGGTATAAATTGGGGTCATGGCCACGATGATAGTTAGCAGGGTATTTGGGGAGGTTCCCGGGGAGGCAGGTCAAGTGGTAGGGCAAATGTTTATGGGGGAGGCTGATAGGGTCACTTCTATGCTACTCCGGTGAGGGTAGAGGTTGAGGCATCAGATGATGTTATCACAGGTACTATCCTTATTTGTCAGCAGACTGCTTCAGCTTTATTTGATCCAGGTTCCACGTATTCCTATGTGTCTATATATTTTGCTCCATGTTTGGATATTCCTTATGAGTCACTTGAGGCCCCGTTACATATTTCGACCCCGGTAGGAGATTCTTTAGTAGTAGATCAGGTTTGTAGATCCTATGCGATGACTATTCAGGAGCATGAGACTCGGGCATATCTTATTTTACTTGATATGCAGGAATTCAATGTTATTCTGGGCATGGATTGGCTGTCCCCTCATCATGCAGTTTTGGACTATTATGCCAAGACCGTTACATTAGCCATGCCTGGTACTCCCCCAGTCTTGTGACAGGGTATTTATAGTCGCTCACCGATTAGGATTATATCCTTTATGCGGGCCCAATGGCTAGTGGCATTCGGGTGCTTGGTGTACTTAGAATATGTCTGTGATGCATCCAGTGAGGCCCCTACTATTGATTCAGTCCCTGTGGTTAGGGAGTATACTGATGTCTTCCCTACTGACCTACCTGGTCAACCTCAAAGAGAGATATTGCCTTTGCCATAGATTTGGAGCTGGGAACTAAGCCTATTTCTATACCACCTTACCATATGGCCCCTGCAAAGCTTAAGGAGCTCAGTGTGCAGCTTGAGGATCTTTTAGGTAAGGAATTTATTAGCTCGAGTGTGTCGCCGTGGGGTGCACCCATCTTGTTTTTTAAGAAGAAGGATGGGACTATGCTGATGTGTGTTGATTACAGATAGCTGAACCAGGTGATAGTGAAAAACTGTTACCTCATGCCTCATATCGATGATCTATTCAATCAGCTTCAGGGTGCGACCGTATTTTCTAAGATTGACTTGAGGTCTGGCTACCACCAGTTGCAGATTAGAGCAGCCGACATTACTAAGACTGCTTTCTGAACTCGCTATGGCCACTATGAGTTCCTTGGGATGTCTTTTGGGCTTACTAATGCCCCTGCAGCTTTTATAGACCTTATGACTAGAGTATTCAGGCCTTATCTTAACTCTTTCATGATTGTATTCATCGATGACATACTGGTATACTCGCGGAGTAGGGAGGAGCACGCGCAACACTTGAGGGTTGTGCTCAAGACTTTGAGAGATCAGCAGCTTTATTCTAAATTCTCAAAGTGCGAGTTTTGGTTAGAGTCTGTGGCATTTCTGGGACGCGTAGTGTCTAGAGAGGGTATTAGAGTGGATCCGGCAAATGTTGAGTCTATTCGTGGTTGGGCTAGTCCCACATCTGTTATGGAGATTCGGAGTTTTGTTGGATTGGCTGGATATTATAGACGATTCATTAAGGGTTTCTCTACTATTGAAATCCTACTGACCCGTTTAACCCGCTAGGATGTTCTCTTTGTGTAGTCTGAGGAGTGTGAGTCGAGCTTTCAGAAGCTTAAGGAATTGCTTACCACCTCTCCTGTTCTGACTCTACCAGTTGAGGGAGAGATCTTTTTGGTATATTGTGTTGCTTCTAGTGTAGTTCTTGGGTGTGTACTGATGCAGCATGGTCGAGTTATTGCTTATGCTTCCAGACAGTTGAGAGTACACGAGCACAACTACCCTACCCATGACCTGGAACTGGTGGTGGTAGTTTTCATGGTCAACGTGTGGAGGCACTACTTATATGGAGTCCATTGTGAGATATATACAGATCACCGCAACTTACAGTACATTATGATCAGAAGAATCTTAATTCTAGACAGCAGCATTGGATTGAGCTACTGACCGATTATGACATCTCTATCCTCTACCACCCGGGCAAGGCGAATGTAGTAGCAGACGCCTTGATTGGAAAGATGGGAAGTATGGGTAGTTTAGCTTACTTGTCTGCTCCAGAGCGACCCCTAGCCTTGGACATCCAATATTTTGCTAATCAGATGGTCAGGTTGGAAATCTCAAATTCTGGACTGATTTTGGCTTTTTTGGGAGCCTGATCATCTCTACTGGACTAGATTCGAGGCCAGTAGTTTGAGGATGGAGCATTGGTAGAACTTTGAGAGTTAGTATTTCGAGGCGAGGATGGCCAGACTTCTATAAATTCAGATGTCATACTATGGTTCAATGGTCGCCTTTGTGTTCCCAGAGTTGGAGACTTTATTCAGTTGATCCTTCACGAGGCCCATGAGTCCAGATATTCTATCCATCTGGGCACCGCGAAGATGTATCGAGATTTGAGATAGCATTACTAGTAGTGTTGTATGAAGAGAGATATAGTTGAGTATGTATCCCATTTTTTAAGTTGCCAGTAGGTTAAGGTCGAGCATCAGCGGCCTGGTAGAGTTTTTCAAAGATTACCCATTCTCGAGTGGAAATGGGAACAGATTACCATGGACTTCATGATAGGATTGCCTCGAACATCTAGAGGAAATAATGGTATTTGGGTCATCGTTGATCGATTGACCAAGTCAACATATTTTTTGCCAGTACAGTCCACTTTTACTACAGATCATCTAGCTCAAATCTATATTCAGGAGGTGGTCCGTCTGCACGGGGTACCGATATCCATTATATCAGATAGCGATCTCAATTTACTTCCAGTTTCTAGAGGGCCTTTTAAAGAGAGTTGGGCACCCGGGTTGTTCTTAGTACGATATTTCATCCACAAACCGATGGTCAGTCAGAGCGTACTATTTAGGTTCTGAAGGATATGATGCAAACTTGTGTATTAAAGTTCAAGGGTCATTGGGAGCAGTACTTACTTTGGTAGAGTTTGCGTACAACAACAACTACCACTCTAGTATTCATATGGCCCTATTTGAGGCCTTATATGGTAGGCATTGTCGCACTCCAGTTGGTTGGTTTGAGTCTTTAGAGCCTGGGCGACACAGTGCCGATTTACTTCGGGATGCTATAGCTAGAGTCTGGGTTATTCAGGATAGGCTGAGGATAGATCAGAATAGGCACCAAAGTTATGCTGATCGCAGGTGTCAGACCTTGCGCTTCGAGGTGGGACATCGGGTGTTCTTACGGGTGTCGCCCTTGAAGGGCGTGATGAGATTTGGCAAGCGGGGAAAGCTTTGCTGCAGGTATTTTGGGCCCTTTGAGATTCTGAGGTGAGTTGGCGAGGTTGCTTATGAGTTGTCTTTGCCACCAGTATTTTCAGCTATACACCCTGTTTTTTATGTCTCTATGCTGCGCCGGTATATTCCAGATGAGTCTCACGTTCTTCAGTATGATTCTGGTGAGTTGGATGATCGTCTGAATTTTGTTGAGGAGCCGATTGCTATTCTAGCCAGAGATGTTCGCCAGCTTCGTTCTAATTCCATCCCTGTGATTAAGGTCTAGTGGCGTCATCGTCCGACCGAGAAGGCTACATGGGAGACCGAGCAGGAGATGCGGGAGCATTTCTCCAGCTTATTTGACCCTCCAGGTATACTCTTGTCCTTATTTTCGCGGTCCAAAGTTCTTTTAGTAGTGGATGTTGTAATGACCCTAAAGGTCATTTTTGCAATTTTTGTAAAATGACCATTTTACCCCTCCCTTTAGATTCCCTGAGTCATTTCTAATTGTTACCGGGTATCAATTTTTAGAAAATCCTATAAAAAATTAAGTCTTTGGAATTTTTGAGTTTCATATGCTTTAAGTATTAAAAAGTGGTATTTGGGGTCAATTGGAGCTACGGGTATCGTACCGGAATTCCTTCCATTCCAGCAGCTCCAAAATGTTGAAATTGGTTCAGGAGACTTTACAGAATCAATTTTAGAGTTGTAACGAAGTTTTGAGGACTTGAGTTGAGAAATTGAGGAATTTTAAGCCAAGGTTTGACTTTGGTCAATTTTTGGAGTTCCGATGCTCATAATGGAATTACGATGACTCCATTGTATTCAGTAGATGGTTTTTTGTCTAGAAGAAGTATTGGTTGAATGTTTAGAGATCCCGAGTCCATTTTGGTATTTTGAAGGCCTAAGTTGGTTTAGTCGTGACTTTTCGAGTTTTGAGTCAACAAGATCTCGAATTCAAATTCTGATGGTTTCATCAGCTCCAAAATGACCAAACTAGGCTAGTAGCACTATTGTAATGACTATTTAGGCAATCGATACGAGTTTGGGATCATTTAGCGCTTTTGACTTTGAAAGTTAGCCTAGGGTTGACTTTGGTCAATTCTTGGAAAACGCGCTCAAATAAAAATTCTGACAGTGCAGTTAGTTCCGGAATATTGATTTTGGTCTAGAATGACCCTTCGTTCGCTTTCCAAGGCTTCCAATCTAATCTCGAGGGCCATTGTGGAATGTTGCTAAAAAGGGCTCTTGAGTGTGGGATCCACTTTTTATTAAAATGATCTCGTATGGAAATTATATATGCACCATTGAGTTTGAAACATCGAATTTAGTGGGGTAGCATATTTGGATTATTTTTATCATAATCCGAACGAACTCCGAGCACCCCATCGGAGATTTTGGATTTTCCAAAATTTAAAAAAAAATTACAGCAACAACAGTTTTTTTAGGACATTTTCTCCAACTTTAAAACCCCATAACTTGAGCATTAGAGCTCCAAATTGGGTGATTCAAAAGGAGAACTTGTGATATTTTTCGTGGAGAATGCATTGGAGATTTTTTTTTAAGGGAACATACCCTACACGAGGCTCCCACCTCTCGTGCATAGTCAGGGGTTGAGCATCACCCCCAAGCCTTAACATAAATAATAAACAGAAAGGTACAAGGAGGGGGGACATAAAACCTTACCTCCGATCCTATGTTGGTTCATAAGTCGACTAACCTACTATGGTCGGCTAACTCATCCCCGATACAAAAGAGGGCTAACTAAAAAATAGAAAGCAGTAAACCTATGAGAGGACTCCTCCCAGTACAAGTTGACTAAGAAAGCATAAATGAGGGAGACTCTCCCCTTCCATGAAAAAACAAGAAAGTAGCCTACACTAGTCCTATTCAACTATGCTACGTATCATACATAGCTAATTGAAGCAGAACAAGTATACGAACCTTCTATCTCGCATGGGGTGAGGAATCTCTTTTTATCTTTGCCATTTTTAGTCTTGTCGTACCAAGAAAATCCAAAGGAACTATGCAACAACATCCAGAGCATGAATATCAGCTAAGGAGGGTGAAAGGAGGAGAAGTATATGGAACTTGAGCAGCAGCCTTGGGATTTTTAAAGAAGAAAGTGGTGGGCTGAAAAGAAGTATCTTGCAAGTCTTGGCTTGACCAGCTGCTTAGATGTTTAACTGTTGGTGCCTTGCACATTGGAGAGATTCTTCTGTGCCTACAATCAAACAAATAAACAGACAAGGAGCTCCAAGAATTTTGGATGCAAGGGGCCTGCTGCAAGTGTGACACCCCTGCATGTATGGCTGTTATCTCCCTTTGTTTGAAGATTTGTGGGCCTGCACAAACAAGTAACCAAGCAAGGATCTCCAAGAATATTGTTACTAGTAGTGAATGCAGCCTGCTGCATCTCAGCCATGTAGTTGTTGGTGCTGTGATGTAGCTTCAACATGTGATGTCGTTGGGGAGTTGTGAGACTATATGTATTTGTTGGTGTAGGACTTCCAAAACCAGCTGCTGCAAGTCTAACACAAGGCTCAAAATTGCATGATACCTGCACAAAGAGATATACAACAGAGAACAAAAGTAGAACTGAAGATTCAGTTTTGATGTCTGCTGAATGGATTTCCATATGTTGGAAGTTGTCTTGCTGATCTGGAGAGGTGTTTCTGGAGGCTCGTGAATGTTGTTGAAGGTTGAAGTTTTTGTTCTAGGGAAATGGAGCTGTGTAGAGGAGGAAGAACACAACCAAAAACTGGAGCAAATGTTGTGGGGTTGCTGCTGTGTGAGCAGCTCCAAGTTGCTCAGCTGGAGATCCATGTTGTTGCCTTTTATTTGCAAAGGTGATGTGAATAGCACCCCTGGTGTTGTTGCACCTACACAAAAACAATCAAACAAAGACAGGCAACCAAACAAACACAAGACCCAAGAGGGGCTTCTAATTCTGCACAATCCTTTTGTACCGCTCTTGGTGAAGATATTTGATTTGGTGGTTGTATCTGTGATGTCCTCTATGTAGTTGTTGTTAGGATTGGAACGATTGAAAACTGATTTGGAGCATTTGATTCAGGTAAAAATCGTGATTTTATTTGCTGCTCTGTCCATTTTTGGATTGAGTTTTTGAAGAACTTTGAGTAATTATTTCTTGACCTATATAAATTCTATTTTAGTGATTCAAGGGTCTAAATTCAAGAGTATTTTGTGAAGAATCTCGTGGTGATCTCAGAAATGTGAGGGGAATCATCGTTTGAGGTAAAAATGCATTTTTAGTTATTAATTTAGTCATTTTCAGAATGAAATTTTGTGGAATTTTGGAAGAGTGTATTTTGGTCAATATAACTCCATTTTGAGTGATTCTTGAGGCTAGGAGCCCGTTTGGATTGGCTTTAAAAAGGTAACTTTTATGTATGAAGTGCTGAAAGTTATTTTTATAAATAAGCAGTTGATTGTTTGGATAAAAGTGCTTATGATGTGAATTTTAGGGTTAAAAGAATAAAAAAAGGTAGTTTGAGAATTTAGTTAAAATATAAGGGATATAAACGTAATTTCCATGGTCAAAGAAAATGACTTTAAATACTTTGGAAAAAAAAAGTTAGGAATCCTAACTTTTCATTTTTGACTGACTTTAAGAACTTTATGGCTTAAAGTCAACATTAGGCAAACACGTCCAAAAGCTAAAAAGGGGCTTTAAGTTGGTTTTGACCAACTTAAAGCCAATCCAAACGGGCTCTAGATTGTGGGGTTTTTCGCAAGGATCATCATAGTGCAATTTTTTGGGTTGAAAGAATCTCATTTTTTTAGAATTTGCTGATTTTGATGCTGTCATTTTTGGTCCTTTAGTCGGAATTTATGAGTTTTGATTGCATGCATGTCCCGCATAGTTTTCCACCCCAAATTATGTTATAAATGTGATTTGTGAGCTCGAGATGTCGTTTGGAACCTGTTTTGGGAGGTCAAATCTAGAATTCCGTATGCGGGTCCCATAATTCCTATTTTAGACTACGAAATTGGTCTGTCTCCAAAAATTATGAAATTAGTGTCTAAACGACCGTATTGATGTCGTGGTTCTTTTTTTGATAGCATGGCAGTATTCCAAGGTAGTTCGAAAGGGAAAAGCTCTGGTACAGTAATTTGGAGCCCGCGTGTTTAGCCTACAGGTAGGCTACGATTTACCTTTCTTTATATTGAGATGGAATGTGTGAAAGAATGTTGAAATAGTTGGAATTTGGGTTGGGTAGTTTGATTGTATATTTTAGGTGTTAGAAATCATGTTTTAGGATTGTTATAGGATTTTTTGGATATTTAGAAGCATGTGTATCTTGTCGTTATTTGTTAGTATTATAAGGAGAGTTGAATGAGCATGTTGTTGATATTGTGGGGTATATTGGCCTTAGTATAGGATGTAAACAACTTTAGATGTCCTGGCGTCGCTCCGATGGACTTAGATCCTTCTAAAATAGTGTAGTGGGCTAGTGCCTGGTAGTTTGACCTTAGTTAGGCATTACTCTTGCTCTTAAAAATATCGTCATCCATAAATTGGTATAATCATGACTTTCATAATGCGTCGGCCATACTAGATTTCGTGATCATTGACTTTGGCTCCGGTTTAAGTTTTGGCGGTATATCGGTTGATTCATTTGGGAAAAGATTTTTGGTATTGTTGTGTTCTAGTTGGGAAGTAAAATATTTTGCATCATGGGATAAATTATCTGTAAGCATCCGGGTACCAAGTCCCGGCCTCCGTTCTGAATTATCGGGGAGCATCCGGGTACTCAGCCCCGGCCTCTATCGACTTGCTAGTATGACGAGCATCCGGGTACCCAGTCTTAGCCTCGATCATACCAATGTATTACGGTGAGCATTCGGGTACCCAGTCTTGGGCCTCGACCGCACTTATGTATTATGGCAAGTATCTGGGTACCCAGTCCCGGCCTTGGCCACTTTGAACATTCAGGTGAGCATCTGGGTCCCAATCCCGGCCTCGATCTCTAAGTCACCTCTAGATCGATTGACTCTTAGAGATTCTGGGTTTGAAAATGATATAGTACTTTGGCTCCTAACATCTCAGAGTCTTGGTTCCTAGCCTTGGTAGTTGTAACTATTTTTTGTACTCGGCGGGCTTATGGGGTTCGTCCGGATTTTTATTTAACTTGTGCACGAGTGTCCCGGCTGGGCTTATGGGGGCCCCAATTGGGTATAGTTAACTTTAGTTCTCATAGGTAGTACTCTTTCCCCCTTTTGATTCTTATGTTGACTCATATTTAGGCTATTCCTCTTTTTCATATTGATTTTACCTTTTCTGCTCAGTCGGCCTATGATGCGTACTGAGTACCTATTGTCTTGGTAATCATACTATACTCTGCATCTACTTTCGTGATGAAGGACCGAGAACCAACTACCATCGTGAATAGATCGAGCCTGTTGTAGTCAGCTTTGGAGACTAGGGTGAGCACTTGACATTTTTGGATCATTCCTGTCTCCTTCAGTATGGTGACCCGTCTTTTGCCTTTTGAGACTAGTCAGTTGTTATATATATTTTCGGTCCACTTTCGAGACTTGTTCTCATCCTTTATTTTGTAGCAGCTCTGTACTTGTGACTTCCAGGTTTTGGGAGGGATCTTTAGTTTTTTACATCATATTTTGGTTTACTTCCGCTTATTCTTTCTGCCTATCTTTATAATTCATCACTCTTATTTAGTTTCTTCCCTCAAACCCATTACTTGATGTTCTGGGTTGACGGGTTGGCTTACCTACTGGAGGGTTATAGTAGATGTCATCATGACCTAAGGAATTGAGTCATGACATGATGAGTGTATTTGTTTTTTTAGGAAGAATAACAGAGGAGAGAGAGAGTTTGAAAGTGGTTATATAGGTGTAGAAAGTTGTAGTGTATAGGTGTTGGACTTTTGTTGTAGTTGTTGATGGGTGTGTTTTTTTAGGAAGAATAAGATAGGAGAGAGAGAGAGAGAGAGAGAGAGAGAGTTTGTAAATGGTTATATAGGTGTAGAAAATTATAGTATATAGGTGTTAGGACTTTTGTTGTAGTTGTTGATGAATGTGTTTTTTAGGAAAATAAGAGAGGAGAGAGAGAGAGAGTTTGAAAATGGTGATTTGTGTGGAAAATTTTGTGTGATTAATGGGGTAGGTAAAATTATGGGGAAAATTTGTGTGATTAGTGGGGTAGGTAAAATTGTGTGGAAATTTTATGTAATTAGTGGGGTAGGTATAATTGTGGAAAAAATTTAATATTTATTTGTATTTTAATATATTCCTAGAATGTGCTAAAAATACTAAAATGAATATGAACAAATAAAATAAATGACATGTAAAAATGCAAATTAACAAACTGTTATAAAAAATAGCTATAATTAAAACTAAATAAAATAAACTAATAAAAATCTTAAAGTAAGGGTAATCATAGATAAAATTAATTTAAAATTATAAAAATGTACTTTTGAACTATTTAACAAATAAAATACTTAAAAGTATGAACTTTGAAAATATCATGCCAAAATTTGGTGTCAACTGTTCTGATTTTCTATATCTGCGGACTGGGCTAAAAGTATAATTAATGTAAAAATAATATGTATCGATATATAACACACAAAAAAGTAAAAAAAATATAAAATGTAAGCGATATTTTGGAAGATATACTATGTTGTAAAGAATAAATTACAGTGCTATGTTGTGTAGTTTGTTGATGACTGTAAAAATAGTGTGACTACTAAAATTTACAATGAAGATAAATTGATAAGAATTCTATTATTTATGAAAATAAGAAAAGGAGAGCCAAAATTGGGTGTCAATATTTAGCCACTCATAATTTTGAACATAATCCAAGAAATAATTAATGGCATAAAAACTTACTTCCAAATGAAAAAAAGAAAGAAATATAACCCTAAAAAAGCTCTCCCTTCGTCTTCTTTCGTCCAAACTCGAAATAAAAACTGAATGTTTAATAAAAAAAAAAAAGTATGCTATTTATAGCCTTGAAAAATGTAAAGTTTCAATCACTGTACTGAAGTCCGTGATGTTGACACATTTCTGCATTGTGTAATTCTGCATTTCTCTCATCCGGTGAAATTCCTTCTATCATCAATCAGGTCCGCAATGCGGGCCTGCCCATACTCTCTTGTTGAGCTAAATTATTTCCAAGTCCAAAATTAAGTCCTTGAAACTAAGTACGCGAGCGAAGGAACTCCCATGCAGTGTATTTTCTTTACTTTTGTTCCCAACTTTATCTTCAAGCTCCACTTTTATTCCGAGAATCTTTTAAAGGTCCTTTCTTCCTCATTAGGCCCTGAACATGTCTAATCATGTCAGTTAGCTATAATCAAACACAAATATTCTAAAAAATGA
Organism: Solanum dulcamara; assembly: GCF_947179165.1. NCBI lineage: Eukaryota > Viridiplantae > Streptophyta > Magnoliopsida > Solanales > Solanaceae > Solanum > Solanum dulcamara. The sequence goes on along the minus strand of NC_077244.1, from coordinate 41,356,624 downwards.
ACTAAACTATAGGAATTCACTCTCAAACTCTACTATGAACATGGTTATTTTGGCTATTGGATGCATAAATGCACCCAAAATCAATCTCTAAAACTGAGATGTAAACTAAGTACCTCGATCTAAGATAATAAAGAATGGAACACCATAATGCTTAACCAACTCTCGGATATACAATCAATCATAGTCTTCGACTATCTATGAAGTCTTAGCAGGAAGAAAATGAGCCGACTTAGTCATTCGGTCAACAATCACCCAAAATAGAGTCATGTTGCCTACGAGTACGAGGCAAACTAGTAATGAACTCCATATTCAAGGCTTCCCACTTCCAAGTAGGAATCTCAATGTCTTGAGCCAAACCTCCCAGTTTTTGATTCTTAACCTTCACTTGTTGACAGTTGGGAATATTAGCCACGAATTCTGCAATATCCCTTTTCATGCCACTCCACCAATACACTTCCCTCAAATCTCAATACATCTTTGTGGAATCGAGATGAATAGAGTACTGCAAACTATGAGCTTCAGAAAATATCATATCTTTCAAGCCATCAACATTCGGAACACACAATCGGCCTTGATATTTCAAAACACCATCTCCCCTTGGGAGAAAGCCTCTATGGCTTTTTCGGCAACCGCTTTCTTTAATTCAACCAAAGCAAGATCACTATCTTGTTTTTACTTTACATCCTCCACAAGAGATGATTTGTAACCATTTTGCACAATAACACCAACATCTTTGGAATCAATCAATCGAACACCCAAATGGGCTAATTTATGCACATCTTGAGTTGTCTCTTTCTTCTCATCCTCAATATGAGAAACACTGTTCATAGACAGCCTACTAAGAGCATCGGCAACCACACGTTCAAGCCTATCATTCAAACCACTTTATGGCTCCTTAGAAATCAGCATCACCTTAAGGGTTTTCATGTCTATCTTAGCGTCTCTACATCCGTATTTGCATTAACTCCCATCAAAAAGGCACATCAAAATACTCTTACCTATCTATTGCACACAATAAGATCCTACATTGCTCTTCCTCTATGCCTACAACCCTAAATGGAAAAAGCATACTACAATTATCATGATAAGGAACACTCACTCTCTTTCTATCTATCTAACTCGTCTACTATCATTAGCATTGGAACACATAACCGACCTTGATAACTAAGTACTCCATCTCCCCTCTATGAGAGAACCTCAATCTTCTTATCATCCAAATGGCTAATCTATGAACATCTCAAACAAACTCCTTCCCCTCCTCCTCATAAGGGAAACACCACTCGTGGAGACTAAAACTTAACCATACGGATTTTACAACTTGTAGAAGCACAACATAAACAAAGCCAATGCACAGCAAGAATAATATCAAAATATGTCATATCAAGCTCTACTATATCAACAGAGGTGACTTTATGAAAAAACTGAAATTAGACAATTTCTATAAATTCTTTTAGCCACAACTGAATGATCAACCAAAATATAGACCGAAAAAGGCTCTAGCAAGATCTCGGGACTAACAATGAATCTCATAGTAAGATAATGGGTAACAAATGATAAAGTAACACTCGGATCTGATAATGCATAAACATCAGAGTCAAAGACTTTCAACATACCCGTAACTACATAAGAAGACTCCTCAAATTCTTGCCTAGCTTGAAAGGCGTAGAACCTATTTTGGTGTGGGCCGCCACCTTGTGGAATTTGTCCACCTTGAGTAGGTTGACCTTGAGGATGCCCTTCTCTTTCTTTATTAAGACATTCGAAGATTTTGTGCCCCATCTTACCGCATCCAAAGCATGCACCCGTTCCAACCAAACATTTACCTCCAGATTTCTCCCACACTTGGTACACTTAGGAAGAGTAGATCTACTAAAACCATTGTTATGTTGAAAAAAAACGGTTTAAAATTAATTTCAACTTTATGAGAAAAAATCAATTTTAGAAAAGGGAGTCGCCATTTAATTTTGAAAGAAAATCAAGAAACCTTAATTTTAAAGACCCTAACAGATTTAAGTCTTAAAATTAGAGAAAATGGGTATGAGGTTCTTATTTCCACTTTGAGAAGGTGCTAGCATTCAAAGTGGCCGCTAACGTGCAATTATCCGATGATTTAAAATATTATTTGACTAATTTTAAAAAATATTAATTTAAAAAGGAAATGAAGACTTTAAAATTGTTTTTGAAAAAAAATTGATCAAACTTAAACATTGAAAATAATATACATGTATTAAAAAAATTAAAGTTTATCAAATGACTAAAAAAAGGTAGAAAATCATTTAAAGAGTAAATCAATATGAATTGGTTTATCTTTAAGGGAGTTTAATTAAGTTAAAACACATTAAAATAAATATCTAAGCAAGCATAAATAATATAAGTAAATAAATTATTACAACCCGAATCAATATAAATAAACAATAAAAAACACATAAAAATATGGCCCGACACTTAATTTCTGTACACCTGGATTAAGTTATTAGGTCATTTGCATTTTGGGCCTTAAGCCCATTTCCATTGTATATCGCAACTATATATTGTATATCAGACTATAAATACATTGTATATAGTGTATACAACATTATTTCTGTATATCAAACTGTATACCACCTATTTATTCCCTGTATCTGTTGTATATCACTGTATATCATACTATATATATATATATTGTATATCATTGTATACAATATTATTTTCTTGCATATTGGACTGTATATCAGTGTATACAACACTGTTTTCCATCTGTATTCTATGTATACAATCCAATATCAATATTCAAGCCATGTATATTAGCTTCCTTTCCATGTATCAACTTATCAGCAATTTGAGCAAGATGATGGGAGACTCAAAACTCAACAATATGCAATGATGGATTCCAAAGATGGACTCGCATCGATATCACATGCACCAAAGTAAAATTACATAAGCATCAATTCATTTTAAGCCAAACCAAGAAATATATCATGATATGTTAAGGCATCAAATTGATGGGCATCATAGAGGTGACTAACAACATATATTATATGTAGAGAAAGAAAAGGAAAGAAGAAATATATTCAAGTAACTAAATGTCACGAAATTAATATATACGTTACACTAATTCAAATTTTAAAGAAAAATTAAATCAATTAGGCCATGAAAGTTCTAACTAAATAATAAACTAAGCATATTTTTATTATCTAAATTATGTTAAAAGAAGAAATTGAAAATATGAAAATATATATTGTCAAATAAAATTACTTGAAAAATAATGAACAAAACTAAGTGCTTTCATGAAATAATCCAAACACATGCTAGCTGATTAATCCTAACACATGTTAACTATAAGAAATTTCTATTATTAATCTAACTATTCTTAATACATGTTTTAAAAAAGACTACGAATCAACTAAATATAAAATATGAAATAATTAAATAAAATAAAGCTAAGAAAAGATTTTACCTCTTTCCAAGCAGCGAGATTGAGGACGACGAGTGGAAGACGACTTCACCACTACCCAAGAGCTTGACGGAACTCCAATCCACAAAAAAAATAAAAAATTTAGACTCGAACCTTCGTGGGTTCGTCGATAAAAGAACTCCATTCTTAGCTTAAATTTTGACTTCAATCTCCTATTTTTCTCGAAGAAAAATATAGATTGAAAGCTAAAAAATTTCACAACTTTTAGGCTGGGGACAAGAGTCCAAAATTTTAGCCATGTTAAGAAAATTTCTAACTTTGGGGTGGCTAAAAAACCTCCCACTTCTTTCTTCTTTTTAATGAGAATATGAACCTTTATATAGGCTCCAAAAACCCCAAATCCCTCAAGGATTTTTGATGTGGAAGATTGAGAATTTTTTTTATAGAAAAAACTAGAAATTTCAAAAATACAACTATAATTCAACTAACCTAACTAACATTGTATTTAGTTAAAAATAAAATCTTTTTGAGATGATTTTCAAATAACCACATAAATAGTAATCAAAGATATAGTTATATATAAATATGATATTATACTAAAATTTATAAAACGATAAAAATAGTTAAGAATAACATAAAAATATCTTTATTTTTTTAAAAGCTAATTATTTAAAAAAATATTCGAAAATCAAAGAAACTCTATAGCTAATTTGCGTCCCACCTTCACATCTAGCCGTCTTAGAACTCCTTCCTTTTCAAAAAGCCATTGGACAGTTCCTCTCCTTATGTCCACTTTTACAACAACTATAACAACTCCTTGTGTCATATAAGCACTCCCCTAGATGATTCTTACGGCACCAGTAGCACGAGGGGTAGGATTTTTCCTTTCCATCACTCTTCCTCAAACACGAGCCAGATGTTTCCCTATTTGACATCCCATGATGATTAAAGTCATCTCCTCTCATAACATTCCTTTTGCTCACCCATTTCCTTTTCTTAACATTGTTTCCTCACAAGAGTTACTTTTTACTGATTCACCTTAGCGGTCACAGCTCGAACCAATAACATGAGGGCATAATGAAGCTCCACATTAGAAATATCAGCACTTGAGAGTGGCTCAGCTGGAATGGAAGGCTACCATCTTGACCAATCTCCTAGTTGCTCTCTTCTTGATGAGACTTATTCTGAAATGCGTAGGACATGAGTTAGAAGGAATTCCTATAGATTTCAACTCTATACCACGATAAGATCATGAAAGAAGTGAAGTATTTCCTAAGATTCCTTATAGTCTCTTATTTATAGATGTGGCACGCTTCACACCGATGAACAAGACTCTTTTTGAAGGGCATGTTAGACTCGCTAGGATACTTGAACCTTGTATTCTGATACCAAGTTTGTCACGACTTGATCTAGGGCCTAATCTTAATATGGTAATTAGAATCCTAAAGGACCCCAACCAAGCCTCTTAGCATAACATTTATGAGCATACATAAGGTGAATAAGAAAAAAAGCTAAATCAAGATACAAAAGTAAAATCTCAAATGGAGCATAAGTCTCGAAATAAGAAAACAACAACATAGACTCTTTACTATCTAACATGCATCTAATACTAGATGGGAGTGTGAGATAATCTCCCATCTCAACCAATAGACAACATAGAAGTAATGAAGTACAACTATCAAATGTGAAATAAATGTCATGTCCTCAAACTATGAGGACTCACCAATAAGAAGCTAATAGAAAAATCTAGCCACGAGCGGGAGGAGGATGAGCATGATCGTCGGACCCTATATTATGATACAATGTAGGCAAAGAGTATGTGTTAGTATATGAAATGCACTAAGTATGTGAGAAGATGCATGAACAATAAATGTAGGACATAATCAATATGAATCATGGATGCAAGACCAATATCTTTAAAAAAAGAAAGAAATCATAAAATATTAAGACATTTATCTCATTGGTCAATGCATCAAAATAATGTCATAATCATCATAAGAACTCATAACTCAATTGAAATTGTACGGGATAGGATCCTTAACTAACAATAAGACCATGCTAGCTAATACATAGAATCTGATGAATCTTGCATTGAGACAGGGGAGGCTACCTTATCTGGGCATACTCTATTAAGCAACTCTTTTAATTGGCCTATGTGGATCTACTAGATTTGTCATATTGGCATATGTAAACCTACGCGAGCAACGTAGTTTGGGACTAAAGGTTGCTACTAGAATTTTCTTGGGTAACTAACTACGTTATCGGACTGAACCCCACCTAAAAGTCCTCTTGGTGCTTAGTTAATATCCAAACAGAACTCATAAAACATGATCATAAACATCATAGGAAAAGATAATAACTAATATCAATCCATATTTATAAAACATCATAAGAATTTCTCATCTAACATCATCATAGTAAAAGCATAGAATTAGCTCATCTATCATATAACTCATGCAATGTGGGTGTAGGCTGTCACGCCCCGAGAGGGTACCCTAGGCGTGGCTGGCACTCAGAAACCATTTCTGGCTTCCGAGAGAACCACTTGGTCTCATTTCTTATTTATTCATCAGCGGAAGACTTAAGAATACTAATGTGGGCTAGTTATAATCAAAGGAAAAATAGATAATTTTTATAAGAAGTAGTTTCTAAGGAGAACTACTCCGATTACATCATCAGACTCTGTCTATGAAGCCTCTAATACTCTTAGATGGTGCCAATGACATGTACATGGCTACCTCAAAAGAAATATCACACTCAACAATAATAAAAGGATAAGGAGTTCCTTCGAATACAAGAAGGACTCACCAAATAGCTGAAAAGAAATGATCTTCAACGATGCGCCTGTTGAGGATCTCTAACACCTGTATCTGCATCATAAAACTATGTAGGTCGAATGACGTCAGTACGTGGAATATACGAGTATGTAAAATGGCAGGAAGGTAAGGACAGATATCAAGAAACTCCTCTCAAGAAAACTCAGCTCAGAACTCAACATCATCTCAACATGAATATGTAATGCAAGTTTAAAATATAATAATAAAAATAATAGTAATAAGCAATGCTTACTCAGTTGGGAGTTTCTCTAGTCGACAACCATCACTTATGAGCTAGCGATGATACAACGAAGCGATGTCGTTGCCACATCCATCCAATACCTTGCCAGGGTAAAGGACATCACCATCTTGGATCCACTCATCAAAGTCTTCTTTTTGGGACTTAAGAGGCATAGCCTCCATCCTACGCTGGCTACGTAGTTCTGGGGTTTGAGTCAATTAAACTCTTACCCAACTCGGTGCTCAATACTACTCCCAAAATATGTGCTCATATTAAACTCATCATCTAGTCTCATTGGACTTTAATTTAAATCATCAAAATCATCTCATTTCATGTTCATCAATTATTATACTTCCAAAAACATTATTTACATCTTATCAAAACATCTTGCTCAAAATATCATTTGCTCAAATTCATTCAAACTCAACTCTTTTGCTCTTTTAAAACTCAATAAAATACATATATATTATTAATTCATATAACTTTCTTTTTATCAATGAAAATAATAAAAAGTCAACATCTTTACTCAAAACATATGTAAAAATATTCATGAACATCAAATCAATTAGGATTCATGGGAAAGTAGCCATGAACAATAATTCCAATAATATGAGAGATAACAATAATAATAATATTAATGCATAAATATATCAAACTCAATAGAAGAAGAATTAATTCATCTAGAATTCAAGATTTGGATAAAACTCAACTATAACTCAATTATAATAAATTTAAATATTGGACGCATGGATGAACTCAATCCAATGCTATGAAAGCCTTACATACCTTAAATCCGAAGGTTTACTCCGAATTGGAACACTCTTGGACCCCTAGCCTTTTCTTCTCGCCGAAGCGTTTTGTGTACTACCCAGAGTATAAGAATCACCGGAGTAGTATTTTTATACTACTAAAACTAAAACTATATTTGAGAAGAAGTATATAGAGAGAAGAAATGCTTAAGAAAGCTTGATGAATAAAATGAGGAAATAAGGTGGGTATTTATAGGTGGGAAAGAGGGACCTAACAATAAATAAAATAATTATAAAGAAAAATCTGAAAATTTAATGGAATATATTGATGTCATGGATGATGTTAAATGGAGAAAAATTTATGTCATGCATGATGTCAAATGCATCTAGATGTTTCCATGGTAGGTAAGATGAGTTCTTTTTAACAGAATACTCATTTTCGAAGCTGCGTTTGAATAAGATAAATTTCTTATTAGGATTTGGTGTATTCATAAGAATTGTAGATATGGAAGTCTAGTTTCATATCGTTCAAGAATCAACCAATTTAGATCAACCTACAGTGAGATATGAATTTTCTTTTATCAATACTCAATTCCATCACAACACTATATCTTGCAAAGATTAATTTATTTGACCTACTTATACTCTGAATTTGTAGTTATGTTCTTCATGAAAGTTGTAGGTCAGGATGTTGTGATTACCCAGAAATTTGAATCACCTAATTTGGACCAACCTATGAAAAGTTATGCCCAAAATACAGAGGCTGTATTATTTTCGTCGAGAATTGAAATACCGACATACAACATTTTAGGGGTTGTTACAATATCTCCCCCTTGGGATCATTCATCCTCGAATGAAGATGAAAATAAGAGACATAAAGAATGAATATCATCAATACATCAACTCCGATACTCAAATGGTCAATGACTCAAACTCAAGAATAAACATCGACTCAAAGGTAGAAGTAAGGAATATTACCTTGAATATCGTCATCAGAAGGCATAAATAGATGAGGATAGTTAGCCTTCATATCTTCTTCAGCTTCCCATGTAGCCTCTTCAACAAATTGATTTTGCCATAGGACTTTGACAGATGCCACTTCCTTAGTTCTTAATTTGCAAACCTGACGATCAAGAATTTGAACTGGAATCTCTTCATAACTCAAACTCTCTTTCACCCCAATGCTCTCAGCTGGGACAACAAGTGAAGGATCTCCCAAACACTTCTTAAGCATAGAGATGTGAAACACGGGATGAATAGCAGCTAATTTTGGAGGCAACTCCAATTCATAGGCTACATTACCTACCCTCCTCATAATCTGATAAGGACCAATGTAGCGGGGACTAAGCTTCCCTTTCTTTCCAAATCTCATCACACCCTTCATGGGTGAAACTTTCGAGTATACCCAATCGTACACTTCGAACTCCAAATCTCTTCTTCTAATATCAGTGTAAGATTTTTGGCGACTTTGAGCAGTCCTCAACCTCTCTTGTATGGTTTTCACCTTCTCCATAGCTTGGTGAACCAAGTCTGGTCCAATCAACTCAGCTTCACCAACTTCAAACCAACCAATTGGTGATCTACATCTCCTCCCATACAGAGCTTCATAAGGAGCCATTTGAATACTCGAATGGAAACTATTATTGTATGCAAACTCAATAAGAGGTAAATGATCATCCCAATTACCTTTGAAGTCAATGACATAGGCTCTTAACATATCCTCCAAAGTCTGTATCGTACGCTCTGCCTGGACATCTGTTTGCGGATGAAAAGCAGTACTAAGGTTCACTCTTGAACCCAAGCCCTTCTGAAATGACTTCCAAAACTAAGCAGTAAATTGAGCTCCCCTATCAGAGATGATAGACAAAGGAACTCCATGCAGTCTAACAATCTCTCTAAGATACAGTTTGGCATAATCCTCTGCAGTGTTCGTAGTCTTAACCGGCAAGAAATGGGCCGATTTGGTCATCCTATCCACAATCACCCAAATAGAGTCATGTTGTTTGCGGGTTCGTGGTAAACCGGTAATGAAGTCCATATTGATCATTTCCCACTTCCATTCCAGTATCTCTATATTCTGAGCCACTCCACAAGGCCTTTGGTGCTCAACTTTAACTTGTTGGCAATTTGGGCACTTGGACACAAACTCTGCTATATCTCTCTTCATTCCACTCCACCAGTATACTTCTCTCAAGTCATGATACATCTTTGTTGAACCTGGATGGATGGAATACTTAGAATTATGGGCTTCTTTCATGATTCTCTCCCTAATACCATCAACACTTGGAACACATAATCTTTCTTGATATCTCAACACTCCATCTCCCCCTTTAGTAAAAGCCATTACCTTCTGCTTGTGAACCTTATCCTTCAGTTGAAGAAGAATGGGGTCCTGATCTTGCTTTTCTTTCACCTCTGCAACTAGAGATGATTCGGCTCCATTTCGTACTATTGTACCACCTTCACTAGAGTCAATAAGTTGAACTCCCAAACGCGCAAGTCTATGCACTTCCTTTGCCAACTCCTTCTTTTCCTCTTCCATATGAGTTGTACTCCCCATAGATAACCTGCTAAGAGCATCAACAACTATATTTGCTTTACCTGGGTGGTAGAGAATGCTCATGTCATAATCCTTGAGCAACTCTAGCCATCTCCTTTGCCTCAAATTCAGCTCCTTCTGGCTGAATACATACTATAAGCTCTTATGGTCTCTGAACACATCTACATGTACACCATAAAGATAGTGACGCCAAATCTTAAGAGCAAATACCACAGCTGCCAACTCAAGGTCATGAGTGGGGTAGTTCCTCTCATGAGTCTTAAGCTGCCTGGAGGCATAGGCAATGACCTTACCTTTCTGCATCAATACACATCCCAACCCAACTCTTGAAGCATCACAATAGATTACAAAACCATTTGTTCCTTCGGGTAGGGATAGTACTGGAGCAGTAGTCAATCTAGCTTTCAACTCTTGAAAACTTTTCTCACAAACATCAGACCATTGAAACTTAGCCTTCTTCTAAGTCAGCTTAGTCAATGGTAAGGATATGGATGAAAATCCCTCAACAAACCTTCTGTAGTAACCAGCCAAACCTAAGAAACTCCTTATGTCGGTTGGAGAGGTGGGTCGGGGCCAGTTCTTAACTGCCTCAATCTTTTGAGTATCAACTTGGATTCCATCTCCAGATATAATATGACCTAGGAATGCTACAGACTCAAGCCAAAACTCACACTTTGAAAACTTAGCATACAACTCCTCCTCCTTAAGAGTTTGAAGGACAATCCTAAGGTGATTAGCATGCTCACTCTTACTTCTAGAGTAGACCAAAATATCATCGATGAAGACAATTACAAACGTATCTAGGTATGGCTTGAATACTCGGTTCATGAGGTCCATAAAAGCTGCTAGAGCATTTGTCAATCCAAAGGACATAACAAGAAACTCAAAATGACCATAGCGGGTTCGAAAAGCCGTCTTCGGGATGTCACATTCTCTCACTTTCAACTGGTGATAGCCTGATCTGAGGTCTATCTTAGAGAAGCATGTGGCACCCTGAAGTTGGTCAAATAAATCATCTATTCTGGGGAGAGGGTACTTGTTTTTAATGGTGACCTTGTTTAGCTGTCGGTAATCAATGCACATTCTAAGGGACCCATCTTTCTTTCGCACGAATAGGACAGGAGCGCCTCAGGGTGAGACACTTGGCCTAATAAACCCCTTATCTAGGAGGTCTTTCAGTTGTTCTTTCAACTCTTTCAACTCAGCAGGAGCCATTCTATAAGGAAGAATGGAGATAGGTTGTGTATCAAGAAGGACATCAATACCAAAGTCTATCTCTCTATCAGGAGGGATTCCGGGTAGATCCTCAGGAAAGACTTCAGGAAACTCATTCACAATGGGAACTGACTCAAGAGATGGAGTCTGATCATTAATATTTTTGAATCGGACTATATGATATATACATCCCTTAGAGATTAATTTTCTGGCCTTAAGGTAGGAAATAAATTTACCCCTAGGCACTACAGAATTCCCCTTCCACTCTAAGATAGGCTCGTTTGGAAATTGAAACTTGACAATTCGGGTCCTACAATCAACTGAAGCATAACAAGAATAAAGTCAGTCCATACCAAGAATCACATCAAAATCAATCATGTCCAACTCAACTAAGTCAGCCATGGTATCCCTATGATAGATTGACACAGTACAATTTCTATAGACCCTCTCAGCTAAGACAGAATCACCAACAGGAGTAGATACACTGAAAGGCTCAAGAAGACACTAGGAAGGATCTCAAATTTACTAGCCAAGTAAGGAGTCACAAAAGATAATGTAGCACCCGGATCAAGTAATGCATACACATCAAAAGAAAGGACTCGGAGCATACCAGTAACAACATCGGGTGCATTTTCTTGGTCTTGGCGACTACCCATAGCATACAGACGGTTGGTTTCCCCACCTGCACTTGAAGCTGCACCTCTATGATTACCTCTATTCTGTGGAGCTGCAGAAGAAAACTGAGCTCTACTACTTCCATCTTCATGCCTCTTTGAAGGACACTCATTCTGGAAGTGACCTATCTTTCCACATCCGTAGCAAGCATTGGTGCCCACACGACACTCTCCCAAATGAAGCCTCCCACATCTAGCATATGGTGGTTTTCCTCTAGAACCTTGAGCCATACTTAATTGGGACTGAGAACCTTGAGATCGAAAGTTTTGGTGACTTAGCGATCTCTGATCATACCTGGTATTAGGTATAAAAGCATTTGTTGGGGAAGGTGCATAATTGGAAGACCTTTTCTGAAAGAAAGAATTGTTACCCTTCCCTTGCTTCTGCTCATTCTCATGCCCAGCAGACTTAGCCTTCTTGCTTAGGTGTTCTTCTCGGTCCTTTTTCTTGTCATCCTCAACCTGCTGAGCATACACCATCAATCTAGAAAAGTCCATGTCAGAAATCATTAGCATTGCCTTACATTCTTTCTTTACATGTTTGCCTAGGCCGGAGACAAACTTCCTCATCTTAGACCTCATATGAGGAATCATTTCTGGGGCATATTTGGACAATTGAATAAACTTCAAACTATACTCTTTCACAGTCATACTCTCTTGCTTGAGGTTCACAAACTCCTCAATTTTTGCTTCACGTAGCTCTTGGGGAAAGAAGTTATCAAGAAATGCTCTTTCAAACTCATCCCAAAGAGCAGGCTCTGCATCCTCACCTCTACTTTCTTCCCACTAGTTATACCAGACATTTGCCACATCCTTGAGTTGATAAGACACCAACTCAACCCCCTCAATCTCTGTAGCATCCATCGCTTTTAGTATCTTCCACATCTCATCAATGAAATTTTAGGGGTCTTCATCAACGTTAGAACCCGTGAAGACCGGTGGATTCATTCTCAGAAAATCTCTAATCCTCGTGGCAGCAGACGGCTCTTGATAACTAGAGCTAGGAGTTGGTGAACTTTGGCTACTATTTCGAGCAGCCACCAACTGGGTGAGCATAGCAATCGCTCCTCGAAAATCTTCCTCAGAAGTAGGAGTGGTCTGAACAGTAGGTACTTGGGGTACCTCAGTAGACCTTGCAGGTCGGCCCCTAGTTCTCCGTGGAGGCATTACTGACTGTAGAACCTCAGTACTGGCAGTGTTCCTCTGACTAGCTGAACGTTTAGGAGGCATGTCTGAAATGTGTAAACGCACGAATTAGAAAGAAAGCTTTTATAGAGTTAAACTCTATCGCACGAACTCATATTATGAAAGAAGTGAAATAATTCCTAATGTCCTATAGCTTCCTGATTATAAGTGTGGTGCACGACACACCCATAAACAAGACTCTACTAGACACGGCTTCATAGACACCCTAGGACTCTTGAACTCTGGACTCTGATACCAAGTTTGTCACGCCCCGAGAGGGTACCCTAGGCGTGGCTGGCACTCAGAAACCATTTCTGGCTTCCGAGAGAACCACTTGGTCTCATTTCTTATTTATTCACCAGCGGAAGACTTAAGAATACTAATATGGGCTAGTCATAATCAAAGGAAAAATAGATAATTTTTATAAGAAGTAGTTTCTAAGGAGAACTACTCCGATTATATCATCAGACTCTGTCTATGAAGCCTCTAATACTCTTAGATGGTGCCAATGACATGTCCATGGCTACCTCAAAAGAAATATCACACTCAACAATAATAAAAGGATAAGGAGTTCCTTCGAATACAAGAAGGACTCACCAAATAGCTGAAAAGAAATGATCTTCAACGATGCGCCTGTTGAGGATCTCTAACACCTGTATCTGCATCATAAAACTATGTAGGTCGAATGACGTCAGTACGTGGAATATACGAGTATGTAAAATGGCAGGAAGGTAAGGACAGATATCAAGAAACTCCTCTCAAGAAAACTCAGCTCAGAACTCAACATCATCTCAACATGAATATGTAATGCAAGTTTAAAATATAATAATAAAAATAATAGTAATAAGCAATGCTTACTCAGTTGGGAGTTTCTCTAGTCGACAACCATCACTTATGAGCTAGCGATGATACAACGAAGCGATGTCGTTGCCACATCCATCCAATACCTTGCCAGGGTAAAGGACATCACCATCTTGGATCCACTCATCAAAGTCTTCTTTTTGGGACTTAAGAGGCATAGCCTCCATCCTACGCTGGCTACGTAGTTCTGGGGTTTGAGTCAATTAAACTCTTACCCAACTCGGTGCTCAATACTACTCCCAAAATATGTGCTCATATTAAACTCATCATCTAGTCTCATTGGACTTTAATTTAAATCATCAAAATCATCTCATTTCATGTTCATCAATTATTATACTTCCAAAAACATTATTTACATCTTATCAAAACATCTTGCTCAAAATATCATTTGCTCAAATTCATTCAAACTCAACTCTTTTGCTCTTTTAAAACTCAATAAAATACATATATATTATTAATTCATATAACTTTCTTTTTATCAATGAAAATAATAAAAAGTCAACATCTTTACTCAAAACATATGTAAAAATATTCATGAACATCAAATCAATTAGGATTCATGGGAAAGTAGCCATGAACAATAATTCCAATAATATGAGAGATAACAATAATAATAATATTAATGCATAAATATATCAAACTCAATAGAAGAAGAATTAATTCATCTAGAATTCAAGATTTGGATAAAACTCAACTATAACTCAATTATAATAAATTTAAATATTGGACGCATGGATGAACTCAATCCAATGCTATGAAAGCCTTACATACCTTAAATCCGAAGGTTTACTCCGAATTGGAACACTCTTGGACCCCTAGCCTTTTCTTCTCGCCGAAGCGTTTTGTGTACTACCCAGAGTATAAGAATCACCGGAGTAGTATTTTTATACTACTAAAACTAAAACTATATTTGAGAAGAAGTATATAGAGAGAAGAAATGCTTAAGAAAGCTTGATGAATAAAATGAGGAAATAAGGTGGGTATTTATAGGTGGGAAAGAGGGACCTAACAATAAATAAAATAATTATAAAGAAAAATCTGAAAATTTAATGGAATATATTGATGTCATGGATGATGTTAAATGGAGGAAAATTTATGTCATGCATGATGTCAAATGCATCTAGATGTTTCCATGGTAGGTAAGATGAGTTCTTTTTAACAGAATACTCATTTTCGAAGCTGCGTTTGAATAAGATAAATTTCTTATTAGGATTTGGTGTATTCATAAGAATTGTAGATATGGAAGTCTAGTTTCATATCGTTCAAGAATCAACCAATTTAGATCAACCTACAGTGAGATATGAATTTTCTTTTATCAATACTCAATTCCATCACAACACTATATCTTGCAAAGATTAATTTATTTGACCTACTTATACTCTGAATTTGTAGTTATGTTCTTCATGAAAGTTGTAGGTCAGGATGTTGTGATTACCCAGAAATTTGAATCACCTAATTTGGACCAACCTATGAAAAGTTATGCCCAAAATACAGAGGATGTATTATTTTCATCGAGAATTGAAATACCGACATACAACATTTTAGAGGTTGTTACATAGGCCTTCCATCATTGCATATATTTGATCATAAACATCTTTAGGGACTTAACTTTCCCTATCTTTAACTTTGCTTGAAACATCATAGAATCATCATTCATGAACGTTTTTGCATAAAGCATCTTTAATGCATAGCATAAAGCTTTAATAGAATATAATTTGAAAATCATGATCATATCTCATAAATCATACTTGAAACTAGTATATAGCTTGGGTCATTGAAATTCATTTTGAAATCATGAATATGATGTGAATTATGCATAATAAGACTAATAACATTGAAATAAATTGTAATTGACAAGACCCAATGTAAATAATGAAATTAGGGCTATTAATTGAAGAGATCATAAGAGAAATTGAGAAAACATCTTGGGATTCCATGGGTAAAAGGTACCTATGGATGAAGTCCCATATACCTTGACCTTGATGAGCCCTAAATTGAAGAGAATGAAAGCTTGACCTTGAAGAACCTTTTTGGATTGCTTGAGGGAGAAGAAGACCTTGAGAGAAACTTAGGGGAGAAGGTTTTATGATTTTGGGAATTATAGAGAGAATAAGAGGGTTACAAGACTTTAGGATAGTTAATAGATAGGAATCTAGTCCCAAAAACCGTCCACATTCATTAATGAAAGTATAGGAAATAATCGAAATACCCTTCATTAAAACTGAATTTGGAACCTAAAACAGGCCTTCACCATGGACCATTAAAAACAACAAGTCTGTGGTCTCCTCCGTGGTGAGGGACTTAGGATTTCTTGAAAAAAAAGGGTTCTGGAAAGTTACCCACCACAAGACTCTCCACAACCCATTATCAGTACCGCGGTCTATAGTGGTCTTCTATGGTGGTAGACTTGGTCTTGAGAGAGGGTTTCAGGATTTCCTCCATGGAGACCTTCATGGTCCATCGAGACAATACAATCCGTAAATCATGAGAGTGGTGTAGGGCCTGCAGGATCAATGAAAAGTGAAGCGATTAATCCGTTTGGAATATATCTAGATTTAGATTGTATTAATAATACTGAAGAAGCTATAGATAAATGAGAAACTTCCTTAACAATAGCAGTAACAGTAAACAAAATAGATTATGATACCACTAAACTTTTTATAGAACGAAGTCTATCAAATAGTGTGCTATGATTTTGGCAAAACTTAAATGATGCCACTAGAAATAATATTTTAGGTACCAATGATAATATTGCTAATCTAATTACAAGGGCTATAGAAGCCATAAGATTAGAATTTGCCGAAAAAGGTAATATTTTAAAAGACTCTGCAATGATTAAAAAATACGAAATTGCTTTGTTATGATTACAATTATGTGATACGTGTGAAATAGATAAATATATTTGTGATTTTCAAGATTACTTTATAACAGAGTAAAAAATATGAAAATATATTTACCAATATTTTTTACTAAAATCCCAGACCCTTGGGGTAAAAAGTTAATAGATATTTATAGTCCGGTACAACTGATACTTTAGGAAAAAGAATAATTCATTTAAAAGATAAGCTTAGTACATGGTATGCAGATGTAACGACCTTAATTTGTGACTTTTGTTGATTTTCCTATTTAACCCTTAACTTTTATAAATAATTTATGACTTGTGGGAATGAGTGGCATGATTTTCATATTAATGAAAAAAATATTATTTTATTGAAAATAATTTTTTTATTTAAAAAAGGAAATAAAAAATAATAACGGATATATATATATATAATCTGATGGCATTAAGCCATCAGATGTAAATGAGAAAATGAGAAAGCGAACACAGAAAATGGAAATAAATACAAAGGAAGAAAGAAAAGAAAGGGGATGTCACGACCCAAATTCGGGTGTGTGACACTCATCTCAACCCACCGAGACAAGTCATCCTAAAACTCAACGGAAAGTAAATGCAGAAGTAATTGAGATAAAACAAGGTTTAACTTAGTCAAAAGCAAATAAATAATCTCAAACACCCCCAAGACTGGTTGTAACGTATACAAGACACTAATAGATTACCGAAGTACGAAAGAAAATATAGTCACAATGTCTTTGTCTCTAGAGTAGGACTAAAACATAATAAAAGAGTAAGAGGTGTCCGCTAGATGGATGTAACAGCTACCTCAACACTCGAAATGATAGCCTCGGATGTGGTGGAAATACTAGGAGATGAAGCAAGTTCGGGCTCACAACCTACACAAGTGTAGAAGCAAGGGGTGAGTACCAAACAACACGGTACTCAGCAAGTGGACAACTAAAACTAAGCAAAGCTCAATAAATACAAGTACTCTTGTCCTCCCAACTGACCCTCCTTAACTACAACCTACATAAAACCAGCCCAACTCTACACTCGTACAATAATAACAGTAATGCAGTCTACGAATACTCATCAATAGTCTCATCAATGAATCATATCAAGTCAAGTTCAGCATATACAGAGCAATAAAGGGGTAAACACGAATTCACAAATATCAACAAAATGCGATGCAATGCAATGAGATGATGTATTTCTGTCCTATTGATACACATCCGCTGAATTACAGTCCGGAATCCATGGGGGACATTTCTGTCTATGTAACTTGCCACAGAGCGTGTGACCCGTCCCCTCAATATATATATCCTACAACGGAGCATGTGGCCCGATCCTTTTATTTCATAATACCTGCCACAGAGCGTGTGGCCTGACCTCTTTTGTTTCATATTATTTTCAGTCTCACACAATGTGTCATAACCAATGCAATCAATTCATGTTCATATAATTCACGAGAATAACATGACAAAAATAATATTTTTTCCTATCTCACATCAACATAGTCATTTCACATGTCCAAAATAAACTCATAATTACAACATATCAATCCCACCAATACATGTCATTAGATCACTATTTTATACCCCTCATCTCCATTTTTTTAAGGCCAATCATACAGTCAATAACCCAGTCCAATTCTCATTACTTTTCAGTACACATAACACAGAAATACAAGTATCTACAAGCTTAAACTGAGGTTTAGAAATTCACTTGCCTTAATTAATCAAGCAATCACTCTGGGACTTGAGCCTTCTCTTTTCGTTGGACCTCAAAATCAACGTAATCTAGTCAAATAAATAATTACAATAAGATTTTCGAAACTAACAACATCCTTATTACCATATGTCTAGCCTAGACCCAAAAATATAAGCAAATCTATAAACATGTTCCTAATCTTGATGCCACTTAACATGTCAACACCCATATTTTTTGAATTTCAAAACTAGGGTTAAACCTTAATTAAATTGAATAATCACTTTAAAACTTGAGCCTTTCGTAATGCTTTCTAATGATTAAAAGCTGTTCAAATATATAATCTTCATAAGAATATGAATCCAATGAAACTCATATTGCTATATTTATTTTCGAATTAAAAATTGGGTCAAAAAGTCATCCCGAGTCATTGAAGTCAAATCTGAAATTTTCTTTCCGATTATGTTCACTAATGATAAAATAAACTTACATGTCAAATTTCAGCTAAAACGGATCGTTATTCGACCCCCAAATTAAGATTTTATGTGAAGAATCCTAGAGTCATATTTTCTTATTTCAGTGTTATTTCTCCACCAATATACCCTAAAAATATATTCATAATCACATGAAAATTTAATGGAAAGGATGAAAATAATTACCTTGACGCTTTGAATGAGTGGCATGATTTTCATATTAATGAAAAAAATAAATTATTTTGTTAAAAATAATTTTTTAAAAAAGGAAATAAAAAAATAATAAAAGAAAAAAAATATATATATATAAAATTTGATGGCATTAATCCATTAGATGTAAACTAGAAAATGAGAAAGTGAACACGGAAACTGGAAAAAAAATACGGAGGAAGAAAGAAAAGAAAGGGGAAAAGAAAAATAAAGGAGAAGAGAAAAATAAGGATTTTTATTTTAAAGCATCAAGGTAATTATTCTCATCCTTTCCATTAAACTTTTATGTGATTATGAACATATTTTTAGGGTATATTGATGGAGAAATAACACTGAAATAAGAAAATATGACCCTAAAGTTCTTCACATAAAATTTTGATTTGGGGGTCGAATAACGATCCGTTTTAGCTGAAATTTGACATGTAAGTTTATTTTATCATGAGTGAACATAATCAGAAAGAAAATTTCAGATTTGACTTCAATGACTTGGGATGATTTTCTTGACCCAATTTTTTATTCGAAAATAAATATAGCAATGTGGGTGTCATTGGATTCATATTCTTATGAAGATTATGTATTTGAACAGATTTTGATCATTCAGAAGCATTACGAAAGGCTGAAATTTTAATGTGATTATTCAATTTAATTGAGGCAAGTGAATTTCTAAACTTCAGTTTAAGCTTGTAGATGCTTGTATTTTCGTGTTATGTGTACTAGAGAGTAACGAGAATTAGACTGGGTTATTTACTGTATGATTGACTTAAAAATGGAGATCAGGGGTATAAAATGATGATCCAATGACATGTATTGGTGGAATTGATATGTGGTAATTATGAGTTTAATTTGGACATGTGAAATGACTATGTTGATGTGAGATAAGAAAAAAATATTGTTGTTGTCATGTTATTATCGTGAATCATATGAACATGAATTGATTGCATTGGTTCTGACATACTATGCTGAGACTGAAGATTATATGAAACAAAGGGGTCGGGCCACACGCTCCGTGAAAGGTATTATGAAATAAAGGGGTCAGGCCACATGCTTCATATCAGAATATGTATATTCAGGGGACGGGTCGCACGCTCTTATAACATCCCCTAAAAACGTTGTATACGATGTTTCAATTTTCACCTAAGCATGATACAACCTCTGTAATTTGGGCATAACTTTTCATAAGAATATCCAAATTGAGTTATTCAAATTTCTGAGTAACCACAAGATTATTATCTACAACTTTTATGAAGACCATATTTTAAATTTCGGAGGATAAGTAGGTCAAATAAATTAATTTTTGTAAGGTAGAATGCTGTGATGGAAATGAGTATTTATAGAAGAAAAATCATATCTCACTGTAGGTTTATCCAAATTAGTTGATTCTTGAACTATATGAAACTAGACTTCCATATCTACAATTCTTATGAATACACCAAATCCTAATAAGGAATTTATCTTATTCAAACGCAGCTCCCAAAAAGAGTATTCTGTCAAAAATAACTCATTTCACCTACCATAGAAAGATCTAGATACATTTGACATCACTCATGGCATAAATTATCCTCCATTTAACATCATCCATGACATCAATATATTCCACTAAATTTTCAGATTTTTTTTTATATAATTATTTTATTTATTGTTAGGTCCCTCTTTCCCACCTATAAATACCCACCTTATTTCCTCATTTTATTCATCAAGCTTTCTCAAGCAAATCTTCTCTCTATACACTTCTTTACACATTCTCAAATATAGTTTTAGTTCTTAGTAGTGAAAAAATACTATTATGGTGATTCATATACTCTGGGTAGTACACAAAACGTTCCGGCAAGGAGAGAAGCTAGGACTCAAGAGTGTTCATTAAGTCTTTCGGTACCAACTAAAGCTTCGGTTTCCAGGTATGTAAGGCTTCAATGAGAGTATTCCTTCCACTCTCATGTCTAAATTATTTTGATTATATGATAAATTATATTTATTTATTTTTAAGCTCTACTCTAAGTTATGTGGGTGTTTATCCATGGGTTCTTTCACCCATGTAGTCCAAAAATTCTTTCAATTAAGTCTTTTGATTTCAAGTAATATTTTCTTATGGTAATTCTTATTTTTACTTAATAGTATGAATCATGGTTAAACTAATGATTATTGATCTATTTTGATGCAACATAATTTCATATGTATGAATTGATGGTTTGCAAGTAATTCCTCTATTTATCTATTTAAAGGTTCTTGAAATTCATGGTGGGTTGTTCAAAGCATGATTTTTAATTAATGGATTTCAAAGTATTTATGTATATTTATTTACATACATATTTGTAAGTTGAAGTGATTTGAACCCACCAAGTTTTACTATGTTTTTAATAAAGTTTGACTTGAAAGCTTTGACTCCAAATAAATATTTATGAAAGCAATATCTATGATAAAAAAGGGAGTCTTATGAAATGAAAGAATGATGAAATGATATGAATGATGGATTCTTTATGCAATAAGGACAATTCTTGCATATTTGAATTATTAAATGTTTTAATGAGCTATTCTACCGAATATGATATTTGAATTCTCAAGTTATATGCTATGAATATTTTGAAGTATTAAACTATTCTGTGGGATTGACTTAGCACCGAATGAGGCATTGAGGTGGGATTCGGTAAGGGAATCCTAGTAGCAACCCCTTGTCTCATTAACTATGTGCCAACATAGGAGCCCTTGTAGGCTTAGGCTAATGGATCCATAAATAGCCCTTAAAGTTAAAGTTAAAGAAATGAATAAAGTTGACGGAGTTCTACCCGGCAAGTAGTCTCCCCGGCCAACGTAGGGGGTTATGTTGGATTCCATGTAATAGCTCGCATGTTCTTAAATGTCGGTTATTGTTAATTTCCCACAAAATGAATATTTTAAAGGATATCTATATGATTTATTATGCATACATTAAATTATGTTCCATATTACATAAATGTTTTTAATGTTTCCTCAATGTTTATGCATCCTTACATACTTAGTACATTCAAAGTACTAACGCATACTCTTTTGCCTACATGATATCACCATGTAGGGATCGGTGCTCTTCCTCGTTCTCCTCCACGTGGCTAGTTGATATTCCATAGAAGACTACTTTTGGTGAGTTCCCATGTTCCGGGAACAATACTCCTTTATCTTTCTAGTTTATGATATGTTAAGATATTTTACTATGGAATTTCTTCTATTATGATTGAGGGTGAGCTAGCGACTTGTCTTAGCCCCATTAAATCTAATAGTTAGAGGTATTGTTGGACATATGTAAGTTGAAGATTTACTATTATGATTTCCGCTTGTTTATCATCATTACCTATGAAAGGCTAAAAGAATGCTAAGAGGCTTGATTGAGGTACTTTTGGGTACCTCATTCGCCATGTCACGTCTAGGCCCTAGGCTTGGGTCGTGACAGCTCTGTGGCAGGTAACATGGACAAAAATAAATAAGGATTTTCATTTCAAAGCATCAAGGTAATTTTCATTCAGATTGCTTTGCTATAAAAGATACAATCGATTATTCCTATTTATTTAAAGAAGTTAGTCAAATACAAATGCCTAGCATAGCCAAGATACAAGAAATAGAACATACACCATTAGACTTAGATTTACAACCTAAACCCTTGTATAAACAACAAGATTCAACATCTCGATTATTTTTTGATGAAACTCGAGTCATAAACCCATCTGCATTGATAAGAAGAACACAATAAGAAAGAGTTATACAACCTATCTTAGAAGCAAAAAATGATGAGATGAAAAATTATAAGATAAAGGGAGAATATTTTAATGGTATAAGATTCGTTCCTATGAATTAGTAGATACAGGTGCTAGTGGAAATTATATCAGCTATAGGTTGTGTAACCACCTTCAACAGTATAGATAAAAAGATAAACATCGCTATACTAATTTCAATGGAAAAAGACATTAAATAGTAAACATGATAGAAACTATTTTAAAATTCGAAGATAACACAATACCTATAAGATTATTAGTTGAACCAGAAAGAAATAATGATACTTTAGAAATTTTATTAGGAACTACATTCCTAGATAGTGTAAAGCCATATGATATACTCTATCAGGGTATCAAAATTATATATAATAATAAGATAATATTCATATCAAAATGACAAGTCAATATAGTATATATATATATTCCTATAGGAATAACGTATAAAGATTATAAAGAAGAATATTTTGCTGCCTATATAGACAACGGATCGGAAAAATGTTGTTGTAGACCAAAAATATTTCCCAAAGGATATCATCAAGATTTACCCATTACCAGAAGAAGAGATATATCAAATAATATTATAACAATGTCTAGAAGCATTTCTCAACTGATTATACTATTAGGATATTTTTTAATAAAATGTCCCTCATTTTACTTTTATAATACCGGAAAAAATGTACTGTTAGGAAATAACATTTTAGAAATGTTTCATAGTGTACTATACGATAGAGTCCTATTTTAAGTAAGATTTAAGACTCTTTGTCAACATACGATTGTTGTAAAATGCTTTAAAACTGCTTATTCAAAAAGATTACCTATTCAATTTAAACCCCGCACAACCCAGTGTGGTGATATAGGCTATCAAACCAAACTATTTTTTCCAAAAAATACTCCCTTGCTATAATATGATACTGATTGGGACAACCCTCACCTTTAATAAATTAGAAGAAAATATAGATATAATCAAACAAAAATTAGAACAATGTTTTACCGAAAATCTCTTAGAATTTTGGGATAAAAATAAGATAGAAGCCAAGCTAGAAATGAAAGATAAAGATAAAGTAATTAGAGTGAAACCAATGAGATACAGTCCGAAAGACCAAGAAGAATTTCAAAAATAGATTAAAGAATTATTAAGTCTTAGAATAATAAGACCTAGTAACTCCCCACATAGCTCTCCTACTTTTATGGTAAGAAACCATGCAGAGATAGTACGAAATAAATCAATGATGGTTATTAACTATAAAAAATTAAATGATAATACCATATTTGATGGATATTTCTTACTCCATAAAGAGATTCTAATCAATAGAACTACTAACAAGAAGATATTTTTTAAGCTTGATTGTAAAAACGGATTTTGGCAAATAAAAATAAATAAAGATAGAATTCATTATACCGCATTTTCTACCCCTCAAGGAAAGTATGAATGGTTAGTCATGCCATTTGGATTAAAAAAATGCACCACAGATATTCCAAAGAAAAATGGATAATATTTTTAAAGATATTAAATCTATTTGTAAAAAATTACCAAAATTACAATTACCAAAAGATAGTGATGATTTAATTTTAGAAACATATGCTTCGAAATAGTGCTGGAGTGGAGTATTAAAAAAGATAGACTATGATCTTAATAAAAATAAGATAGGAGAAAGTCGATGTAGATATTGTTCTGGAACCTTTTCAGTTACACAAACTAGATATCATATTAATGAAAAAGAATTGTTAGCCATAGTAAAAAGTTGTCAAAAATTATATTACTTCTTACTACCAAAATGATTTACTCTTACAACTGATAATACTCAAGTAAAAGCTTTTATTCATAATAATCTTCCATCAAAACCGAAATATAAATAATTTATTAGATGGCAAATGTTATTATTCGAATATTCCTTCGATATCGAAATTGTTTGAACTAACAAAAAATTGCAGCAGATTTTCTCAGCAGAGATGGAAGAAATTAAAAACTATCTGCAAGATATCGATAAAGGTTTCAAAGATATTCAAATGGCAGTTTCGGATATTATCAAAATAGCTAATTTTGATTGTGAACAACTGATTGCTGATAAATTAATCAGCATATGTGCCCAGATAACGTTCAAAATTAGACAATGCAGTGATTCTTATGATATTATTAATAGCTTGATAAAAGCACAAAAGGATGATAATATACCGACAACTACGGAGGGACAAGATAAGTATGAAAAAATATTTTTTAGACCCCAATTGCCTCAAAAAAGAGTTACTTTGGGATCTAAAGAAAAAATCGATAGGCTACTCAAGCCATCAGAGATCAAGAACAGATAAGGAGAGATTTATTTTCTCTCAAAACTACTCCCAACAGATACATTGATTTTACGGGAATATATCCTCGGATCAATTATCTACAAGATTCATCTTCACAAGAAATTAGATACTGGTAGATTTTGGAGCCATAAATTTTATTTATCTTACTTCTCTAAATTTTCCAAAGATTAGTAGATTACCGTCATGGATACAAGACGGAGTAAAAGATTGTTATCTCAATAACCCAACGATTACCGTAAAAGATATTTTGGTCCTTAAGTTTATCTCTGCCAGACCAGATTTTTACCAAGATGAAAGATATCTTGCCAACCATTTTATGCAAATTGGAAAGGCTGATGATTTTAATATTATAAATAATTTTCAAGAAAAGATATTTCAAAGATTCACCAATAAAGATGTCCATTATAGACAAGTAATTGGATTAAGAATTGTTTTGCAAAATATGGAACATAGCTTTAAGAAAGGATTTCGGACATATGGAGGAACAAAAATACACTCCTCTATTTTGATTTCCCCAGCAAAAAAATACTCCACCGGCTGTAACACCCCCTAAAACGTTGTATGTCGGTATTTCAATTCTCGACGAAAATAAATATGTCTCTGTATTTTAGGCATAACGTTTCATATAATAGTCCAAATTAGGTGACTCAAATTTCTGAGTAACCACAACATCATTACCTACAACTTTCATGAGAACATATCTTAAGTTTTGGAGTTTACATGGATCAAATAAATTAATCTTTGCAAGACGTAGTGCTGTGATGGAATGGAGTATTTGTAGAATAAAATGCATATCTCGATGTAGTATGCTCCAAATTAGATGATTCTTGAATTAACTGAAACTAGACTTCTATATCTACAATTATTATGAAGACACCAAATCCTAATAAGGAATTTATCTTATTCAAACGCAGCTTTGAAAATGGATATTCCGTTAAAAGAGATCTCATCTCACCTACCATAGAAAGATCTAGAACCATTTGACATCATTCATGACATCAAAATCCTCCATTGAATTTTCAAGATCATCCTTTGTAATTAATTTTATTTATTGTTAGGTCCCTCCTCCACACCTATAAATACCCACCTTATTTCCTCATTTTTATTCATCAAGCTTTCTTAAGCAACTCTTCTCTCTATACACTTCTTTACTCATTCTCAAATATAGTTTTAATTTTAGTAGTATAAAAATACTATTCTCGTGATTCTTATACTCCGAGTAGTACACAAAATACTCCGGCAAGAAGAAAAGGCTAGGGGTCCAAGTTCCAATTCAGAGTAAAGCTTCCTATTTAAGGTATGTAAGGCTTTCATAGCATCGGATTGAGTTCGTCCATGCACCCAATAGTTAAATTCATTTTAATTCTTCTTCTATTGAGTTAGATATATTTATGCATTAATATTATTATTATTATTATTATTATCTCTTATATTATTGGAATTATTGTTCATGGCTACTTTCCCATGAATCCTAATTGATTTGATGTTCATGAATATTTTTACACATATTTTGAGTAAAGATGTTGGCTTTTTAATATTTTTATTGATAAAAAGAGTGATATGAATTAATACTATATATGTATTTTATTGAGTTTTGAAAGAGAAAAAGAGTTGAGTTTAAATGAATTTGAGTAAATGATGTTTTGAGAAAGATGTTTTGATGAGATGTAAATGATGTTTTTGAAGTATAATGATTGATGAAGAGGTAATGAGATGAGTTTGATGATTTAAATTAAAGTCCAAAGAGACTAGATGATGAGATTAATATGAGCACATATTTTGGGAGTAGTATTGAACATCGAGTTGGGTAAGAGTTTAATTGACTCAAACCCCAGAACTACGTAGCCAGCGTAGGATGGAGGCTATGCCTCTTAAGTCCCAAAAAAGGACTTTGATGAGTGGATCCAAGATAGTGATGTCTTTTACCCTGACAAGGTATTGAATGGATGTGGCAATGACATCGCTTCATTGTATCATCGCTAGCTCATAAGTGATGGTTGTCGGTTAGAAAAACTCCCAACTGAGTAAGCATTTCTTATTATTATTTTAAATTTGCATTACTTATTAATGTTGAGATGATGTTGAGTTCTGAGCTGAGTTTTTCTGAGAGGAATTTCTTGATATCTATTCTTACCTTCTTGCCATTTTACATACTCGTACATTCCACGTACTGACGTCATTCGACCTACATCGTTTTATGATGCAGATACAGGTGTTAGAGATCCTCAACAGGCGCATCATTGAAGATCATTATTTTTTAGCTATTTGGTGAGTCCTTGTATTCGGAGGAACTCTCTATCCTTTTATTATTTTTGAGTATTATGTTTCTTTTAAGGTAGCCATGGATATGTCATTGGCACCATCTAAGAGTATTAGAGGCTTCATAGACATAGTTTGATGATGTAATCGGAGTAGTTCTCCTTAGAAACTACTTCTTCTAAGAATTATCTATTTTTCCTTTGATGTTGATGATAACAAGCCCACATTAGTATTCTTAAGTCTTCCGCTGATGAACAAATGAGTAATGAGACCAAGTGGTTCTCTCGGAAGCCAGAGATGGTTTCTGAATGCCAGCCATGCCTAGGGTACCCTCTCGAGGCGTGACACCGGCGGCCAAACGATATATGGAAACCAAGATCGATTTAATAAATAAAGAAATTATTAAATCCATCCCTCAGGCTCAGCAAAGATTATGTGAAATGAGAAAACAATCAAAAGGAATGTGTGAATTTTGCTCTCCAAAAAAGGAGAAATTGATAGAAGATGCCATGTCAACATCCTCCGAATAAGAACAGGACAAATGAACGAAGGAGGAGAAGATAAGGCAGAAGAAGAAAGAAAAAGATGGTAGCTACAGATAGCTTACATTTTGTCATCTTGAGAAGATACGTATGAAATCAAGATGATAAGGATTGAAAGGAAAGAAGATAAGGATATGATAGCGACCGATAGCGGCCCTTTTGTCATTTTGTAATAATAAGAAGATAGAAGATAAGGTTGCAAAGAAGATAAGGATGCATTTGGTATGAAAATATCATATGGCTTTGTTATTATTACTATTATTATTATTATTATTATTACTATTACTATTATTATTATTATTATTATTATTACTATTACTATTATTACTATTACTATTATTACTATAACTATTATTATTATTACTATTACTATTACTATTACTATTACTATTACTATTATTATTATTATTATTAATATTATTATTATTATTATTATTATTATTATTACTACTACTACTACTACTACTACTATTATTATTATTACTACTATTATTATTACTATTATTACTATTATCATTATTATTATTATTACTATTACTACTACTACTACTACTACTATTACTATCATGTTTACTAAATATCTTTACAGGTATCCAAAGTTTTTTTGTGTATATTTTATGTTTATACTTGTGCATCATTTTATCTCCTCCTCAATTTAAAAAATGAAATCAGTTGGGACCCACAATTGTGGATCCTGAAGGTTTCGTAGAATATTTTTCTTGATTAATTAATTGGTTTCCTATTTATCCTAAAATTAGGTGGTGACTTCTTAAAATAATATGTGTTCTTTAAATTCTTTTTAATCTATTAAAAATTGATAATTTTTTATGAGTCCCACGACGTTGCATCTTATTTGCAATAGAAGACAACTTCACTAGGGACATAGAGGTTCTAACCATTATGAGTTCATTTTTTCAAATTAAGGAGGGTTTTCTTATTTTTGATTATGTTATATACCCTATATATTTTGTTATTTATTTGTAATTTATATGCTTTTACATTATTTATTTATTTATTACCTATTTAATTATATGTACACTTTCATTTGTATTCATGACATCTTCCAATTGAATACACATCATATTAAAGAGCGGTTTTGCGGAACTACAGCCAGACTTTTTTATATTTAACCTTTTTTTTGGAACGATCAACAATTTATTGGTTTATCATGCGTCCAATGGTTGTCGTGAGTTCCAACCTAAGTTGTCCGTTTGGTTTACCGGTCTTTCAAAAGCCACTCTTGATGATTCGTAAAAATAATTGTTTAGTCAAAAGTCTTAGTCAAAAGTTGCGGCTACTTCATCAAAAGTTGCGGTTGTTTAGTTAAAAGTTGTGTCTGCTTAATCAAAAGTCACGGTTGCTTAGTCAAAAGTTTTGGTTGTATAGTCAAAAGTTGTGGCTGCTTAGTCAAAAGTTGTGGTTATAGAGTAAAAAGTTGCGGCTGTTTAGTCAAAGGTTACTGCTGCTTAGTCAAAGTTTTGGTTGTATAGTCAAAAATTATGGCTACCTAGTCAAATTTTGGAACTACGTTTAACCTGATATCTGCTTCAATGGGATACATAGGCACCATCACGGCTCGATCATGTTCCCCATAAGCCTTCCATTATATTACACTAGAAACTGGGCAAATTTTTGATATCTTCTCAAAATATTTCACAAGAAGACATTTTCTACAACATTGAATACTAGAGTTTGTTTAAGCTAGAACAAGGGAGAATTTTTTGAGGAAAAATCCTTAAAAATTCAACCATGGCTGCACTCAGCCACCGGACTAGCATGACATCGCTCCGAGTTTGTGTATATCTTCTTATTAACTTTTATACATGATGTTATATTTTGTAGATATCTTCAACTTTCTTTATCCTATATTTTTTATTGTTATTATTATCTTCGTTTTTAAAAAAAATTATATTTTCTATTTTTAGAATAATATTTTTGACTTAGTTGGCACCAACATTATTAAAGTGCGCATATGAAACAACAACCGATGCAATGGAGAAGATTGACTTCTTGTTAAATGATAGATTCTTTTGGTAACTCTTATTCGTACTTTGATTACACATGAAAATATTGTTTTGCATGTTTTCAAGGTAAGAACAAAGCCAACTTCATGTTTCATGTGCATTGTGCAGTGAGTTTTTGAATTAAATTCAATTGTGTTGCATTGTTGATCTAGAACTTGACTCGAATGTCATTGAGATGAAATTATGAGTAATGTTTGATTTGAAAAATGATTGTAGGCTTTCTTTGACCTGTTCGTGCCTTTCCAAACCTTCCAAATGATATTAATCCTTATTATGTTCCCACTTTAAGCCTTAAGCCTTTACTTCAGACAACCACATTTTAACCTATACCACATTTTAAACTTCAAAAGATATTAAAAAAAGGCTTAGACAAGTTAAGTTTTAAAAGAAGTCAAAAAATGCAAAAGAAAGGGACAACAATGAGGATCAAGTGCTAAAAGCGTAACAACTTTGAAAGCATAAATTCAGTGCAATGTTCAAGAAGGAATTAAGTCACTTTATCCCAAATGACTATCCTATCCTTCCCTAAGCCTACATTACAAGCCGATAACAAGTCCTACATGATTTCCTTTCAAATATTCTCACATTAGTCGAGATTTACATAAAGGCCAAGCCTATTGTATCACATTGCATGCATTGAATATTCTTTGAGTGTGAGTGTACTTTACAAAATGTCCTCGAATAAAAACACTTTAAATATGTGCAAATTAGGATTTTATTTTGGTGAGAGCACTTGAAGCATGATGTTGGTCCTAGTTCAAATCCATTGTTTGGAGCTAGATGAACATATCCTATTGTTACTTAATGTCACGATCCAAGCCTAGGGTCTAGATGTGACATGATGAATGAGGAACTCGAAAGTACCTCAAACAAGACTTTTAGCATTCTTTTAGCCTTTCATAAGTAATGACAATAAATAAACAAGCAAAAATCATAATAGTAAATCTTCAACATACATATATCCAACAATACCTCTAACTTTTAGATTTAATAGGTCTAAAACAAGTCACTAGCTCACCGTCATTCATAATAGAACAAAATGCCATAGTAAGTGTCTAAAGATCTCAACATATCATAAGCTAGAAAGAGAAAGGCGTACTATTTCCAAAACATGGGAAAATACCAAAAGTAGCCTTCAAATAAAATCTCAACTAGCCACGTGGAGGAGAACGAGGAGGAGCACTGGTCCCTACATAGTGATATCCTGTAGGCAAAAGAGTATGCGTTAGTACTTTGAATGTATTAAGTATGTAGGCATGCATTACAAAGTAAAACGTTTAATACATTTATAACGTAAAGTACATAAATGAGTCCATACATGAATAATCAAGTAGATATCATTTAAATCATACATATGTGGATATATACGTGCATGAGTAATCATGTAAATAACATTTTAAATGTTCATTTGTGGGAAGTTGACAATTATCGACATTAAACCATGTGAGCTATTACATGAAATCCAACATAACCCCCTATGTTAGCCGAGGAGTCTACTTGCCTAGGGTAGAACTCTGTCAACTTTACATTTTAACTTTTACTTTAAGGGCTTTCAGGGATCCATTAGCCTAAGCCTACTACAAGGGCTCCTATGTTGGCATATAGTAAATGAGACAAGGGGTTGCAACTAGGATTCCCTTACCAAATCCCACCTCAATGCCCCATTTGGTGCTAAGTGAATCCCTCGGAATAGTTTAATATTTCAAAATATTCATAGCATATATCTTGAGAATTCAAAACACCATATTCGATGGAATAGCTCATTAAAATATTTGGTTATTCAAATATGCAAGAATTGTCCTTATTGCATAAAGAATTCATCATTCATATCAGTTCATCATTCTTTTATTTCATAAGACTCCCTTTTGATTATAGACATTTCTTTCATAAATATTCATTGGAGTCAAAGCTTTCAAGTCAAACTTCATTGAAAATATAGTAATACTAGGTGGGTTCAAATCACTTCAACTTTCAAATATGTTTGTAAATGAATATGCATAAATATTTTGAAATTCATTAATTAAAAATCATGCTTTAAACAACCCATCATGAATTTCAAGAACCTTCAAAGAGCTAAATAGAGAAAATACTTGCAAACCATCAATCCATATATATGAAAATCATTTTACATTAAAATAGATTAATAATTATTAGTTTAACCATGATTCATGCTATTAAGTAGAAATAAAAATTACCCATAAGAAAATCTTACTTGAAATCAAGAGATTTAGTTGAAAGAGTTTTGGACTACATGGGTGGAAGAACCCATGGGTAAACACCCATGTAACTTAGAGTAAAGATTAAAGAAAATAAACATAATTTATCATATAATCAAAATACTTTGGGTATTAAAGTGGAAGGAATACTCTCATTAAAACCTTACATACCTGAAATCTGAAGCATTACTCAGAATCGAAGAACTTAATAAACACTTTTGAACCTAGCCTTTTTTTCTCGCCGGAGCATTTTATGTACTAAATAGAGTATATGAATCACCGTAATAGTATTTCTACACTACTAAGAACTAAAAATATATTTTGAAAATTAGTAAAGAAGTGTATAGAGAAAAGAGTTGCTTGAGAAAGCTTGATGAACAAAATGATGAAATAAGTGGGTATTTATAGGTGTGAAGGAAGACCTAACAATAATTAAAATAATTATAAAAAAAATTCAAAAATTTAATAGAGGATTATGATGTCATGTGTGATGTTAAATGGAGGACTATTGATGTCATGGGTGATGTAAAATGGATCTAGATCTTCTATGGTTGGTAAGATGAATCTTCTTTTTACAAAATACCCTTTTTCCGAGCTATGTTTGAACAAGATAACTTCCTAATTAGGATTTGATATCTTTATGTATCTCTAGAAGTAGTCTTTCATGTCATTTAAGAATCAACTGATTTGGAGCACCTACAGTGAGATATGATTTTTCTTCTATAATTACTTCATTTCATCACAGCACTAGGTCTTGCAAAGATTAATTTGTTTGACCTACTTAGATTCCGAATCTTAAGCTATGTCTTCATGAAAGTTGTAGGTAATGATGTTGGGGTTATTCAGAAATTTGAATTAGCTAATTTGGACCATCTTATGAAAAGTTATGCCCAAAATACAGAAGCAATATCATTTTCGTCGAGAATTGGAACATCATATACAACATTTTTGGGGAGTGTTGCATTATCTCCCCCTTGGGACCATTCATCCACAAATGAGATAAGATTTTGATTGAGTAGAGTATAATGTAAACTAACAACTCATCATTAATGCGATAGTGCAATTTAAAACATCGTTCAAAATATATTTCATAATTTTGCATGCATATGACAAGAATAGTTGGAATGAAAGGATTTTCAAGTAATTGAGAAAGGACAACTTAATACCTTAGGCTTGAGTAGAGGGAAAAGGTGAGGGTATCTCTTAATCATATCCACTTCTTCTTTCCATGTAGTACTTTTTACTTGTTGATTTCTCCAAAGGACTTTAACAGTTGCAACTTCTTTGATCCTCAATTTCTTAACTTGCCAGTCAAAAATTTCAACTGGGACTTCTTCATAGGTCAGGTTTTCTTCAACATTCACTACTTTCAAAGGAACAATGGAACAAGAATCACCCCCAAATTTTCTCAACATAGACACATGGAACACCGGATGAACCATGGCCATTTCCAATGTCAACTCCAACTCATATGCAACCTTGCCAACACGTCTCACGATTCTATAAGGCCGTACATACCTAGGGCTCAATTTCCCTTTCTTACCAAACCGAGCCACATCTTTCATGGGAGAAACCTTTAGATATACCCAATTATCCACATTAAACTCAAGATCCTTTCTTCTATTGTCAAAATAGGACTTTTGATGACTTTGTGTCGTCTTCAACCTTTCTCTAATGATCTTCACCTTCTCTAAAGCATCAAGTACCAAATCGGGGCCGAACAAGGTCATTTCACCTACTTCGAACCAACCAACCGGGGATTTACATCATCTCCTATACAAAGCCTTAAATGGCGCCATCTCAATACTTGAGTGGTAACTATTATTATAGGCAAACTCTATGAGTGGTAGATGATAATCCCAATTTCTTTTAAACTCTAACACACAAGCCCTTAACATATCCTCTAGTATTTAAATCGTCCTTTGGTCTTGCTCATCTTTTTAAGGATGAAATGCGTCGCTCAATTTTACCTTAGTACCGAGGCCTTTTTGAAATGATATCCAAAAGTGAGAAGTGAATTAGGTACCACGATCTGAAATAATGGATAATGGCACTCCATGCAACCTTACCAACTTCCAAATATACAACTTGGCATAGTCTTCAGCACTATAGGAAGTCTTAACCGGTAGGAAATGAGCTGACTTAGTCATTCTATCAATAATTATCCAAATCAAATCATGACGCTTTCGGGTATAAGGCAAACCCACTACAAAATTCATATTCACATCTTTCCACTTCCAAGTAGGGATTTTAATATCTTGGGCTAGGCGACCTGGCCTTTGATGTTCGGCCTTCACTTGTTGGCAATTCAAATATTCGAACATGAACCTTGCTATGTCCTTCTTCATGCCACCCCACCAATAGAACTCTTTTAAGTCTTGGTACATTTTCGTCGAACCAGGATGAATGGATTATATAGAATTATGAGCCTCCATCAAGATCAAATTCCTTAGACCATCCACATCCGAAACATGTAGCCATCCTTGGTAATATAGCATCCCATCTCCCCCTTGGGAAAAGACATCTATCTTCTTTTCCTTCACCAACTTCTTTAACTCCATAAACGTCGGGTTAAGATCTTGGTTTGATTTAACATCCACCACCAAAGAGAATTCGAACCCATTTTGAACAACCATACCACCATCATCGGTACCATAGAACTTCACCCCTAATCCAGCCAACCGGTGAACATCTTTCACCAACTCCCTCTTCCCTTCATCAACATGGGCCACACTTCCTATAGACACTCTACTAAGTGCATCGGCAACCACATTGGCTTTACCCGAATGATAGTGCACACTCATGTCATAGTACTTAAGGAGTTTTAGCCACCTTTTTTGCCTTAAATTAAGGTCCTTTTAGGTGAACAAATATTGAAGACTTTTATGATAAGTATACACATCCACATGCACCACATAGAGGTAATGATGCCAAATCTTCAGAGAAAAAATAACGGCCGCCAATTCAAGGTCATGGGTAGGGTAGTTACGCTCATGCACCTTTAATTGCCTAGAATCATAGGCTATGACCTTGCCATTTTGCATTAAGACACAACCTAAACCAATATTTGAAGCATTAAAATAAACCACAAACCCTTCGAATCCTTCTGGTAGAGTCAAAATAGGAGCAAAGGTAAGTCAATCTTTCAAGGTTTGGAAACTCTTCTCACACTCATTCGTCCATATAAATTTGGCTTTGTTTTAGGTCAAATTCTTCATAGGAGATGAGATGAAAGAAAACCCTTTAATGAACCTTCTATAGTACCCGACTAGACCCAAGAAGCTCCTAATATTTGAAGGAGACAACAGTCTAGGACAATTCTTGACTGCCTTCATTTTCTTAGGATCAACCTTGATCCTATCACCGGACACTACGTGACCAAGAAACTCCACCTCTTTCAACCAAAATTCACACTTGCTAAATTTTGCAAACAATTGTCTATCCATCAATATTTGAAGCACAACTCTCAAGTAATTCTTATGTTCTTCCTCACCCCGAGAGTAAATCAAAATATCATCAATGAAGACCACTATAAAAGTACCAAGGTAAAGTTTGAACACCCTATTCATCAAGTCCATGAACACTTCCGGTGCATTCATTAAACCAAAACACATCACCACAAACTTGAAGTGACCATACCTTGTTTGTAAAGTTGTTTTGGGAATGTCACACTCCCTCGCCAGTAGTTGGTGATAGCTAGACTGAAGGTCGATCTTGGAGAAGTGACTTGCCTCTTGCAATTGATCAAATAAGTCATCTATTCTAGGGATTGGGTACTTGTTCTTAATGGTCATCTTATTTAATTGCCAGTAGTATATGTACATTCGAAGCGATCCATCCTTCTTTCTCACAAATAACACGGGAGCACCCTATGGCGAAATACTTGGTCTTATGAACCCCTTTTCTAACAAGTCCTTTAATTATTCCTTCAGCTCTTTTAATTCCATAGGGGCCATCCAATAAGGAGGAATAGAGATAGGTTGGGTATTAAGGAGGAAAACGATACCAAAATCAACTTCCCTTTTGGGAGGGACACTGGGATGGTCATCAGAAAAGACATCGGGGAACTTATTGACTACGGGAACTAACTCAAGAGGAAGATTTTTGAAGTCGACATCCCTAACCCTTACAATGTGGTAAATACAACCCTTAGCAATCAATTTTTGGGCCTTAAGATAATAATTGAACTTACCATTCACTACCGAATCATGATCCTCCCATTCAATAGCGAACTCATTTGGAAATTAGAACTTGACTCGATGAGTCCTACAATCTATGGAAACATAAGATGCATGTAACCAATCCATACCAAGAATGACATCGGAGTCTACCATGTGAAGCTCAATGAGATCACAAGAAATAACTTTATGCAAGATAGATACGGGACAACTCCTATAGAACTTTCTAGCAACAACCGACTCACCAACGGGGGTAAATACCAAATAAGGCTCTAATAACATTTCAGGTGACACATTAAACCTATTAGCAATGAATGGAGCAACAAATGATAAATTTGCACCAGGATCTAATAATGCATACACATCAAAATCAAAGAACTTTAACAAACCAATAACGACATTGGGTGCATCTGTAACAACCCCTAAAATGTTGTATGTCGATATTTCAATTCTCGATGAAAATAATATAACCTCTGTATTTTGGGCATAACGTTTCATAGGTTTATCCAAATTAGGTGATTCAAATTTCTGGGGAACCACAACATCCTTACCTAAAACTTTCATGAAGAACATATCTTAAGATTCGGAGTATAAGTAGGTCAAATAAATTAATCTTTGCAAGATATAGTACTGTGATGGAATTGAGTGTTTATAGAAGAAAATTCATATCTCAATGTAGGTTGCTCCAAATTGGTTGATTCTTGAACGATATGAAACTAGACTTCCATATCTACAATTCTTATGAAGAAACCAAATCCTAATAAGGAATTTATCTTATTCAAACGCAGCTTCGAAAAAGAGTATTCTGTTAAAAAGAACTCATCTTACCTACCATGGAAACATCTAGATACATTTGACATCATGCATGACATAAATTGTCCTCCATTTAACATCATCCATGACATCAATATATTCCATTAAATTTTCAGATTTTTCTTTATAATTATTTTATTTATTGTTAGGTCCCTCTTTCCCACCTATAAATACCCACCTTATTTCCTAATTTTATTCATCAAGCTTTCTTAAGCATTTCTTCTCTCTATATACTTCTTCTCCAATATAGTTCTAGTTTTAGTAGTATAAAAATACTACTCCGGTGATTCTTATACTCCGGGTAGTACACAAAACGCTCCGGCGAAAAGAAAAGACTAGGGGTCCAAGAGTGTTCCAATTCGGAGTAAACCTTCGGATTTAAGGTATGTAAGGCTTTCATAGCATTGGATTGAGTTCGTCCATGCGCCCAATATTTAAATTTATTATAATTGAGTTATAGTTGAGTTTTATCCAAATCTTGAATTCTAAATGAAATAATTCTTCTTCTATTGAGTTTGATATATTTATGCATTATTATTATTATTATTATTATTATTATTATTATTATTATTATTATTATCTCTCATATTATTGGAATTATTGTTCATGGCTACTTTCCCATTAATCTTAATTGATTTGATGTTCATGAATATTTTTACACATGTTTTAAGTAAAGATGTTGGCTTTTTATTATTTTCATTGATAAAAAGAAAGTTATATGAATTAATACTATATATGTATTTTATTGAGTTTTGAAAGAGCAAAAGAGTTGAATTTGAATGAATTTGAGAAAATGATATTTTGAGCAAGATGTTTTGATGAGATGTAAATGATGTTTTTGGAAGTATAATGATTGATGAACATAAAATGAGATGAGTTTGATGATTTAAATTAAAGTCCAATGAGACTAGATGATGAGTTTAATATGAGCACATATTTTGGGAGTAGTATTGAGCACCGAGTTGGGTAAGAGTTTAATTAACCCAAACCCCAGAACTACGTAGCCAGCGTAGGATGGAGGCTATGCCTCTTAAGTCCCAAAAAGAGGACTTTGATGAATGGATCCAAGATGGTGATGTCCTTTACCCTGGCAAGGTATTGGATGGATGTGGCAACGACATCGCTTCGTTGTATCATCGCTAGCTCATAAGTGATGGTTGTCGGTTAGAGAAACTCCCAACTGAGTAAGCATTGTTTATTACTATTATTTTTATTATTATATTTAAACTTGCATTACATATTGATGTTGAGATGATGTTGAGTTTTGAGCTGAGTTTTCTTGAAAGGAGTTTATTGATATCTGTCCTTATCTTCCTGCCATTTTATATACTCGTACATTCCACGTACTGACGTCATTCGACCTGCATCGTTTTATGATATAGATACAGGTGTTAGAGATCCTCAACAGGCATTTCGTTGAAGATCATTATTTTTCAGCTATTTGGTGAGTCCTTCTTGTATTCGGAGGGACTCTTTATCCTTTAATTATTGTTGAGTATTATGTTTCTTTTAAGGTAGCCATGGACATGTCATTGGCACTATCTAAGAGTATTAGAGGCTTCATAGACAGAGTCTGATGATGTAATCAGAGTAGTTCTCCTTAGAAACTACTTCTTCTAAGAATTATCTATTTTTTCTTTGATTATGACAAGCCCACATTAGTATTCTTAAATCTTCCGCTGATGAATAAATAAGAAATGAGACCAAGTGGTTCTCTTGGAAGCCAGAAATAGTTTCTAAGTGTCGGCCACGCCTAGGGTACCCTCTCGGGGCGTGACAGCGTCCTCAACCTCTTGTCTCCCATGCAAAGCACAATGTTATTAGAGATTCTATATGCTTGGGTGTATTGTTAACTGGGTGGTTACTTGGTTTTCTCCTTCTTTGGATCAAATTAGTTGGGTTCTCCGTTGATGAGTATGCATTGTCTAAAGATTAATTGTTTGTAGATAAAACTAGTGGAAGGATTATATTAAGAAAAAGAAATTTAACTAAGATCAGTGATGGATTTATACATTATGCGTGTTTGGTGGTTAGTTCTAAGTCACTTCGATTTTTAACGAGTAATAGTTTAGAATCACTTTGTAGTTATGTGGGAAGGGGTTCATCTTAGTGACTATGCTATGTTCTAGAGGGTTTTGATTCATGGTTTGGTTTTTAGTAATGAAATGACCATTTTATCCCTCCCGATAGTTGCCCCGAGTCACATTTGACCCATTGGTATGATTGGTTTTGTAGTTTTGAGGAAAAGTTGAGTAATATTTAAGTTTTTGAGTTTTAAAGGCTTAAGTTGTTCAAAAAGTGTTTTTTTGGTACCAATTAAAGTTATGGGTCTCAGAATGAAATTTTGTCAGTTTCATCAGGTCCAGAATGTGGAAATTGATCTGAATGCATCTTCATTTTCAAATTTGAGGTTGTTTTGTAGAATTTAGGTCCTAAGTTGGAAGTTTGAGTTAAAATGGGACAAGGTTTGATTTTCGTCAACATTTTGAGTTCAAATGCTCGAATCAGCTTTCTGATGATTCCGTTGGATTCAGGATGAGATTTTACACCTAGAAGAGGCTTCTTCATATTTTTCGGGAGTTTCAAGAGCATTTTGGTCTTTTGAGCCTTAGTTGGTTTAATTGCGACTAAACGAATTTCGAGTCAAGAAGACCTTAGATTCATCTTTTCACAATTTTGTTGAGTTTGAATTATCATTTTCAAGCTAGTAGCATTTGGTTTGTGTTCGAAAAGTGCCGAATGAGTTTTATGTGAGTTTTTAAGCTTCTTGGATGCTTTGGCGCTGTTTCAGCAAATTGTGTTAAATAAATGGTTCATTATTAGTTTTAGGGATCTAAAAATAATTCCAAAATTTCTAAAATTTTGATCATGAATTATATTATTTATCTTAACTGTTTGGTGCATTTTCGCTAAGCCAAGATCGGAATTTATCGCAAAATAAGAAATAATTATTTACCAAGCAGAAATAATATTTGATTGGGCAAACGATTTCAAAATTGAGTTTCGATTGAAGGACAGGTCTGAATCATTGTTTAATACATTTAGGAAAAATAATCAAGTCATTTCTCTATCACATGAGAAAGTTACGACCTTTTTAGTATAGAATTAGCTTCTGATCTAGTATGAAAACATAGCTGATGCTGATATTTAAAATTTCAGATTGTGTTCATTTGGTATTTTAAGCATATTGGGAGTTCTAGAGATCAGAATGGAGTAATTCTTGCGGATTCTCCTAGAATTAATATGAGAGTTAGTATATGATCCTCAATTCGATATTTTTTCATGATTTTTTATCTGGTTTTATTACCTATCCGTAAATTTCTTGGAGAAAATTAGAGTTTTATCGATTTAGACTCCATTTTTGATGAAAAAGGTATAGTTAGGATCCTTGTGTTATGTGTGAACTAATTTTGGCATAAATTTGTTGATTCATTGATTATTTTCATCATATTAACTGCGTAAAATTCAGATTTTCCCGCTAAAGTTAAAGTTTGTTAAATTGAGGATTTCAAGGGTGATTCTAACTTCATTTTTTATGAAATTTTATATTTGAACTTTTCTAAACATGTATAAGATATATTTCATGAAATATTTCAGATTTGAGTTGGGGTTTCAGATCCGATATTGGGGTTTTTCTCAAGAACATGGATTTTAGTAAAATTGGTGTTTGAGGGTTGATTTCAACTCTAAATTCAAATTGATTTTTAAAATTAGTTTCTAAATACAAGGATAGTTTTCATGTAAAAATTTCTGAATTTTCTAGTCATTTGCGAAATTGGGTTTTTCGGGTCAGATTCAACCCGATTTTAAAAAAATATTAATTTGGGTATCGTTATACTTGTGTTCTTATTGGAATTCCATATTTCAATAGATTATTTTGATTCAAAACATCAGCGTAAGGGTGAAGCTCAGATTTTGGAGTAGTTAGGGGTCGAATTCAAGATAAATGAATTTCTAAACCTTTGTTTAAGCTTGTAGGGTCATATATTCTTGTTTTGTATGTTGGAAAATGATGAGAAGCGTTTTGAGACAATTTTTTTATGTGATTGAGCTTGATAACGAAGAAATGGGGTAATTAATGGTAAATTTGATGAGTTATAATGATGTATTCGATATGATTAAGTATTTGACTAATTGTATGTATGTGAATAGATTGTTGTGACATGAGGTTTGAATTGTCATTGATATTATTCCATTATTGTGATTTACATGAACATTGCCTATTTGAATAGGTTCTGGTATATATTGAGAAGGAAATATGGATAGATTGTTGTGATATGAGTTATGAATTATTATTGATATCATTCCATTATTGTGATTTACATGAACATTGCCTATTTGCATTGGTTTTGATATATTGAGATGGAATTAATTTGAGGATTATGCTGAAGAAAATGATTTCGGCGATGTCAAAGGAAAATGGTTCCGACAGATGCATGATCCACGTGTGGCCCCATGGGTTTCTACTTGCTAGTCAGCAGATGTGTATCATTAAGACAGACATGCATCATTATACGTGACTTTGCATTTCACTACATTGCATCATACATCCTTTGTCATTTGTGGATTGTGTTTACCCCTGATATTCCTGTGATTTATAATATTGATTGGTGTGATTTGACTGAAACTTGAGTTGTATTATATATATATATATATATATATATATATATATATATACTTTTGTTGTTAAAACTATTAGACTAGGCTGATTTTTATGCAGGTTGTAGTCTGAGGAGTTCGATTGGCATGACAAGAGTACGTGTATCTTATTAGATTAGCTTGGTGTTAGTTGTTCATTTGCTGTGTATCGTGTCGGTGGTACTCACCCTTGCTAACTACACTTGTGTAGGTTACGAGCCTGGACAGTGACCGAGTTCTCTTATCTTTCTCCGTGGATTTCTGAGGCTATTCGAGATGTAGTTGTTGATGCCGACCATCTTTCCTATTCCTTTTTACTTATTACTTTGCTTTATTCAAGAAACAAAGATTCAGACTTGTATTTATTTTGGTATTTTGTATTTAGAAGGCTTGTACATGTGACAACCAGTCCGTGGGGGATTTTGTAATGATTAAGATTTCCGCTTTTGTTATTTAAATTGCCTATTTTAAAATGATTTCTTCATTTATATCCGCATTTATTGGATTTAGACTGACTTGTCCGATGGAAAAAAATAAGTGTCATCACATCCGAATTTCGGGGCGTGACACTGTAGATTGAGAATTGATGGTACAAAATTTGGAAAAAACTATTGCGCATGAAATATAAGAAAGTCATTAATCATTTGACTACAGGATCGCATGGGGAACGGGGCAACTAACTACGCATTTGAGATCGTGTAATAAAGAATTTGCTCATCTAGAATATATCAATAGGGCTAAAAAACGAGGTACACCGCTACTTGAAGAGTAGTAGGTTGTAACATGGTTTAAAGTGTGTTAAATATATCTAACCCGGTTGGGACAAGCACACAGTGCACATATAGTAAAGAAAGAGATTGTGAAAAATTGGCTAAAATGGTTGTTGTTTGTCATTTGCTTTATAGCTTTCCTCCACATTCCAATTTTATTCATTTTATTGAGCAAGTGTATAACCCATATTTTCAAGGGTTTTCAATAAATACAATTAAAAAAATAGATATTTTTAAATATCAAGTTGAACATTGTCATTATCTTCGTTGCTTATTTGCTTATTTTGATAGTAGAATAACTATTACTTTTGATATGGATCATAGTCATAATGGTAATGATTATTTTACTGTTACAGTCCATTGGATTGACCATGATTGCATTATGCAAAAATGAATAATAGGCTTTAAATATATTGAAGAGACTAAAACTGTGTCATGACCCAACCCCGTAGTCCACGACTGGGATCCGACCTGGACCCCCGTGTACCTATATGTCGACTATAGTCAAATTAGACTATGTATAACGTGATACTGCTCATAAAAATCTCAATGAGTTCAATCTTTTTTATGTTCATATAGCCTCCTAGATATAGGAACCAAACACATGAACCCAGTGGGTGATAAAATATTCATACACGTGTAGCCTCTTTCATTTGCATCATGTCATGAAAGGGAAAGCCGGCCCGATAGGGCTTCCACGACATAATAGATTTTACAACATATCGCATAGGCATAACCGAAATAAACTCCTAAACAACCCACACACATATGTCTACATACCTCTAAGAATAGGAACAACAACATATTGCGGGACAGGGCCCCCACCGTACC
Organism: Solanum dulcamara; assembly: GCF_947179165.1. Lineage (NCBI taxonomy): Eukaryota > Viridiplantae > Streptophyta > Magnoliopsida > Solanales > Solanaceae > Solanum > Solanum dulcamara. The sequence continues at coordinate 41,313,388 of NC_077244.1, read as the reverse complement.
CCTGCATAAACAAATATATATATCGCAGGACCAGTACCCAAAAGCTAGGCTCCGAAATAGTGGAGCACTTCCAATATAGCTGAGCGGAAATCCTAAGCTGGCGGATCTCCAAAATGAACATCTGTACCTATGGGCATGAAAAGTAGCCCCCCCCAAGAAAGGGGGGTCAGCACGATACATGTACTGAGTATATAAGCATACATAACTGAGATATCAACTGAAACAGGAATGCAAGAAACCAAGTATAGCATTTAATAAGGTACTGTACCTGCATCTCATAAAATAAAGTTATGTATACCATTATCACGTACCATATCCAGCCCGCTCGGGGACTCGGTGTTACAAACACATCATCTATCATGATAGGCATATGCATATTATTAGCACTGTGTGACGTACAACCCAATCTATGTATATAGCAAGCACATGCCGAGGAATGATGGACCGATCCATATGTCACATGATAATGCCGAGGTACGACGGCCCGATCCATATATTACATGATGATGCCAAGGTACGATGGCCCGATCCATATAATGTATAATAATGTCAAAGTACGATGGCCCGATCCGTATAATGCGTAACCTTTCGTGGAATGTACGACCCGATCCTTACATAGCAAAATATACTGAAGTACGTTTGGCCCGATCAATATATATATCATAATGCATATATGTGCTCGCAAAACTCTGTAACATATCAAACATCCCTTAGATATTATCATCAAGCATGTTCAAGAGCCCCTAGGTATAGGAGCTTACACATCCCAACACTATTCAACCCATAGGATGCTCAAGGGTCATAGTTCAACTACTTCAAGGCCCTTATCATTCAAGAGTGGGTACAATTCATGAGTTACATCGAGAATCTATAAATGGGGCTATATCCAAATCTATGTCCTATAGCACCTTTATCCAGTCTTTCTAGAAGTAGGAAAAGACAAGCTTTATATGCACCACTTCCTATCACATTGAAGACTTGAAAAGTAATGACTTAACTTGTTACAAGAGTTCTAATCAGTAGGAAGTGAACAAAATCCTTAACTCACACTCAGAGTTTTAAGGGTATAATAAATTCAAACTTCATATACACAATACTTACATCTAAGTCACGCCAAAAGAGAGGAAGAATAACTTTACATACACTACATCTCAGCATATAGAAGACTTGAGGAATGGAAGCTTAACTACTTTAAGAGTCTTAACATTCAACAGTGGACATGAATTATGAATCATGAATCATGAATCATGTTCAGAGCTCATGAATAGAGTTACCCCAAGCTTCATACACATATCACTTGTCACGTAGATCTAAGACATGCCCAAAAGAAAGAACAGATAGACTTTACATATTTATACCAAAACATGCCAAAAGAAGGAATAGCTTTACATACTTATGCCAAAAACATGCCAAAAGAAAGCTTCACATACCTCATATGGACTTCTCTTAATCACGTTCACGTCATCGTCCTCCGAACCTATTTAATATGGAAGAAATTCTAGTATCAACAACCTTAAATTTTCAGTGCCCTCAGTTGCACCTTAGCATTCATGGAACCTATTTCCTTATTCGTCTCCTCGACTAGTTCTTTAATTAGTTAATGCATTAACGAAAATTGGGCAGCACTTCCCCTATGAAGTACCCTATCCGAATTTACAATTACATCCCTAATCACTACATCCAACGAACAACAACACCCTGCAGCATATACATATAAAACATGGCGACATCACGCAACACAAGCTCCAAACAACTTGCTGAAAATTACGACACCAAAATAGGGTTTCTAGTCTTTATTTTGCAAAGCCTTTATTTATACGAAATGAGGGGTCGTGTGGATGTTACAAGCAGAACCCACACCCCTTTTAGAACCCATTTAGTCCTGCAATAAACCCCCACACACCTGCAGCAGTACACCACAAGCACAACGCTTCACTTCGAAGACAATTCAACTATAGCGATTCCAATTTAGTTTATTTCGAACGTCAAGCATCTCTATGATGTTTTCACATTTACAGCTACTTAAACCACATATAATGCACTTCTTAACAATACCTTAAACTCCAAATTAAGAGGAGAAACCTTACCTTACCCGAAATTGGCCAAAACTAGCCAAAACCTAGCCTCGGAAGTTCCTTAACATGCTGAAAGTTTAGCGGACTGTTTGTATCTTTTTGGTGCTGCTACAAACCATAAATTTACATTAATAACACCTTCATATCATTTACAAACCCTTACCAAAACGATGGAGAAGATAATCAAGCCATACCTTAACAACCGGCTTTCCAAACTTGGCTGAAAATTAACTTCGGAACACCTCGATGCGGCTGAAATTAAGGGGCTGTTTGCGTTACTTCTTTTTGCCCCAAATCCAAAATTTCCATTATTAAACACCGTTATATCACCTTAGGATACCTTAAATAATTAATTCATGAAACAAAATTGGAAGACTCACCTTCCAAGGCCAAACCCGTAGCCCTCTCCCCTTGACTCTCTAGGTTTTCTCTTTAAGCTTCTCTTAGTTTTCCAAGTGTAGAACTGAAAATATGGTTCCGTAGGCATCATAATATACATATATACACCTACACATATTTGAGGAAAACCGTAGATAATTAATTCACGGAGAGAAAATTAGAAACTTACCTTAGTTTCTCTTAAACCGTGGCTGCTCTCTTTTCTCTCTATGTTTTTCCTCTCTTATGCTTGCTGAAATTTTGGATGAAGAATGATTTAATAGTCATAATAAGACATATATATGTACCTCTTTAGAAGGTGCCACGTGGAAGCCCCCCAGGGGTGCCACGTGGCAGCCTCCTAAGGTGCCACCTCAACCCATACGATCAATTACATACTGCCATGTGGCAGTGGGGTCCACCACAAGCTGCTGCATCACCTACTTAAGCCTAAGTAGGTGCATCACCTGCTTGTCCAAGTAGGTGCATCACCTACTTGGTTCGAGTAGGCGCGTCATTTCCTTATTTTCCTTCCGTAGGTCCGTAATCTCGTCTTACTTCAAGAGCCTATGCATTCCTTGCTACTTAAGCTCAACGCGTAATCAAGTAGCTTAGTATGCAAAATGTCCCAAGTAATAGCTTTCACAAGTACGTCGAGTCCTACGACTCACTACTTGGCCCCCAACTTCTTTCGGATTCTTGTACCCCTATTTCCAATCTTCTCTCTTATGGAGTATCTTCTTCTCCTTTCCTTAGGATTATTTGATAGTGTTATAGATTATCCGACTCACATGACGACTTCTAAGAAACTTAAGAGCCTTCTCAGAAACTTAAGAAGCTTACGAAGCGTTCCAAGGTACCAAAGTACGGGGTGTAACAAACTGGTTCTTATATAGCCGCAACAATAGGTCGTATTTTGCAATATTTTAGATTATGTGATAAAATAATGGGTGTCACTTTAGATAATGCTTCTAATAATTTGAAAGCTATTGATTTTCTAAAATCTAGATTTTGTCCAATTGATAATGATGCTTTTCATATCAAGTGTGATGTTCATATTTATAATTTGGTAGTAAAAGATGATATTTTTAAATTTAAAGATTCTTGTAACAAAATTATAATTGCTTGTAATTGTATTTTCAAATCTAAAATAAAAGGCTAGAGTTACAGAATTTAAAAATTGTTGTAATGAATATAGTTTGGAATATAGAAAAGTTCCAAAAAAGTGTCTACTATAGATAAAATTCTTTATTTGAAATGCTTGAAGTTGCTTATATTTATCAATCTCCTATACAATTGGTTTTTAATGCTCATATTGCGGACCCAAATTTAAGATTTAATAAAGAAGATGGGAAGAGGCAAAATACTTATTTATTTCTTAAGAATTTTTTATATAGCTACAAATATTATTTCTGGTCAATATTATCTAACTATTTCTTCAATTTTAGTAAATATTTGTATTATTTCATCCGAATTTGCAAATTATAAAAGAAAAGATAAGTTTAAAAGAATCAATTGATTCTATGATTGAAAAATTCAAAAAATATTTTTTCTCTATTCCTTAAATTTATTTGTCGGCTAATTTATTCAGTCCATTTACAAAGTAAAAGGTGTTGAAAAAATGATTAAAAAAAATTATGCTAATTTAGAAATTCAATCTGATGAAATTCCTAGTTTTGAAGATTGTAAAAGTAGCACAATAACAAAAGTTAAAAGAGTATATGATACATATAGAGCAATGAAAAAAATGGTTTCACCGGTTGTACCTCCTTTTAGTAGACCAAAAAAACATGATTTAGATGAAATGATGGATGATTATCTTGGTCTTGAAAACAATAATGGTTTTAATAAATATATTAATCAGGGACTGAAAAAGATTTGGGATGAGCATGAAGAACCTCAACTATTACTGTGGTTGGAAGAATCGTGGAGAACAATTTTCAAACTTTGCTAGGGTTGTTCGATATGTGCTAGCGATTCAAGCATCATCGGTAGCTTCGGAGCAAGCTTTCAGCGCGACAAGATTTCAAATTGGAGAACAACGATATTCATTAGCAAATGATAGTTTGAAAATATCAGTGTTGTTTAGAGATTGGATCAATGCCTAAAGAAGGAATTATGGACAACCAAAATTATCCAGCCAAGTAGAAGAATAAACAGATGAAAACTTGGAGAGAATTGTGATGATGGCATGGAAGCAAAGGAGGAAAAATGGCACATACAAGTTTCAGATAATGTTTTCCAAGAAATGATAGAAAATTTACGAAAATAATATTTCAAATATTATAGATATTAGTATAATATTCGAGACTTAGTTCCAATAAAATCCTTCCTAGAAGGTGGATGTGTAGATTAGATACTCTTTCTAGTATTTATAATTGTATAATTTTATTTATTTGAATAAACATACGGCTATTTGCCTTAATTTTCTTTTAAAGTATTATTTTATTTAATGCAATTCATTTTATAAAAAAATAATTTTCCACTATTTAAAAATTTTAACATTATCTTATTGTAAAACTGAATTAAAAGTTCTTAATGTTTACTACTTTTTATTGTTTAAAGTTTAAAGTTTAAAGTTTAAACTTTACTTAAATTACAATTCTTACAAGTTACAAGTTTCAAATTGAAAATTGAAAGTTTTATAAAAAGTTACAAACTTTTTGTAATAATATTATACTAAGTTACTACTTAAAATATTTTATAAGTTATTAAGTTAATAAATATTTAAATAACATTTTAAGTTTTTAACAAAAAACAAGATATTCTTTAAATTGATATATATATATATATATATATATAATCATTTAAATATAGGGAAAAGAATCAGAAAATGTTTCGGTAGCAGTCCAATCCGATTCCAACCCGCTCTATATAGGATCGGGGACGGAATCTTGAAAATGCTCCAATAAATTCAGTTCCGATAGACCCAGTTTCGATAATTGAAACAGGTTAACAGATTCGGTTCCGATAAAATTGGTCGGTGATTTTTGATCCGATCCATTGCCAGCTTTATTGTAGATTGTCGGAAGATTTCTTGCATAGGACTTTGGTCCGATCCATTGGCATTATGATGCTTGATGGTGTCATCATGGGAAAGATAATTGTGAATAATCGAATGGTTATCAGGAAATATTCGAAAAGGAATTTTCTCGGGTAGGTGATGGTTGTTTGTTTTTTTATTTTTGTCACATGTGCTTGTCAATTGCTTTGTTAGTACTGCATGCATAATATATGCTTAGAAAAAAAGAAAGAACATGATTTGAAATGAAAGATGTTGTCAATCACATGCAATGAATGTGTTTACTTGTGTGTTTGATTATTGAAACAGGTACCATGCCGATATATATTATTATTGGAAAGGGTACCATCCCGATACATACTATTATTGAAACGGGTACCATGCCGGTACACTAACGATGGATATTGGTACCACGCCGGTACACTAATAATGGGAACGAATACCACGATAATACACTAATAGTTTGTGTATGGGTTCCATGAGAGAACCAGATTTACTTCTTCATGGCGTGATTGTTACATGTTGGCTCCGTGAGTGGATAAAATTTATTTATTATTTTATATTTATCACATGTTTCTCTCTAAGGTCGGTTGGTATAAATAAGCGTAATAATTGAAAGACTCAAATCGGATAGTTAATTTGCCAAGACTGGGCTTTTCTCTCATTTGATTAAAACAAATTTTTAAGCTTGCTATACTTTCTATCATTTCCTAGTTAGTTTTAGCATAAAAACATCTTAAGAAATTTTTGTTTCTCGGATATTCAAAATGGGAATTCGAATTATACGATCGATCTTACAAGTTTTTATGGTATGATGTCTGAATTTATAATAGCGTACTACTTGTACGATTGCGTGCACTGGCGTTTGTATTTGGATGCAATAGCGATACATTTCATTAAAGAAAAATGTGGTCTAAATGTGATGCTAAAGTATCCACATTCTTATATAAAAATAGTGTCTCATGCATAGCCCAATTAAATGGAGGATTTATAAAAGGAGACATAAAAAAATATATTTCATCAAAACTATTCTTTAAACTTGATCTTTAAATGAATGATGATATTGATGTGCAACAAATCTGTTCAAGTGATAATCTAACAATTTTATTCATCACCAAATTCTTAGGCTTTAACTTTTGAAAAACTGGTACATAAGATTGGAATGCAAAAATTAAACAAGTAGATCATAATCTTCATTAGGAGGAGGAAAATGCATGCTATTCTCTTGATTCCTGTCACGACTCCAATTCGCCGTGACTGACACCCACTATACTTATTCCAGTGGGAGAACCATTTCTACAGCCCAGCTTATCAAACTTTAAAAGATAACAGTTAAAGACTTGCGGAAGCAGGAATAAATCAAAAATAATGTTGAGTTCCCATAAATTCGGCCAACCATGTTAATAACAACAAAATGCGGAAGTAAACACATCTTAAGAATTAAAAGTCATCGTACTAAAACTCTAACTAACAAGTCTAGAATAGGAGTACAACTCCAAATAGAAACTAGTAAATAAATAGAAACATTGTTTGAACATCTAAGTCCCAAAAGAAAGACTGAGATTAATGGAGAAGTCTACGACAGCATAACATAATAACTCACCCTTGGACTTTGATCAACCTGCTAACCTTCCAACCGATGTCTCTCTGCAACCAGCTAAATATGCCCTGTACTCAAAAAAAGGCAGAGCAAGAGTAGTATCACTACACAAAATAATAATGTACTGATAGGATCACGCGGTTAGCCGATAACCAGATCATAGACAGGTAAATTTCAACACAATAGGCATATACATATACCGAATAAGTCAATCACATCTCAAAATCATAGCTCAATGTCTTTCACCTTCTATAATTTCACGCAAGGGTCCTCTCAAGGGACCTACAAATAATCAACTTTGTGTCGAAACGTGACACCTGGTCCAAGTATGTATCATAACGTGACACCCGATTTAAATATGTGTCAGAACGTGACACTCAATCTAAATTACATGTCGAAATGTGACAGCCGATCCAAATTATGTGTCAGAACGTGACACCCGATCCCAAGATATCACAATCACAAGAACATTCCATGTTCACGACATTTATACCACCAAGAACATGTCCATCACAATAGCAGGTCAACAAGTGATCATTTCACACATAATCTAGCATGTTTTCCTATTCATACACACACATACATATCATGAAGTAATTTAACAAGTAATAAAACACATGGGGGAAACTAGACCATCACCTACCTTAAATTCAAGCTTTCTCAACCTTACAATGCAAGAGCCTTTCCTTTCCGGCTTCATTCTTCTCGTTCTTAGTCTAGAAACATTAAATACATATCAAGGATCAATACAATGGCCTAACTATCAAGAAATATAACATAATTTCATTCCCTAGTCAAAACCCATGATCCAAATCTTATCCTAGGGCTATTTTCCACCATAGATTTTCAGTTCAAACCTCCCCAATGATTATCACCCATACTTCTAGTTTTTAAGAATCAAAATATGAATCTATGAAGTAAAAATCTTATCTTAGGCGCATAAATACATGGAAAATTAATGAAAATTTCCCTAGGTCGCCTCTTGGGGTCTTAGAAACTAATTCTTGCAAAAAAGACCATTTTTGGTCTTTTCCACGATTTAAGTCGCGACTCTCTCGCTCTAGTGGGACATATTCCTCTCTGGCGGCCCGCTCTGGAGGGATATACGGGAATAGTAAACTCGGAGTTTGTGTTCCAAGTTCCCATTTCACAACACACACCCTTTTAAAGATGTATTAAAATATATCCCTTACGCAAACTTTGATTCTGGGAGTTTTACTCACCCGAATGCGATTTCACAAAGCTGTAAATGCTCTATATCACCTTGGTTGTCATCTTGTCCAATCAAATTATAAATTTGATCTTCCATCATTCATGTGATCACCCTAGATCTCACCTAACTCAGAATTCGTCCAAGGCTCAAATTTTCCAAAGTTTCTACCGGAAATGTTTTAGCCCGAAATCCTTCTCCATTGGTCTATCCCTAATGACGGAAGCATGTCGTTACAATTCCTTAATCAAAAACTTATTTCACTAAATTTTTCTAGTAAAATTTTTAATGAAACAACAAACAAAGTATATTATGAATAACTATGTAAATTATTTCTTTCACTAGATTATTTTGCATGAACATTTAAGGAAAAATGTTGTGAAAATGAATGTCCACTTTGTTCTCGCAGTAAGTGGGACTACTTTGTGCCCCAAGTAAATGAGCCCCATGTAACCATCACCTTGTGCCCAAGTAAGTGGGGCAACTTTGTGCTAAAGTTAGTGGAACTCAAGGCATACTTTGTGGTATGTATATAACTTTCTATTGTAATATGGAAGACAAATAAAAACATAAAAAAGTCATTCTTCCTTTTTCTCCTTTGTTGTTTAATTTGTACATACCTTCACTTTTTAACAAACATTGTTGGAATAATAATTCAAAGTTGGAGTAGGAATCCTAAGTTGTTTAGGATTTGTTATTTGCTATTTATTTAATTCATGTCTAGTTAGAATTTATTTGTCCTAGTTTATATATGAATAGGTTTTCTAGTCCTAGTTTAATTTGATTTCTTACTATTATAAATAGAGATGTTGCTAGGTTATTTTCAATACACAAGAATATATAGAAAAACACAAAAAAATATAGAAAATATGCAATAGAAAGATCAAGAGAGATCTTGTAGTAAGATTCAAGAGATTTTGAGTTGATAAATAAAATATTTTCCTTCAAATTGATATCAGAGCTTCTACGATCCTGTTAGAGAATAAAAAATTTCCGCTATCGGCGGGTGGCTAAGACCCATATATGCCATCCGTCTGGTTAATAATCATGATGACAAAAGTCAGACAAATAATATATGCATGAAAACATCATCATAGGAGGAAGAGCTTACAAAAACATTACAGAGGTAAAGAAGTGCAAGCAAATATGGCACAAGAGGAATGCATTTTTCTCTAATTAAAGTTGACGAAAGTTAAAAAAAAAAGTTGGTGTGAAGGGTATCAACGAGAGTTGGGGACAATGTGCTCCAACAACTAAAAATAAAAAATAAAAAAAGGAGTTGGTGGGAAGGACATCAACGAGAGTTGGAGATAAAGTGCTCTAAAACTAGATTGGACCTACGGGCAGGGTAGACTGATCCTACGAATCGGGTAGACCGTACATATGGGACTGGGTAGATTGTACCTGCGAGATAGCATATATGTATTGCATCACTGGGAAGTTGGAGAGAAAATGCTCCAATACAACCAATAAAAAATATTGAAGATTGAAGAGAAGTTCTCCAAAAAATAATAGCAACGACAAGAATGAAATTGAAGATTGAAGAAAAGTGTTTTCCAATACAACAACAATGACAAGAAGAAAAAGACAAGAGTATACAACTTTGAATTACGGGAGAATGTTGGAACAATAATTCAAAGTTGGAGTAGGAATTCTAAGTTGTTTAAGATTTGTTATTTGCTATTTATTTAATTCATGTCTAGTTAAGATTTGTTTGTCCTAGTTTATATAGGAATATGTATTCTAATTCTAGTTTAATTTGATTTCTTATTATTATAAATAGAGATGTTGCTAGGTTATTTTCAATACACAAAAATATATAAAAAAAACATAAAAAAATATAGGAAATACAAAATAAAAAGATCGAAAGAGATATTGTAGTAAGATTGAAGAAATTTTGAATTAATAAATAAAATATTTTCCTTCAAATACAAATGGTACTTTTATATAGTAATGTCATCCACGGAAAAATATTAGGTTAACTTTTGTAGTGGTAAAAAGAAAAGTATTTTGTTTTAAGGGAACATGGCCAAATATATTTTTTAATTTTGAGATTTAGAGCGAACATACTTTTTATTAAAAAAAGGTGCATATATGTACTCCTCGTTTAACAAATGAAGCACATATATTCTAACCATCTAACAAATGGTGCAGATATACCTTCGCCGTCTAACAAACTGTGCATATTTGTCCTTTTTGTTGACTGGAAAAAATAATCCTAAAACTGTTTTTTTTAATTTCAAAAATATCACGTGACTTTAAAAAATATTACCTCATCCATAGTTTATCCATCCATACCCAATCCAACTAAAAAAAAACTTAATACCTCTTTATTTAGATTTGATCCAAATCCATTTTATGACCGAGCGGAAGAGAGATTGAACTTGTTTTTTATTTGGATAGGTTCTGAAGGGATAAAAGAAATTCGTGAGATAATTTTTTAAGGTCACATAACATTTTGGGAATTAAAAATAATAATTTTAGGATTTTATTTTTTTAATTTAATAAATATAGGTCTACTAATAAAAAGGATAAATATACACTAAAAATATATTCACTCCAACTCGCCAAGTTAAAGGGTATATTTACCCATTTCCCCTTGATTTAATGTTTGTAGTGGTAAAAAGGAATAGTATTTTGTCAACCTCATTTTTTATAGATAATAAGTCTTAGGTACTCTTCCTATTAATTATGTCACCTTAGAGACGAGATACAGCTACTACTCCCTTGTCCCTTTCTTTTTTTCTTCTTGTTTAATTTGAAAAGAAAAGAAATATTAGGCGAGGCAAGGCTCCTTAAATTGGGCGATGTAGTTGGAGAGAAAATAGTAATACGTGTCTAGCTAAGTAATATCATCCTTAAATTTATAAACCATTTACTCAAAACAAATTTAATCCACCAATCATGAGTGATGATGCATTTCACTAGTGCATGGAATAAGCTAACTTCATTTTTTCCTATGTCCATCTTCATCTCTTTTCTTTAGATAGAAGAAGAAAGTAGGAAGGCAAAAAAGAATTTTAAAAAGGTAATGCTTAATAATTAGAGAATGGCGAAATCAACATATTTGACGGACTCATTTACTGCGGATAGTATTTTGTGCTATGATCCAGCAGACATCTCTTCCAATGGCTACAAAGTCCGTAATCCTTTAAAATTTCCTGCACCTCTTATGGTATTTCAGCTCTCTGTTATCTCATTTACAACTCTGCTTATTGGTGTTGGCCTCAAGCCTTTGGGTCAACCTACTCTTGTCGCACAAGTTCTTGTAAGTACTTTTTCTAATTAATTAATTTGGACATTATCAAAATATGTTTCAATATTCTTGTTGAAAAAGGTACCTATGATATCAAAATTCCTATTGTACTTGTGTATTTAAATTTATTTGTGTTTGTGTAATACATTAGTTAGTGAATTACATTATCCGGTGAGAATTTATGAACTACATCTCAGGGTGGTATATTGTTTGGACCATCACTCTTGGGACATTCAGAAGCAGTGAGAGAAACCGTATTCCCAACCCGAAGCGTTATGGCATTAGAAACTGCGGCAACATTTGGTGTTTTCTTCAATCTTTTTGCTATAGGAGTTGAGTGTGACTCAAAAAGGATGTTCAGGCCAGGGAAAAAAGCGATTATCATAGGCATCTCTGTATTGTTTTCTTCACTTGTATCGAATATGGCACTAGCAACACTTATGCAACGTTTCATCACTATGGAACCTCATCTTGCAAAATCTCTACCTATTGTAGCAATTTCACAATGCATTGTTGGTTTTCCCAACGTATGTTCCCTTTTGAAAGAAATGCAAATGCTCAACACTGATCAAGGCCGCATAGCGACGACTTCAGCTATGTTCTGTGATGTAATTGGCTTCACCATGGGTGCTGTAGGTTTTATAAAATTACAGGTGGAGAAAGAAAATTCTATCACGCAGAAAATGGGTTCAACTCTCTCTCCTTTCATCCTTATCATATTCACAATTTATTTTGTTAGGCCTGCAGTTAAGAAGACATTAAAACAAAGACCAGAAGGGAAACCTATTGGGGAAAACTACTTTGTATGCATTTTAATAATTGTACTGGCGTATATATTTGCTTCTGAGACGATTGGGCAACACTTCCTCTTTGGAGCACTTTTGTTAGGCATGGCCATTCCCGAAGGCCCGCCTCTAGGGGCAGCTTTGATTAACAAACTTCATTATCCAATTGGCAAGATTTTGTATCCAATTTTTCTCACCACCAGTGGCCTCAAAACAGACGTTTTCACCATTCATTTCAAGACCCTATGGGTTATTTCCATTCTAGTTCTCTTTTCCGTCCTAATAAAGATTGGAGTAATGATTATCATAACTCGCTACACAGGCTTGACCATTCATGACTCTGTCATTGTTGGTCTCATGTTGAATTCTAAAGGTATCTGTGATATTGTTTTCTTCAACTTATGGAGAATTTCAGAGGTGATATTTCATCAACCTTTGTTTTTTTTTGTCCAAATAATTAGTTTCTGAAGAGAAAACGATTAAATAATTTGAACTCTTTCTAATCAATGCTAGGCCCTGTCAGATGAACACTTTGCAGTGGTTATTATTATCTCAGTTATTTTAGTTATGGTGATCATCACACCATTATTAAAATTCCTCCTTGGTGCAATCGAACAACAAACTCCGACAAAGAGAAGGACCCTTCAACACTCAAAGCCTGACTCAGAGCTAAGGATACTGGTTTGTGTTCACCATCTACAAAGTGTGCCAACTATGGTCAACTTACTTGAAGCATCCAATGCAACAGAGCAGAGTCCCATAGGAGTCATAGGTCTCATACTCATTGAGCTCATGGGTCGAGCTGCTCCCCTTCTTATTACTCACAATCATTCCCAAGGAGACATCCCTGAGGATGCTTCAATATCATTGCAAATCATCAACGCACTGAGACAATACGAGCTTGCTTATGAAAATTGTGTCACCCTTCAACCATTCACTACCATCACACACTTTGATCTAATGCATGAAGACATTTGTCGCCTTGCACTGGACCAAAATGTGACATTTATGATCCTACCATTTCATAAACATTGGGAAATTGATGGTTCCATTGGAACATCAAGTCGTGCCATACAAAATATCAACTCCAAAGTCATCAAGAAAGCACCTTGTTCTTTTGGGATTCTAGTAGATCGTGGAATTCTAAAGGGATCCATGGCGATACTAAATAATCAGAGGGTGTACCATGTTGCTGTGATTTACATTGGAGGTCCAGATGATGCAGAATCACTAGCCTATGGTGCTCGACTGGCGAGACACCCAAATGTGTCAATAACACTTATCCGTTTTCTTATGTTTGGCTATGACAATGCTAGAGAAAGAAAGCTAGATAATAGACTGATTGAAGCAGTTCGATATGAGAACTCAATGAACGAGAATTTCATATATGAAGAACGTGTTACAAGAGATGGGGTTGGGCTATCTGCTTCACTTAGAACCTTAGAAGATAGATTTGATTTAATAGTTGTAGGGAGGCACCATGAAGAGTCACCTTTGCTGGTGGGACTTGGGGAGTGGAGTGAATGTCCTGAACTTGGTGTAGTGGGAGATTTCTTGGCTTCGCCAGATGTTGGGATCATAGCTTCAGTTCTAGTGGTGCAGCAGCAGCGAGTTAGAGGAAAGTTGTTGAATAAAGCAACAAAACCAGTAGTCGTTAATAATCAAGATGGCGCCCCATATCCGGAGATGAATAATAATAATGGAATATCAACACCAGCAACCTCCGTCTCTAATGATCATCCAAGATGGGAAATCACTATAGATAGAGCTACTTAGTTTTTGCATCCATGTACAACCTTCATAGTTTTGCTGCTTGTACAGTATTATAAATTGAATGCAGGCTGAAGTAATATTTATATACCGTTTTACAGTTGGTAGTTACTCTCTAATTTTTTAATACTGTATACTAAACGGTAATTAACGATAAGTGAACAAGTAATTGGAGAAAATGCAAGGCAAAGAGATTCAACTCACGCCACAACTCAATCTTACTATAATATGAAGGATCTATGATGATAATGACCCTGGAGGAGATGTAGATATGTGTCAAGTGAAGGAACTCTGGAGATGGAAAAGTTACATTATATATTATCCCAAGATTTTCATTAATTCACTGTCAAATTCTGTTGTTGTACTTGCTTCAACATTAATTTGTTGTTCAAGTTGAGAAGCATGATCCCTGAAGCAATGATGTTCCATTTTACGTATATCCTTACATATATTATATATATATATGTATATATATATATTTTTTTTTTCCTCGTTAAATGCCCATGAAAATAATGGAGAAAAAACTAGTAATATCTCAAAAGGGAATGTGCATGTTGGTTTGGAAAAGCTTTCTTTTTTAGTATTATTCTTTACATATTCTTATTGTTTAGTAAATTATTTAGACTTACATTTAAAGGAGTCAAACTAGTCGTTAAGTAACTGTCAAATCAAAACCTATATATACATACATGGCTGATGGCACGGTAGTGAATAACAAGCAAATTTTTCTATGTGGCCCTTTGTTTTCTTCGTACAACTTTTGATTTGTTGGGTTATACTTTCTAAAATTATATTGTTGAATCCTATGGATATGCCTAATAATATTGTTCATTGTGTGGGTGAAATATCCTTGTTGACATGTATTTATATGCCTCAAGCTTCACTAAAACTGTAATGACCCGTTAGGTTATTTTGAGAATGAGTCCTCCTCCTTTCATATGAAATTCTTCCCGTAAAATTTTAATGGGTTATTTGGATTATTCGGTAACTTTGGTTAATTAGTTGAGGGATAATTTTAGAGAATTAATTTAACTGATAGGCTAAAGTATTAATTTATTTAATACCCTATACCACTTTTCTTATATTTATTAAAATAGGTTAGTAGGATTTGTAAATTTTAATACATAATCAGTTTGGAAAAGTTAAAAAAATAATAAAAGAAAAGAACAAAAATAATTATATATAGATACATAATCTGATGGCTTAATGCCATCACATGTAACGCGACGAGAAATAGAAATGGGAGGAAAAAAATACGGAGGAAGAAAGAAAAGAAAGGGGAAAAGAAAAATAAAGGAGAAGAGAAAAATAGGTAATTATTCTCATCCTTTCCATTAAATTTTCATGTGATTATTAACATATTTTTAGGGTATATTGGCGGAGAAATAATGTTGAAATAAGAAAATATGACCCTAGGGTTCTTCATATAAAATCTTGATTTAGGGGTCGAATAACGATCCGTTTTAGCTGAAATTTGGCGTGTGAGTTTATTTTATCATGAGTGAACATAATCAAAAAGAAAATTTCATATTTGACTTCAATGACATAGAATGAGTTAGTTTTTGAATTTTGATATATTGAGATAGATAATTAAATATTAGGTATATTATATTTTATGAATTCTATTAAATTTATGATATTGGGGACATTAGAACCTAACCCTAGGCTTAAAATTTGGAAATATGAGAGTTGACATGTTATTTGACATCAACATTAGGAACTTGATTATAGATTTGGGTAGGTTTGGGTCTAGGCTAGACATATAATAATATGGGTGTTGTTAGTTTCGAAATCTTATTGTGGTTATTTATTTGATTAGATTATACTTGTTTGGAGGACCAACGAAAAGGGAAGGCTCAAATACCGGAGTAATTACTTGATTAATTAAGGCAAGTGAATTTCTAAACCTTAGTTTAACTTTGTAGATGCTTGTATTTCTGTGTTATGTGTACTGGGAAGTAATGAGAATTGGACTGAGTTATTGACTGTATGATTGGCCTTAAAGATAGAGATGAGGGGTATAAAATGGTGATATAATGACATGTATTGGTGAAATTGATATGTTGTGATTGTGGATTTATTTTGGACATGTGAAATGACTATGTTGATGTGAGATAGGAAAAATTATTGTTGTTGTCATGTTATTATCGTGAATTATATGAACATGAATTGATTGCATTGGTTCTGACATATTGTGTTGAGATTAAAAATGATATGAAACAAAGGGGTCGGGCCACACAATCCGTGGCAGATATTATGAAACAAAGGGGTCGGGCCACACGCTCTGTGGCAGGATATATATATATTGAGGGGACGGGCCACACGCTCCGTGGCAGGTTACATGGACAGAAATATCCCCCATGGATTTCGGACTGTAATTCAGCGGATGTATACCGATAGGACAGACATGCATCATCTCATTGCATTGCACATTTCTGATATTTGTGAATTTGTGTTTACCCTTTTTTTGCTCTGTATATGCCGAACTTGACTTGATATGATTCATTGATGAGACTATTGATGAGTATTCGTGGATTATATTATTGTTATTATTGTACGAGTGTAGAGTTGGGCTGGTTTTATGCAGATTGTAGTTAAGGAGGGTCGGTTGGGAGGACAGGAGTACTTGTATCTATTGAGCTTTGCTTAGTTTAAGTTATCCACTTACTAAGTACCGTGTTGTTTGATACTCACTCCTTTCTTCTACACTTGTGTAGGTTGTGAGCTCGGACTTTCTTGATCTCCTCGTGTTTCCACTACATCCGAGGCTATCATTTCGAGTGTTGAGGTAGCTGTTACATCCATCTAGCAGACACCTCTTACTCTTTTATTATGTTTTAGTCCTATTCTAGAGACAAAGACATTGTGACTGTATTCTCTTTCGTACTTCGATAATATATTAGTGGCTTGTACACGTGACAACCAGTCTTGGGGGATTTTGAGATTATTTATTTATTTTTGACTAAGTTAAATCTTGCTTTATCTCAATTACTTCTGCATTTACTTTCCGTTGGTTATTAGGCTGACTCATCTCGGTGGGTTGAGATGAGTGCCATCACACCCAGAGTCGGGTCATGACAAAAACTTCATCTCCAAACTACTATTTTTTCAATAATCTTAACGATATATTAGTGAGTGTTTATTCCATTGATAATGACATATATTTCCTTTTTTTGGAATTCTATGGTGAGTTTGTATTACAAAAAGCCTTATCATATGTGACATTCTACTCTTGGTGTTATTGTGTCAAAAGGTCACGACAAATTAAAGAAAGATAATTGTAGATTGAAATTATGATATATTTAGTTTTCATATGAGAGACATTTTTGCGTCAATTTTTAAAGGGAAAAGGGTCAAAAATACCCTTCAATTTTCATTTATTGATATTTTATTCTTCCCGTTAAAATGAAGTTACTCATACCCCTATCGTGTATATAATTTTCACCCGTACTCCTGCATTGACAGAAATCCTCAAATCAACTAAAATTAACCTGTGTTTCTTTTGACTGACCCATTCCCCTTTTTAACCCATGTCCGACCCTTTAAAAGAACACTTCAAACATATTCTTCTCCATTCTTCTCAATGAAAAGTTTCGAACGACCTGAATTGTTCGTGCTGCAAAGCTTACTTGGTGCTTTGCAGTTAGGTTGATATGTCTTGATGTCAAATTTGTTTGGAGAAAAGGGGCAGTGAGATAAGATAGAGAACATCAGAAAAAGAAGGCGAGACAAGGGAGTGAAGAAAGCGATAGGATTCACCTTATTTAGGGCGGTGCAGTGAGTGGCACTTTCCACACGAGATTTCTGACTCCCCTTTCTTTATTTTCTTATTATTTCATATATTAGTGATTTTTAACATTATATTTTGGTACTGTATTACTACTTTTTATGAATTTTTAATTAATCTCAAGAGTTAATACTAGAATTAGAGACACTGAATTAAAGGGATTAATCAATTAAAAGAAACATTAAGCTTTGCTGCTAAGTTTGGAATTGAAAGAAAAGTAGTCCATTTTAATGGTGGATTTTGGGTGAAGCCACAAATTAATCTCAAACAGGATTTAAAGAAAAACAAATCATATAAATCACTTACTGTAAAAGAATTATATGAGTTCTTTGGAAATATTACATTCTTTTTCCTTGTTGTTTAGAATACAAACACTATATGTAAATCACTTACTAAAAAAGATTTTGTGAAAATTAACAGCTTTGTAATCAGCCAACCAGGCAAATTGACGTTTTTTGAGTTTTTGGAAGTTCTTCAGTCCTAAGGAACTTTTCGTTTAAGAAGAATGGAGAAGAATGGGTGAAATGGGCTTAAATTGTTCTTTTAAGAAAGGTCAGGCATGGGTTAAAAGGAAATCGTCAATTAAAAGAAATCGGATTAATTTTAGTTGATTTGGGGATTTCCGTCAATACAAGGGCACGAGTAAAAACTTTATAAACGATAGGGGTATGAATACCTTCATTTTAACGAAAAGGGTAAAGTCAAATAATAAATAAAAGTTGAGGGGTATTTTTGACCCTTTTCCCTTTTTAAAATTGTGGTGACCTCCAAAGGGGTACTGCATTAGTGTCTAGTACCTGATTCATCATGAAAAACACTTTTTAAATTTGACGAAATACGGTATTGGACACTTTGTTCCTAGAATGCAATACTAATATTAGTACTTGATTCTAGATTGCGTTGCCGAGCTTGAAAGGTGTGTTTGGTATGAAGGAAAATATTATTTTCTTATGTCTGGCTGGCTTAAAAATTCTAGAAAATATTTTTCGAATCAACTGATATTTCTCAAATTTAAGGAAAATAACTTACCACCAAAAAGTAAAGAAAACATTTTCAAATCTCTTTTTTAACCTCAGACCTTAACTTTCCATCCTAATCAAGTATCGAGTGTCGATTCCCGATACTAATTCTGAATCTGACTCTTAACCTCAATTAGGCCCAACTTCTTAATCCCAGGTCAGGTCGGGTCGGGGTCGGATCCAATTTTGGGTGTCGGGTCCTAGTTTAAGATTTGAGGTCAAGTGCTGAATTAGGTATTGCAGTTCAATCTTGAGTTAGGTGTCAGGATGGAGTTTCAAGTCGGGTATTGAGTTTTGGGTCAAAAGTCAAGTCCCAAGCTAGTTGTCAGATTCAGGTTCCTGATCAATCGTTAGGGTCAGATCCCAATTTGAAAGTTGGGTCACAGATTAAGTGTCGAGTTTAAATCTCAGGTCAGGAGTGGGGTTCTGGTTGG
The DNA here is from genome assembly GCF_947179165.1 of Solanum dulcamara. NCBI lineage: Eukaryota > Viridiplantae > Streptophyta > Magnoliopsida > Solanales > Solanaceae > Solanum > Solanum dulcamara. The sequence goes on along the minus strand of NC_077244.1, from coordinate 41,294,052 downwards.
GAATCGGGTGTCGACAGTCTGAATCGTGTCTCGATTTGGAAGTTGGGTCCTAGGTCGGGAGTTGGGATTGGGTCCTAAGTCAGGATTGGGATCAAATCCTACGATAGATGTCGGGGTCAAGTCTAGATTTGGGTGTCAAGGTCAGATTAGGGTTCAAAAGTATGGTGTCGAGTTGGTTGTTAGGTTTAGGCCCCAACTTTGTAAGTCAGGTCCCAATTTATAAGTCGGGTCCTAGGTAGAGGCGGGTCCTGGGTTGGGGTCGGGTCCTGAGTCGGTGTTGGGTCCCTTGTCAGATGTAACACCCCCTAAAAACATTGTATATGATGTTCCAATTCTCGATGAAAATGATATCACTTCTGTATTTTGGGCATAACTTTTAATAAGATGGTCCAAATTAGGTGATTTAAATATTTGAATAACCCGAACATCATTACCTACAACTTTCGTGGACCATATTTTAAATTTTGGAGGTTAAGTAGGTCAAATAAATTAATTGTTGCAAGACATAGTGTTGTGACTAAATGGAGTGTTTGTAGAAGAAATATTATATCACACTGTAGGATGCTCAAAATTGGTTTATTCTTGAACGACATGAAAGTATACTTCTAGAGCAACAATTCATATTAAGACACCAAATCCTAATGAGGAAGCTATCTTTTACAAAAGCAGCTCCGAAAAAGGGTATTTCGTTAAAAGAAGGTTCATCTTACCAACCATGGAAAGATCTAGATCCATTTGACATCACCCATGACATCAATAGTCCTCCATTTGACATAACCCATGACATCAAAATCTTTCATTAAATTTTTAGATTTTTCTTTATAATTATTTTAATTATTGTTAGGTTCCTCCCTCACACCTATAAATACCCACCTTATTTCATTATTTTTTCATCAAGCTTTCTCGAGCAACTCTTCTCTATATACACTCCTTTACTCATTCTCAAAATATAGTTTTAGTTCTTAGTAGTGTAAAAATACTATTCCGATGATTCATATACTCCAGGTAGTACACAAAACGCTCAGGCGAGGAGAAAATGCTAGGATTCAAGAGTGTTTATTAAGTCCTTTGATTCTGAGTAACGCTTCAGATTCTAGGTATGTAAGGCTTCAATGAGAGTATTCCTTCCACTCTCATGCCTAAAGTATTTTGATTATATGATAAATTATATTTATTTTCTTTAAGCTTTACTCTAAGTTATGTGGGTGTTTATTCATGGGTTCTTCCACCCTTGTAGTCCAAAACTCTTTCAACTATATCTCTTGATTTCCTGTAATATTTTCTTATGGGTAATTCTTACTTTTACATAATAGCATGAATCATGGTTAATCTAATAATTATTGGTCTATTTTGATGCAACATGATTTCATATGTATGAATTGATGGTTTGCAAGTGATTTCTCTATTCATCTCTTTAAAGGTTCTTGAAATTCATGATGTGTTGTTTAAAACATGATTTTTAATTGATGGATTTCAAAGTATTTATGCATAATTTCAGTTAAATACATGTTTGAAAGTTGAAGTGATTTGAAACCACCTAGTTTTACTATATTTTCAATAAAGTTGACTTGAAAGCTTTGACTCCAAATAAATATTTGTGAACACAATGTCTATAATCAAAAGAGAGTCTTATGAAAATAAAATAATGATGAAATGATATGAATGATGGATTCTTTATGCAATAAGGACAATTCTTGCATATTTGAATAACCAAATGTTTTAATGAGCTATTCCACCAAATATGATGTTTTGAATTCTCAAGCTATATGCTATGAATATTTTGAAGTATTAAACTATCACGTGGGATTGACTTAGAACCAAACTGGGTATTTAAGTGAGATTCGATAAGGGAATCCTATTAGCAACCCTTTGTCTCATTAACTACGTGCCAACATAGGAGCCCTTTAGGCTTAGGCTAATGGATCTACAAATATCCCTTAAAGTTAAAGTTAAAGAAATGAATGAAGTTGACGGAGTTCTACCCAGAAAGTAGTCTCTCCGTCCAATGTAGGGGGTTATGTTAGATTCCATGTAAGGATATCTATATGATTGATTATGCATGCATTACATTATGTTTCATATTACCTAAATGTTTTAACGTTTCCTCAATGTTCATGCATTCTTACATACTTAGTACATTCAAAGTACTAACGCATACTCTTTTGCCTACATGATATCACCATGTAGGGACCGGTGCTCCTCCTCGTTCTCCTCCACGTGGCTAGTTGAGATTTTGTTTGAAGACTACTTTCGGTGAGTTCCCATGTTCCTGAAACAATACTCCTTTATCTTTATAGCTTATGATATGTTGAGATCTTTAGACACTTATTATGACATTTCTTTCTATTATGATTGAGGGTGAGCTAGGGACTTGTCTTAACACCATTAAATATAAAAGTTAGAGGTATTGTTGGACATATGTAAGTTAAAGATTTACTATTATGATTTTTTCTTGTTTATTTATTATCATTACCTATGAAAGACTAAAAAATGCTAAGAGGCTTTTTTGAGGTACTTTCGGGTTCCTCATTATCCATGTCACGTCTAGGCCCTAGGCTTGGGTCGTGACATCAGATGTCAAGATTGAATCTTGGATTAGTCATTAGTGTTGGGTTTCAATGTTGGGGTCAGGGTTGGGTCCGGTTCGAATGTCTGGTCTCAGGTGGGGAGTCAGAATTTGTAACACTTGAAAGAGCCAAACCCAGAGAAACTTGGAAATGTAGAAAAGAACTAAAAGTTGTAGAGAAAAGCATTTTGTACAGACACTTGATAATGCTCAACTACACTTCTTACAATTCAGATTGTAGGCGATCGCTAGCAATATAAACCCAATGTGTGAGGTCGGGGTTGAATCCCATAAGGAAACGTTAAGAATAGACTTCAATTATGAAGTAAAAACATGCTCTAGACTTTTGTAGCGTAAAAATAAGTAGATTGCAACGTCAAGTAAATCTGTAAATTTCATTATCAGAATTCTGAGAGTTAGCAAGATTCGATATTAAAACAATTTCATTAATTTGATTTGTAGCGAGTTAACAAAGGCTTTTAAGGGAGATACAAAGTATAAATTAAGGTTTTAATAAGGGTAAATGCACAACTCAACATCATTAATTCTCAATGGATAGGAAAAGGTTAATCAACTGAATGAGATAACATATATTGATCATTATTAATTTCTACATGCAAGAACTTTCGACCCTAAACATGCAATCCAACAACACAAACCCAGTCCTTATTCTGGTAGAGGCAGGGGGAGAGGTGTGAGTCGAGGGGAAGGTGATGAAAAATAAAAAATAAAATAAAGAAGAACAAGAAGCAGGTGGGGTGTGAAGAAGAAGAAGAGGAGTGACAAGGTCGTGCCCGAGGAGCAGCGCCAGCTAGATGTCATGCTAGTGAGACTTCTCTTAAGCCATAAATTAATGCTAAAGAGGAACAGGTCCCTCGAGAGCTTGCTATTGAACCATTACTTTATTCCATTTTGATGCGAGTATTGGATGTTCTAGAAGGATTTAATCAGAGTCTGAGGGCGAATGGTACACCCGAGGGTTCTCAGACTAGAGCAAGGGCTCATACCCTAGGGCAACATCAGATTCCAGTTGTTCAGGATTTAATGGGCCAGCCACCTACGGGCCTTAGAGCTGATAAGAGTGGAGTACAGGTAGGGGGAACTCAGGGTGCACCTATAGTCATGTTGACTGACGACGAGCAACGCCGATATGAGAGGTTCCAAAAAATGGACCCCCTATAATTTTAGGGTGGGAAGACTGAGGATGCACACGAGTTCTTAACCATGTGCCGAGAGTTGCTGGAGGCAGTAGGGTTAGCTGAGACTCATGGAGTTCATTATACTATACTTCAGTTATGTGGACTAGCTAGAGAGTGGTGGAGAGTGTATATGAGTTCCAGGCCAGTTGGGTCATCCCAGATGATATGGGATGAGTTTGCTAGTGTCTTTTATGACCATTTCATCCCCTGGAGTCTGAAGGAAGAGATCCGATTAGGGTTCGAAAATTTGAGGCAGGGGGTGTTACAATTGTTGAGTATGAGACTCATTTCTACTAGTTGTCCAGACATGCCATGGCTGTCCTTCCTGATGAGACAGAGCGGATTCACAGATTTGTGTGAGGACTGAACTATACTATTCGTACAATAGTTTTTGACCCGCCCATGAGGGCGCTTCCTTCCAGTCCATTGTAGGTGCTGCCAAAGAGGCGGAGTTGATGGAGAGAGAGGAGTTTGGGTACCCCAAGAGGGACTGTACTTTTGGTCAGTTTTTGGGTACCTCATCTAGAGGTATAGGGTCCTATAAAGGAGGTGGTTCCTTCTATACTAGAGGACTAATTCATGCATGAATGCCGAATTCTGAGGATAGTCAGATATCTCGTGGGTCCTACAGTATAGGTCAGATTTACTAGGGTTCACAGTAGAGGCTGGTGAGCCAGGGTGGTTATATAAGTTCTTCAGGTTCATCACAGAGGTTTTCACACAGGAGAGCATGTTATACTTATAGTGATCTGGATCATCTTTTATGGCAGTGTACATCTCAGGTTCGAGGAGTAACCCAACCAGTTCTTTGGTTTTAGTTAGAGGACCAGCTCTGCCGGTCAGAGGTCGAGGTAAAGCCCAGACTAGTAGAGGTGGTCGCACTCCTGGTAGGGGTACTGGTGCTTCTATAGTCCCTCAGGGAGGAGGTAGAGGTATTGGGTAGGTCGGAGGAGGTAGGGGAGTAGTGTTATGCTTTTCTAGGGAGAACTGAGACTGAGGCTTCCGACGCAGTTAGCACAGGTTTTGTCCCAGTCTGCCATCGACCTGGATCTGTATTATTTGATCCAGGGTCTACATTTTCTTATGTGTCTGCCTATTTTGCATTTGACTTTGATTTGACATATGATCGTATGTCCGTGCCCATTCATGTTTCTAAATGCATGGGTGAACCCTTAGTGGTGGATAGAGTATATCGATCTTGTCTTTTTTTCTTAGACGGGTATGATACTTGGGTAGATATGATTAATCTAGAGATGGTAGATTTTGATGTGATGTTAGGTATGGATTGGCTTTCTCCCCATTGTGCTATTCTCGATTGTTATGCTAAAACTGTTACCTTAGCGATACCTGTTGCCCCGAGGATTGAGTAGAAGGGTACTAGTGGCTCCTATCCCAATAAGGTTATCTTATATATTCATGCTCAAAGGTTGATTGATAGAGGGTGTATGTCTTATTTGGCCTTTATTCGGGATACCAGTATTGAGTAACCTCCTATAGAGACTGTTCTAGTGGTTAAGTAGTTTTTTGATGTATTTCCTACTGATCTTCCTGGTGTTCTTCTGAATAGGGACATTGATTTTTCTATTGACTTAGAGCCTGACACTAAACCTATTTCTATTCCTCCATATCGCATGGCTCCAGTTGAGTTGAAGGATCATTTACAAGACTTGTTGAGTAAGGGGTTTATTCTCCCTAGTGTGTCGCCTTGGGGTGCACCGGTTCTTTTTGTAAAGAAGAAAGATGAGACTATGAGGATGTGTATCGATTACAAGAAATTGAATAAGTTAACTGTTAAAACTAAGAATTCTTTTCCCCGTATTGATGATTTATTTGATCAGCTATAGGGAGCGATATTGTTTTCCAAAATAGACTTGAGGTTTGGTTATCATTAGTTGAAAATTAGGGTGCCAGATATCCCTAAGACAGCTTTTCAGACTCATTATGGTCACTATGAGTTCTTGGTAATGTCATTTGGGTTGACCAATGCCCTCGCAACATTCATGGAGTTGATGAACGTAGTATTTCCCTTGTACTTAGATTCTTTTGTGATAGTATTCATTAATGACATCTTGGTGTGTTCCAAGAATGAGGCAGATCATGTCTGCCATTTGAGGTTGGTACTTCAGAAGTTGAGAGAAGAAAAGTTGTATGCAAAGTTCTCCATGTGTGAATTTTGTCTTGATTCTGTGATATTCTTAGGACACGTGGTGTCCAAAGAGGGGATTAGAGTGGATCCAGCTAAGATTGAGGAAATTAGAGATTGGATAAGGCCTACTTCTCCTACTGAGATTCGTAGTTTTGTGGGGTTAGCTGGTTATTACAAATGGTTTGTGCAGGGTTTCTCCACTATTGTAGCTCCATTGACTAGATTGAATCAGAAGGCCATGGATTTTCATTGGTCCGACGAGTGTGAAGCGAGCCTCAAAAAGCTGAAGACTTTATTGACTTCAGCTCTTGTTTTGATGCTACCCGAGGAAGGTGTGGGATTTAGTGTATACTGTGATGCTTCCGGTGTTGGTTTAGGCAGTGTGTTGATGCAGAAGGGGAAAGTGGTTGCCTATACCTCGAGATAGTTGAAGGCCCATGAGAAAAATTTAATGACTCGTTAGGACATTTTGAGAATGACTCCTCCTCCTTTAATTGAAGACCCTTTTCCTAAATTTAAGTTGAAAATTTTGGACCTTTCAGTAACTTCAGTTAATTAGTTGAGGGATAATTTTAGAGAACTAATTTAATTGGTGGGATAAAGTGTTAATTTATTTAATACTTATACCACTTTTATTATATTTAATAAAATAAGTTAGTAGGATTTATCACTTTTAGTACATGATTAATTTAGAAAAGAAAAAGAAGAAAATAAATAGTAATAAATGAAAATAAATATATATATATATATATATAAAATCTGATGGCATTAAGCCATCATATGTAAGCGAGAGAGAGAGAAACCGAGAAATGATTACAAAAACTGGGAAAAATATACGGAGAAAGAAAGAAAAGAAAGGGGAAAAGAAAAATAAAGGATAAGAGAAAAATAGGGATTTTTATTCCAAAGCGTCAAGGTAATTATTATCATCCTTTTCATTAAATTTTTATGTGATTATGAACATGTTTTTAGGGTATATTGATGGAAAAATAACGCCGAAATAAGAAAAATATGACCCTAGGGTTCTTCACATAAAATCTTAATTTTGGGGTTGAGTAACGATCCATTTTTGCTGAAATTTGATATGTGGGTTTATTTTATCATGATTGAACATAATCGGAAAGAAAATTTCAGATTTAACTTCAATGACTCGGGATGATTTTCTTGACCCAATTTTTTATTCGAAAATAAATATAGCAATGTGCGTGTCATTGCATTCGTATTCTTATGAAGATTATGTATTTGAACAGATTTTGATCATTCGGAAACATTACGAAAGGCTTAAATTTTAATGTGATTATTCAATTTAATTGATGCAAGTGAATTTATAAACTTCAGTTTAAGCTTGTAGATGCTTGTATTTTTGTGTTATGTGTACTAGTGAGTAACGAGAATTAGACTGGGTTATTGACTGTATGATTTGCTTAAAAATGGAGATCAGGGGTATAAAATGGTGATCCAATGACATGTATTGGTGGAATTGATATGTGGTGATTATGGGTTTAATTTGGACATGTGAAATAACTATATTGATGTGAGATAGAAAAAAAATATTGTTGTTGTCATGTTATTATCGTGAATCATATGAACATGAATTGATTGCATTGGTTCTGACATACTATGCTGAGACTGAAGATTATATGAAACAAAGGGGTTGGGCCACACGCTCCGTGAAAGGATATGTATACTGAGGGGATGGGCCACATGATCTGTGACAGGTTACATGGACAGAAATATCCCCCGTGGGTTCCGGACTATGATTCAGCGGATGTTACCAATAGGACAGACATGCATCATTTCATAGGATCGTATTGCACCTTTCTGATATTTGTGAATTTGTGTTTACCCCTATATTGCTCTGTATATGTTGAACTTGACTTGTTATTATTCATTGATGAGACTATTAATGAGTATTTGTGGAGTGTATTACTGTTGTTATTGTACAAGTGTAGAGTTGGGCTGGTTTTATGCAGGTTGTAGTTAAGGAGGTTCGGTTGGGAGGATAGGAGTACTTGTATCTTTTGAGCTTTGCTTAGTTTTAGTTATCCACTTGCTGAGTACCGTGTTGTTTGGTACTCACCCCTTGCTTCTACACTTGTATAGGTTGTGAGCCCGGACCTGCTTAATGTCCAGTGTTTTATACCACTTCCGAGGCTATTATTTCGAGTGCTAAGATAGCTGTTACATCCATCTAACAGACACCTCTTGCTCTTTTAAATTTTTTTAGTCCTATTCTAGAGATAAAGACATTGTGACTGTATTTTTCTTTCATACTTCATTAATGTATTAGTGGCTTGTACAATAACAACCAATCTTGGGGAAGTATGAATTTGATTTACGTGTTTTTGGTTAAGTGAAATTTGATTTATTTCCTTTTATTCCGCATCTACTTTTCATTAGGTATTAGTCTGACTTGTGTTGGTGGGTTGAGATGAGTGCCATTATACCCGGATTCGGTCATGACAAAATGATATCAGAGCCCAGGTTCATAGATATAACGTGTATACAAGCTGAATCTAAGTAGAGTCTTGAGGATCGGTACATAGATGTCTGTACTTATGTTTGAGAGGCTATGGGGGCTTTTATGAAATTTTCTCTTTGTTCTCTAACTTTATATCGTGCATGGTTACTTGTGTTAGTGCTGAATTTTTGCGTGTCCTTTTTGATATATGGCTAGGACCAGAACCATGGCTAGAGGTGGAGGAAGGGAGGCACTCCCCATGGATGATGTTGGGATCCCAGCTAGGGGTAGAGATAGAGGCCGAGCTAGAGTTCATGGTCGGGGGGTGGCGACAGGTAGAGGTCATGCCCGAGGAGCGGCGCCAGCTAGAGGACGTGCTAGAGAGACTTCTCTTGAGCCACAGATTAATTCTAGAGAGGAATAGGTCCCTCCAGAGATTGCTACTTCACCATTGCTTCAGGCCATTTTGATGCGAGTATTGGATGCGCTCAAAGGATTTAATCAGAGTGTTAGGGCGAATGGTACACCCGAGGGTTCTCATACTAGAGTAAGGGCTCAGACCCCAGGGCAATATCAGATTCCAGTTGTTTAGGATTCGATGGGCCAGCCACCTACGGGCCTTAGAGCTGATGAGGGTGGAGTACAGGTAGGGGGAACTCAGGGTGCACCTATAGTCATGTTGACTGACAACTAGCAACGTCGATATGAGAGGTTCTGAAAAATGGACCCCCTATAATTTCAGGGTAGGAAGACTGAGGATGCACACGAGTTCTTGACCATGTGCTGAGAGTTGTTAGAGGCAGTATGGTTAGCTGAGACTCACGGAGTTCGTTATACTACACTTCAGTTATATGGGCCAGCTAGAGAGTGGTGGAGAGTGTATATGAGTTCCAAGCCAGTTGGGTCATCCAGATGACTTGAGATGAGTTTGCTAGTGTCTCTTATGACCGTTTCATCTCCTGCAGTGTGAAGGAAGAGACCCAATTACGGTTCTAGAATTTGAGTCAGGAGGGTCTTACAGTTTCTGAGTATGAGACTCGTTTCTACCAGTTGTCCGAACATGCCATGGCTGTCCTTCCTGATAAGACAGAGCAGATTCACAAATTTGTGCAAGGACTAAACTATAGCGTTCGTACAATAATATTTTGGCCCGCCCGTGAGGGCGCTTTCTTCCAGTCCATTATGGGTGATGCCAAGAAGACGGAGTAGATAGAGAGAGAGGAGTTTGGGGACCCCAAGAGGGCCCGTGCTTCTGGTTAGTTTTCGGGTACCTCATCTGGAGGTAGAGGGTCCTATAGAGGAGGTGGTTCCTTCCAGTGTAGAGGAACAGTTCATGCATTTATATCGGCTTCTGAGGATGGTTAGACATATCGTAGGTCCTATAGTATAGTTTATAATTACCAGGGTTCACAATAGAGGCTGGTGAGCCAGGGTGGTTAAACAAGTTCTTCAGGTTTATCGTAGAGGTTTTCGCACGGGAGAACATGTTATACTTGTAGTGATACGGATCATCTTTTATGGCAGTATACATCTCAGGATTGAGGAGGAACCCATCCCAGTTCTTCTATTTCAGTTAGAGGACTAGTGTCGCTGGTCAGAGGTCGAGGTAGATCCCAGACTAGTAGAGGTTGTCGCACTCTTGGTAGGGGTGCTGGTGGTGCTATAGTTCCTCAGAGAGGAGGTAGAGGTATTGGGCAGGTCGGAGGTGGTAGGGGAGCTCAGTGTTATGCTTTTCTGGGGAGAAACGAGGCTGAGGCTTCCAACGCAGTTATCACAGGTTTTGTCCCAGTCTGCCATCGACCTGCATCTGTATTATTTGATCCAGGGTCTATATTTTCCTATGTGTCTGCCTATTTTCCATTTGACTTTGATTTGACATATGATCGTATGTCCGTGCCCATTCATGTTTCTACATGCATGGGTGAACCCTTAGTGGTGGATAGAGTATATCGATCTTGTCTTGTTTTCTTAGACGGGTATGATACTTGGGTAGATATGATTATTTTGGAGATGGTAGATTTTGATGTGATGTTAGGTATGGATTGGCTTTCTCCCCATTGTGCTATTCTCGATTGTTATGCTAAAACTGTTACCTTAGCGATACCTGTTGCCCCGAGGATTGAGTAGAAGGGTACTAGTGGCTCCTATCCCAATAAGGTTATCTTATATATTCGTACTCAAAGGTTGATTGATAGAGGGTGTATGTCTTATTTGGCCTTTATTCGGGATACCAGTATTGAGTCACCTCCTATAGAGACTGTTCTAGTGGTTAAGTAGTTTTTTGATGTATTTCCTACTGATCTTCCTGGTGTTCTTCTGAATAGGGACATTGATTTTTCTATTGACTTAGAGCCTGACACTAAACCTATTTCTATTCCTCCATATCGCATGGCTCCAGTTGAGTTGAAGGATCATTTACAAGACTTGTTGAGTAAGGGGTTTATTCTCCCTAGTGTGTCGCCTTGGGGTGCACCGGTTCTTTTTGTAAAGAAGAAAGATGAGACTATGAGGATGTGTATCGATTACAAGAAATTGAATAAGTTAACTGTTAAAACTAAGAATTCTTTTCCCCGTATTGATGATTTATTTGATCAGCTATAGGGAGCGATATTGTTTTCCAAAATAGACTTGAGGTTTGGTTATCATTAGTTGAAAATTAGGGCGCCAGATATCCCTAAGACAGCTTTTCAGACTCGTTATGGTAACTACGAGTTCTTGGTAATGTCATTTGAGTTGACCAACGCCCTCGCAGCATTCATGGAGTTGATGAACGGAGTGTTTCCCTTGTACTTAGATTCTTTTGTGATAGTATTCATTCATGAAATCTTGGTGTGTTCCAAGAATGAGGCAGATCATGTCTGCCATTTGAGGTTGGTACTTCAGAAGTTGAGAGTAGAAAAGTTGTATGCAAAGTTCTCTATTTGTGAATTTTGGCTTTATTGTGTGACATTCTTAGGACACGTGGTGTCCAAAGAGGGGATTAGAGTGGATCCAGCTAAGATTAAAGAAATTAGAGATTGGACAAGGCCTACTTATCCTACTAAGATTCGTAGTTTTGTGGGGTTAGCTGGTTATTACAGACGGTTTGTGCAGGGCTTCTCCACTATTGCAGCTCCATTGACTAGATTGAATCAGAAGGCCGTGGATTTTCATTGGTCCGATGAGTGTGAAGCGAGCCTCAAAAAGCTGAAGACTTTATTGACTTCAGCTCCTGTTTTGATGCTACCCGAGGAAGGTATGGGATTTAGTGTATACTGTGATGCTTCCGGTGTTGGTTTAGGCGGTGTGTTGATGCAGAAGGGGAAAGTGGTTGCCTATGCCTCGAGACAGTTGAAGGCCCATGAGAAAAATGTAATGACCCGTTAGGACATTTTGAGAATGAGTCCTCCTCCTTTCATTGAAGACCCTTTTCCTAAATTTAAGTTGAAAATTTTGGACCTTTCAGTAACTTCAGTTAATTAGTTGAGGGATAATTTTAGAGAACTAATTTAATTGGTGGGATAAAGTGTTAATTTATTTAATACTTATACCACTTTTGTTATATTTAATAAAATAAGTTAGTAGGGTTTATCACTTTTAGTACATGATTAATTTAGAAAAGAAAAAGAAGGAAATAAATAGTAATAAATGAAAATAAATAAATATATATATATATATATATATATAAAATCTGATGGCATTAAGCCATCATATGTAAGCGAGAGAGAGAGAAACCGAGAAACGATTACAGAAACTGGGAAAAATATACGGAGAAAGAAAAAAAAGAAAGGGGAAAAGAAAAATAAAGGAGAAGAGAAAAATAGGGATTTTTATTCCAAAGCGTTAAGGTAATTATTATCATCCTTTTCATTAAATTTTTATGTGATTATGAACATGTTTTTAGGGTATATTGATGGAAAAATAACGCCGAAATAAGAAAAATATGACCCTAGGGTTCTTCACATAAAATCTTAATTTTGGGGTTGAGTAACGATCCATTTTTGCTGAAATTTGATATGTGGGTTTATTTTATCATGATTGAACATAATCGGAAAGAAAATTTCAGATTTAACTTCAATGACTCGGGATGATTTTCTTGACCCAATTTTTTATTCGAAAATAAATATAGCAATGTGCGTGTCATTGCATTCGTATTCTTATGAAGATTATGTATTTGAACATATTTTGATCATTCGGAAACATTACGAAAGGCTTAAATTTTAATGTGATTATTCAATTTAATTGATGCAAGTGAATTTATAAACTTCAGTTTAAGCTTGTAGATGCTTGTATTTTTGTGTTATGTGTACTAGTGAGTAACGAGAATTAGACTGGGTTATTGACTGTATGATTTGCTTAAAAATGGAGATCAGGGGTATAAAATGGTGATCCAATGACATGTATTGGTGGAATTGATATGTGGTGATTATGGGTTTAATTTGGACATGTGAAATAACTATGTTGATGTGAGATAGAAAAAAAATATTGTTGTTGTCATGTTATTATCGTGAATCATATGAACATGAATTGATTGCATTGGTTCTGACATACTATGCTGAGACTGAAGATTATATGAAACAAAGGGGTTGGGCCACACGCTCCGTGAAAGGATATGTATACTGAGGGGATGGGCCACATGATCTGTGACAGGTTACATGGACAGAAATATCCCCCGTGGGTTCCGGACTATGATTCAGCGGATGTTACCAATAGGACAGACATGCATCATTTCATAGGATCGTATTGCACCTTTCTGATATTTGTGAATTTGTGTTTACCCCTATATTGCTCTGTATATGTTGAACTTGACTTGTTATTATTCATTGATGAGACTATTAATGAGTATTTGTGGAGTGTATTACTGTTGTTATTGTACAAGTGTAGAGTTGGGCTGGTTTTATGCAGGTTGTAGTTAAGGAGGTTCGGTTGGGAGGACATGAGTACTTGTATCTTTTGAGCTTTGCTTAGTTTTAGTTATCCACTTGCTGAGTACCGTGTTGTTTGGTACTCACCCCTTGCTTCTAAACTTGTATAGGTTGTGAGCCCGGACCTGCTTAATGTCCAGTGTTTTATACCACTTCCGAGGCTATTATTTCGAGTGCTAAGATAGCTGTTACATCCATCTAACAGACACCTCTTGCTCTTTTAATTTTTTTTAGTCCTATTCTAGAGATAAAGACATTGTGACTGTATTTTTCTTTCGTACTTCGTTAATGTATTAGTGGCTTGTACAATAACAACCAATCTTGGGGAAGTATGAATTTGATTTACGTGTTTTTGGTTAAGTGAAATTTGATTTATTTCCTTTTCTTGCGCATCTACTTTTCATTAGGTATTAGTTTGACTTGTGTTGGTGGGTTGAGATGAGTGCCATCACACCCGAATTCGGGTCGTTACAGCTAGGGACTTGTCTTAGCCCTATTAAATATAAAAGTTAGAGGTAATGTTTGACATTTGTAAGTTAAAGATTTACTATTATGATTTTTGCTTGTTTATTTATTGTCATTATCTATGAAAGGCTAAAAAAATGCTAAGAGGCTTGTTTGAGGTACTTTCGGGTTCTTCATTCGCCATGTCACGTCTAGACCCTAGGCTTGGATCGTGACATCAGATGTCAAGTTTGGATCTTGGATTAATCAACAGTGTTGGGTTTTAGTGTTGGGGTCAGGGTCGGGTCTGGTTCGAATGTCTGATCTCAGGTGGGGAGTCAGAATTTGTAACACTTAAAAGTGCCTAACCCAGAGAAAGTTTGAAATGTAGAAAAGAATTAAAAGTTGCAGAAAAAAGCATTTTGTACAGACAGTTGATAACGCTCAACTACACTTCTTACAATTCAGATTGTAGGCGATCGCTAGAAATATAAACCCAATGTATAAGGTCGGGGTCGAATCCCATAAGGAATAGTTAAGAAAAGACTTCAATTACGAAGTAAGAACGTGCTCTAGACTTTTGTAGCATAAAAATAAGTAGATTGCAACATAAAGTAAATCTGTAAATTTCATTATCAGAATTCTGAGAGTTAGCAAGATTCGATATTAAAATGATTTCACTAATTTGATTTGTAGCGAGTTAACAAAGTCTTCTAAGGGAGGTGCAAAGTTGAAATTGAGATTTTAATAAGGATAAATGCACAACTCAACATCATTAATTCTCAATGGATAGGCAAAGGTTAATAAATTGCATGAGATAGCATCTATCGATCGTTGTTCATTTCTACATGCAAGCACTTTCGAGCCTAAACATGCAATCCAGCAACACAAACCCAGTCCTTAGGAAAACCTCCTCTCACGAGAGAGGTTACAATTGATAAACAAGAATCAACAGCTATTTGATTATTTGGTCACTTTACATCACAATTTCTAGTTAATAATGAAGATCTAACATAGAAATATGTTTGCAACCATAATTCATAATTGAATCCACAACAAATTAATAAAACCCATTTCAAATTAAAAATTTATGAGCTATAACAAAACCCCAGATATAGAACAACAATCTAACACAATAACACCCCTTAGAAGTAGGTGATTTAGCTACACATTACAGAAATTAAATAAATTATACCAAAGTAATTATCATCCATATAATTTTGTAAAGTTTGAAATTCAAAATCCAAAGTCAAAAGCTAAAATCTCCAAAACAAATTCCATAACCTTAAGATAGCATCAAAGTTTTTTTCTCTGAGTCTTAGTAGTGAAAAATGTCCCTCATTTCCTTTTGAAAACTCTATTTATATGAGTGAAAAACATCAGGAAAAATTATCCCTTGGAACCACTTTAGCGACATTAGTCGGGCTCGCTAAAGTGGTCGGCATATCACCAATTTGTCCTTTACCTCACCTACTAGAACATTTTTCATTCAATTCACGATCTATGATTAGGCAAGCTCAATATCTCTTGCCGGCATATTCAGAAAGTCGCCATTTTTACCTCTCACATGGTTCTTTATTCGTTTTCTTTCCCTGAGGCTGTGCATTTTAAGCGAGCTTGGGCATGTTCGCCTTTACTAACCGGGGTCGCCGATTTGCTTTCCTACTTGCCGTTTTGATGTTCTCTCAATGCCCTTTTTCAATGATATTTAGGTGATTGCGGTGCAACTCGCGCACATAACTTCAGTGATTCGCCAAAATCCTCTTCTCTCGCCAAAAGGCTCAAGCTTTTAGCCTGAATTCTGGTGTGATCAGTGAGGTTTAGACGCCTTTTGCGACCCGCACAAAGCTCTTTCCGAGCTTCAGCTTCCATTTTGCTCAATGTTTTCCTTTTTTACTTCTTTTCTTTGACATTTAAGTCGTGATTGATCCTCAATACCTTTCACCTGCAAATGAGCACTTTGAAGTCAATTTTGAACACAATAAAAGCAAAGAGGATACTAATTTCTTGCATTTTGAGCTATAAATGAGTCCAAATTACCGACTCATAAACACCCCCAACTTAAACTTTTTCTTGTCCTCAAGTAAATCAATAAGCCAATCAGTTCTAAACCAAAGACTACTAATAGTTCTACATGAGACTCAACATAAGAAGTGCACACGAGGTTCAAATTAGCTCGCAATGTTCAGTCGTGCACTCAAGGATTCAAATGATGACTAATCAATTCCCTACGCAAGTTCATGCTTTCAATTGTTCACTCCCAAGTGCAAATTTATATCCAATTCTCAAATTAGAATGCCCTCACATCAAAGAAGCGATTCCATTCCACACTCTCAATAGGTCAATCACATGTTATAGCATCAGAATCACACACTACTCTCGCACTCAAAATGACAAAAACATGCATAATTCCACCCATTGGCTTGCCCTTATTTTCCAATCAATCAATTAATCAGATCATGCAAGATCAAAAAGGTCTTTTTAGGCTTGTAATAAGGCTGAGTGTAAGGTATGATCATTCTAGTTTTAGTGACTTAATTTCCTAGGAACATGGATCAATTTTTGTAAACATCTTCCTTTTTCTTTTGTTTTCCTCTTTTAACATCACATATCACCCTTTTTCATTCATGCTACTCTTGTATTTTTGCTTTGTTCATTTGGACTCCTCCCTTTTTTTCTTTGAAAAGGCTAACCCAAGGTTCATTTATTTCTCTCTTTTATTCAAGGGTATATGGAGGTGTTCTATTTCTTTCTATTGATCATCCAAGGGAAACCTTTCGCAAACTACTTTACCATTTACCTTTTCAATCTTACCACACCCCAACTTAGGCAAGCCTAAGTTGGTTATTCAACATATCCAATGCTCTAAGAAGTTTAAGGGTAGGTAGAAATAATAGAATTCAAAGGTTGATTTTCAAGGTATGAGTTGTATCCAAGGAAAACAAATCAGGCTCAAATGGTGCCAAGTTGGGCTCACTCATCAAAACTATGCCTAAGATCATTTGCCTCTTTCATCGATCACAACCAACTAGGCTAATGGGGAAAGTTCTAGGTGTTCTCATGCATGTATTTCAGGTAGATCTTACCACTCATGGCATTCCAATTACAAACATCGAAAATAACCTTTTAAAATCAGCTCACATGCACAAATCATTATAGAAATCACAATTGAAAGCTGATCAGTCACAACGAGATGCCAAAAGTTCACACAAAACTTATGCTTACTCCTTTTGGCCTTATTGGCTTCACACAAAATATGTTGTTCATCAAAATCACTATTCAAGTCATCGATATTGATCAAAATCGATTCTCGATCATGCAAATGAACATTGGACAAGGCCATAGCAATTTAAGTAGGGATGCAAATCATATATTTCCAAAGCAATTTAAGTAGGGATGCAAATCATATATTTCCAAAATCAAATATATACAAAATGAGTAAATTAACAAACCTTATTTACATACAAAAATGAAAAAAAACTACTGGTTTGTAGGTATCTATTACCCTCATCCTACCAAAAACAGAAACAAGTAGTGTCCTCAATGCGAAAAGGAAAGAAAAAGTAATAAAGAGTGAGATAAGTGTCTCCCTGTCAGGCTAAGCATGAAGAGATCTCTGGACTGCAGCAACATCCTTAACTGGGGCATCAGTGTCTGACGGCTTACTCATGGCAACATATGATGGTGGTGGCTTACTAGAAGGTACCAGAGAGTGTGCTGCAAAAGAAGTATCGGTACAGGATCAGGTAGAATCAATAAGAGAACGCTCTACGACAGTCTGGAACTACACATCCACTGAATTAGCTAGACCCTCATAAGTATCCTCAACCCTTAACTTAGATGAATCCAAATCCTCCTCATCAGTCTTGGAGATCTCCTCAGTATCAATACCAACCACCGAATCATCTCTGATCATAGTGGCTGGATCCGACCAATAGAACTAGAGGATTAGTAGAACTAATATGACCATGTGAAAGAGGAGGCGTAGAACTAGGTCCCTCGAGAGCATCAACCCCACCCCATAAGATCAAAATGTCTTTGGACCTCAAATCATCCACATCCTTTGTCATCTCAACAATATCAGTCCAAATGGACTCCAAATCAGCATAGGGGCCCTTAACTATTTCACGCTCCTCAACTAGAGAGATGAGACTGTCTAGCTTTTCAACTATCTCATATAATGTGGTCTTCTGTCCTACTACCTCAACTCATAACGGTGCAAGAGAAGCCTCAATAGTAGTGAAGATCATAAAAAGAACAACCATATCCAATCTTGAGGCCCTCAAATTAGCTGAATGAGCTAGATTGTATATTTTATAAATCAAAGACTGTGCCAATAGAGGTTGAGGTGTAGAACTAGTTGTAGGGGTTGTAGAAATAGATGGGGTAGAAGACGAACCAGGTATATCAGAAGCAGGAGGCATAATGCCAGCCTCTAGAGACTCTGTATCAATAACCGACACAGTTTCAACCAGTGGATGCCTTCCCCTAGCCTCAATATCACGCAAATAATCCACCTTAATCCGAGGAATGTCACTAGACAATGCAGGTTCCACTCTCACATCTATAAACTCAATAAATGGTACCCTTGTACACTCATATAAGCCAGTAATTAGAAAAGGGAAAGACAACGATGTTGGTTGCTGCATAACCCTCAAGAAGATCTCTGGAACAATAATAGATCTTATGTTTAGGCCTCTCTAGCTATGATGCTGCCCAATAATGCATCTTTTGGATGCTGTAAGATAGATTCATTCTGACTAGGCATTAACGTACTACTAATGAAACCAAACTAATACCTAGTAGCCACATTTATATCCTTCTTTTCAATCACATCCCCGACCTCAATCCATGACGAGACTGGTAAGAGCAGCCCAAAGCATCATTTATTTTTGTTTGACTGCATTTTACCTCTTTACCCTGAACAGTCACAACTTCTAGCGACCCTGCTGCAATCACCTTTTTCTTGCCCTTTAAAACAACATTTGTATAAGCTTCATAAAACTCACGAACCCAAGAAGGAACATATGTAGTTTGAGCTCTAGTAAAATGATCAAATTGGTGCAACTGAATAGTTCTCCAAATATCTTGGTACTTTCCGACTACTTCATCAGTAGAGAGTCCTTTCTCCTCTAAGATTGTACAAAGACCAGCGGCTTTTAAATGGTTCATTGAGTGAGGTGCAACCACGGGGACTACCCTATTCGCCACTAGGTCATGAGCTGCCTTAGAGCACATTTCAATATGGGCACGCTTATTGCCTTGATTTGTAGCTAAATGAGCTACTCAGTTTCCACAATAGCGCATGCACTGGGGTTGTAGACCCCTTACCTCGATGTCGTGGCATTTCCTTATCAGAAAAGGACTGATAAGAACTAGATTCAGGAATTACTTGATGTTTGCCTTTCCTATTGTCTTTCTTACTTACACGCTAAGGTGGGCGTTAAGTGGAGAGATGAGGCTCAGATGGTTTAATAATAGTGATACCTCAAGCCTTTTTTAGGTTATGGATCAATTTCATCAATCAGCCGACGTGTAAGATGCTTCTCTCAAGCCATACCTGTGCACTAGATATACACCAGCGAAGTACATTAGGATATAGGTAAGTGCAAACATAAAGAAAATCAATTTGGTCAAACATAGATGAAGATCGCCAAAACAAAAGGTGAGTCGCTAATGAACAAGGGCGGGATCAGTCGAGCATGCCAAACATAGAGAGCCAAAGATCTAACATATTAGGCGGGCTTCCAGCCGAGTTTGTGAGACGCCGACCATTATCAGTAGGCAAACGTATCTCACCGAAAGTAACAGAGTGGTTGCAAGGTAAACTCAATTTTTATCTAGGAAAACAGGTGAGGGGATGTGTATAAAGGTGAGTTGCGGAGGTGTATCGGCGAGCCATCAGTAGCTCGCCAAATTTTTCAAAGAGAAATGGCACCCAAGAGTAAAAAGGGAGAGTAAAACCATCCTTTTACAAATCGCCAAACACCTAGGCGAACCTGTTTGACCCCGCAAAACAGCCCATAACCACAATTTCAAAATTTTCTGAGTAATCCTTTCCCCCATAGGCATTTCAACCATTCCCAAATACAATTTTCATAAAAATAGTAGAATCCCTCCCATTACCCAACAACATAATAACTCCAATTCCCTTTGAAACCAAGCAAATCGCTATGAATTTGATAAAATTTTCCCTTAAGAATGATGTCACCCATCTGTCATTGGGAAAATTCAAGAATTCATGGAGTGGAGATTACTCAGACTTTTCCCCCAAATAGGCTATTAAACATACGCCCTAACATTTAACATTGAAGAATCCCCACATACAATTCAGGCCAAAGGTGGCAATATGATTCTCAGCTAATAAAGAATCACAAATTTGAACATTCATGACAAAAACGACCTCATATCAACATGCCCAATCAACATAAAGTTAAGAACATCTAATCCATTCAAAATATTAGCAAAACAATAGAAGCAATACAGAATATGAACCAAGGAAACACACCTATAAAATGCTAAGATGAGGAACAAGATAATGATGGATGAGAACAAGTTTTAATCCACACAGATGCAAAAAGCTTAACAATGAAATAAAATAAATTACACTGTAATAAGGGAAATTGGGGAAGTGAAAAGTGTAGGACGATGAAGGAGAGAAATTTGAAGAGTTAGAAATTTAAATGAAAGAGGACCCTTTTAATTCTAGGTGGCCGTTTAATTTGGCAAGGAACAACTAATGTCGCCAAAAGGATCGATATGACGCCAATCAACCTCATGCTTGCTGAGTGTGCCATACTCCTTAGGTTCCTGGTTGAGTGAATTGGTGAGGACAATGGAACTCTCCAACATAAGTAGGCGTATCGCCGAATGGTATATCTGTTCGCCAATAGTTCTAGAAAATTTGGGACTTTTAAGATCTTTCGAGGTCAGAAAGGCTATCTCAAGTAGGCTTGCTGTATTACTTTGGCGAATCACCAAGTCAAACTGTGGATCTCCTAAATGATCAAAACCTCCAGGGATAAGTTTTCCATCTTGACGCTTAAAAAGCGATCCCCAACGGGCTCGCGTACTAGGTTTGGTGGCTCACAAATTAAGTTCCCTTACTTGCCTACTGAGGCACTTCGATTGAGCCCAACTTCAGCCTACACAATGAATACACAATTATTAAAAATACTAAAACTTCGGTTTCCTCCCAAAAAGCACCTTAGGTAACGTTGTTGCATGACGTGGACATGCATTCAAGCATTAACCAAATACACCACTTCAATCATTCCTAAATTAGGGTTTTCACCAAAATACAACTTAAGGCACTACCCATTAACTTTGAACATTGAACTGTCTTTGTTTTCAACCACAATAGCACCATATTCATAGACTTCAACTTCCCAGGAAATAATTGGAGATGAGAGTTGAACAGCAATACAAAATCACCTACTCTAAAATCCTATTTCAAGATGTGAGCATCATGCCATTTGTTCATCCTTGCCTTGTAGATAGATGAACATTCCTAAGCTCGGAGCCTGAATTCCTCTAGAGTGTAAAGTTGGTCAACTCTATCTTTGGATGCCGACTCTAAGTTCAAGTTCATACTTTTAAAATCCCATAGAGCCTTATGCTCCAGTTAAACTGGTAAGTGACATATTTTTCCAAATACCAATTGGTATAGGGACATGCCAATAGGTGTCTTGTAAGCAGTTCGATAGGCCCATAAGGTATCCTCTAACTTCCAAGACTAATTTGATCTATTTCTATTCACCATCTTTGCTAAGATGCTTAATATCCCTATTAGACACCTCATCTTGCCCACTTGTGTATGGATGGTAGGCTATGTCAACCTTGTGAGTAACACCATACTTGCTCAATAGGGAGGCGAACATGCGGTTGCAAAAATAAGACCCTACATCACTAATGATAGCATGGGGAGTGCCAAATCTTGTGAATATGTATCTCTTGAGAAATTGAACCACACTTTGTCCCTCATTGTTAGGTAAGGCCAACACCTCTACCCACTTTGAAACATAGTCAAAAACCACGAGAATATACTTGTTCCCTTACGAACTCACAAAAGGGTCCATAAATTCGATACCCCATACATCGAACAATTCGACTTCCAAAATTGGGTTAAGAGGCAATTCATTCCATCTAGACATGCGGCCTTGCCTTTGACACTGATCACAATTTTTCACAACCACATTGGCATCATGATACAAGGAAGGCCAATAGTATCTACTTTGAAAGACCTTAGCAGCAGTCCTGATCCCACTATGGTGGCCACCAACTGGTGACGAATGACAAACATTATGGATTGCTTCACTTTCACCTCCGTAACACATCTCTGGATCATATGATCTGCACATTCTCTAAACAAATAGAGTTCATCCCAATAATATTTCTTTGCATCAAATAGGAACCATTTTTGTTATTGAGAACTCAAATTATTTGGGATAATCCCACACGCAACAAAATTGGCAAAATCTGCATACCATGAAAGTGAATTATGGGAAATACTCATTACAGAATCATCCTGAAAGGCTTCCTCAATCTCTTGGTCTCCAGACATAACCACTTCCAATTCGAGTCTTTACAAATGATCGGCTACTTGATTTTCACACCCCTTATGATCTTTTACCTCAAAGTTGAATTCTTGCAACAACAACACCCAATGGATCAACCAAGATTTAGCATCTTTATTTGCCATTAAATAACAGATTGCAGCATGATCACTATGAACTACTACCTTCATACCCAAGAGATAAGCATGAAACTTTTCAAATGTATAACCAACTACTAACAACTCTTTCCCAGTAACGGTGTAGTTCTTTTAGGCTACATTCAACATCTTGCTAGTATAGTAGACAGGGTGAAATAAATTTGACGTTCTCTGGCCAAGAACAACCCCCAATTCCATACCACTTGCATCACACATAAGCTCAAAAGGAATACTCCAATATGGAGCCACAATAATAGGAGCTGAAATAAGCTTCTCTTTCAAGAATAAGAAGGAATTGATACAAGCATCATCAAACTCAAACACACTATCTTTCTCAAGAAATTTGCACAACAGATAGGCGACTTTAGAGAAATCCTTGATGAACCTTCAATAGAACCCGACATGTCCCAAAAAACTTTGGACAACCTTTACCGATATAGGAGGAGGGAAATGTGCAATCACTTCTACTTTTTCTTTGTCTACTTGAATAACATGTCCTGAACTTTTATGGCCCAATATAATACCTTCTTTCACAATAAATTGGCACTTCTCCCAATTCAGCATGAGGTTAGTTTTGACACATCTTCTCAACACTTGACTAAGATGTTCAAGGCGTGCATAAAATTTATCCCCCACCATCGAGAAATCATCCATAAACACTTCCATGATATCTTCTACCATGTCATCAAAAATGGATGACATACACTTTTGAAAAGTCGCTAGGGCATTGCATAATCCGAAAGGCATCGACCTAAAAGCAACACTTATATATGAGAACTTGAATATTGTGTTCTCTTTATCCTCAGGGGCAATAGAAATCTTATTATACCCGGTGTTCCTATCTAAAAAGCATTACCAACCCCTACCTGTAAGATGATCCAATATTTGGTCCATGAAAGGAATAGGAAAATGGTCTTTTTTCATGCAATCATTTAGCTTCCGATAATCCATGCATATCCTCCAAATGGTAACCGGTTTTATCGATACAAGTTTATTCTTTTTATTCAACACGACAGTCATGCCACCCATTTTAGGAACACATAGAACCGGGCTCACCCATTTTCTATCGACAATGGGATACACAACACCCGCATCAAGCCACTTGATTATTTATTTCTTTACCACTTCTTGCATTGGAGGGTTTAATATCCTTTGGTGCTCGATGCTAGGCTTACTATTATTGGCTAGTTGA
This sequence comes from Solanum dulcamara, assembly GCF_947179165.1. Lineage (NCBI taxonomy): Eukaryota > Viridiplantae > Streptophyta > Magnoliopsida > Solanales > Solanaceae > Solanum > Solanum dulcamara. The sequence goes on along the minus strand of NC_077244.1, from coordinate 41,270,427 downwards.
ATCTTGTATGTACACACACCGGGAGGAATGCCTAATTGTCGATAATTTTCCACTTAATAGCTTTGATAAATTTTCATAACACACTCACAAGAGCATGCACTTGTTCCTCGACTAAATCAACAACTATTATGATGGGAAAAGTAGAGTTCGCTCCCAAGAACACATAATTAAGATAATATGGAAGTACCTTAAGCTCAATCTTGGGTGGTTCATCTATCGAAGGCTTGGTGGGAGGTGAGTCCCTTTTTTTAGATCAATCTCTAACCACACAGGGTTTTTAAGGTAGGAACTAATACTTGTAAGTGCTGCTACCACTTCATCATAGTTGGGGCTTTCTTCCCCATCATAGTTCAGCAAAACCACCGCTAATGACTCCCTAATATTAGAAACTTCTTGTACACTTGCCACAACTTCATCCATAACATCAATCACTAAGATGACATGAAGATCACTAGGTTGTTTCATCGACTTACAAACATTAAAAGTGACTTCCTCACCATTTACCTAAAATTTCAATTCACTACTCTCTATATCAACCAAATCTCGTCCGATATCCAAGAATGATCTACAAAGGTTAATGGGCACCTCTGCATCAATTTCACAATCAAGAATTACAAAATCTATAAGAAAAATGATTTTTTCAACCTTTACCAAAATATCATAGAAAATATCAATGGTACGCTTGATTGTTCGATTGGCCATGAGTAACCTCATAATAGTTGGTTTAGGTTCACCCAAACCAAGCTATTTGAAAATGGCATAGGGCATAAAATTTATGCTTGCACGCAAATAATAAAGTGCCTTAGCAAATTGGTACATCCGTATAGTGCATAGAATTGTGAATACCCCAGGATTATCCTTTTTCACCATAATGTTGCTTGACATAATTGCACTACAGCTGTGAGACACTTTGATAATTTCAAAGTCCATGTTATGCTTTTTGGTCACAAGCTCCTTTATGAACTTTGCATACCCAAGCATCTCCAATAGGGCTGCAATCAAAGGTAAATTTATTGAGAGAGTCTTGAACACTGAGAAAAACTTTTGAAACTTGATATCATCATCTTTCTTTTTCAAATATTGAGAGAAAAGGGGTTGTACTTTTGGAAAAGGATTTGGAGACACCACCGGTGGGATAACACCCACGATGGAATTGGGAGATACACCGAAATCAATCTCCATCGGTGCATCTTTCACTTGGTTGGACTGATCATTATTGAGTTCTTCGGCTAGCTCATGACTTCCGAATACTTTGGTCTTCCCTTTGGATGAACTTGTCTTCATTAGTTGGTATATTCTCACCAACAAGTTTGCCTCTTCTTTTCAAAATAGTAATGCATTGCACGTTGTCATTCTTAGGATTAGAAATGGTATCACTTGAGAGGCCTCTCTTTGGTCTTAGGTTAAGATGAGTTGATATTTGATCAATTTGTGCTTCCAATTGCTTAATTGACACTAAATGTGAGGTGACCATTTGATTTAAAGAAGAGAAATCATATTTCATCTCTTTCAACACCTAATCCTCTACCGGGCCAGTCCCTATCTCTCAAACGATTATCACACTATTTATTCCAACCTTGTGTAACATCCCTCAGAATGTTTTTTAAAAAATATACCTTAAAGATTTCCTTGGAAATAGGCCAGTCATGTAACGTATTATCCTTATTCTTTTTGGAAAATACGAGTTTGGAATATTGATCAGGGGGTCAAAACTTGCGGGAAAATGGTCTCGGTGGATTTTTAGGACCCATAGAATAGAAGAAAGATTTTTGAAGAAACCACAAAATAGTGTGGTCTGCGACAGGACCGCATCGTGGACCTGGGATAGTTTATTGGCTAAGTAGATTGCGACAGGTCTGCATCGCGGACTGGGAAGGTTTTCTGGCTGAAATTAAGTTTTATAAGGGCATTTTTAGACTTTTCCAAAATTATTAGTTAATGAACCTAGACGTTTTTTGGACCTAATTCAACTCTATAAATTAACCTAAACCTAAACCTCTAATTCAATTCATTCTTCTACAATTCATCTATCAGATATTTCTATCTTTACAAAAAGGCTCTCAAGGGTTTCCATTGAAGACTTCAAGCAAATTCACTCAATCTGTCCATCAAAATTCTCAAGTTCTTCCAAATTAATTTGTGTTCTCACTCAAGGTATGTGGGTATTGATTCATGAATCCTTTCTTCTATGAAGCCCAATCAATTTCTCAAGTTTTCTATCAAATTAAAGTATGATATTTTATGGGTTTTGTGATCTCTATTCCAATTGCATGAATTTTGATTTAAAGCATGATCATGAGTCTATTTTGATATAATTTGATGGTTATTGAATTAAATTAAAGAGTTTTTCCATGAATTCTCCTACTTTGATTTCTAGGGTTCATGGTGTAATATATGAGTATTTTCAATTATACTTCTAAATGATATTATCTATATGAATTATGTATGGATTGATATAAAGTTTATGATCATGCATGTTTTCAAGTTAATTTCATAATTTTTAAGTCAATTGATCATGCATTCATGTCATACCCAAATTCCAAGTCCAAGCTATGGTCATGAATTTTCAAAGTATGAATTAGGACTATGTATTTCCATTATGATCATGAATTATAAGTATGTTTAAAATTATGGTTTTTCATGCAAGTTATCAAGTAAGGTGACCTAAGGCCTAACGATATGAATTATGCAAATATGATTGTAATGATGAAAGGACAATTCTTACATTATAAGTATGTTATGGAAATGAGCTATTCTATGATTTCAAACCTATGATCATGAATATGATACATGAAATTATGTTCTTATGTTATGTATCTATTCCGTGGGATTTGACTTAGCACCGAATGTGGACTTGAGGTGGGGGCTCGAAGCAAGGGGGTCCTTATATAAAGTCTCTTGTCTCATAAATACATGCCACCATAGGATTTGCCTTTATGTCCTAGCTAGTGGATCCACAAAAAGCACATGTTCATGATTAGGATACTACCTTGGCAAAGTAGCCTCCCCTTTCTCAATGTGGGGATCATCGGATTCCATGTTATAGCTCACATGGTCTTATTTTCGGTTATGGTTCCTATCCCACCTATGTATGATTTCTTAAGTATGTTATGATTTTGAACTTAAGCTTTTAAATGCTTTGGTCAATATAATTTTCTCATGACTTTACGTATTCCATCTTATCATATGATTAACTTGACCTTTGCATTCTATGATTTACGTTGCATGTCACGCCCTCATACTTAGTACATTCTAACATACTAATGCATACTTTTTGCCTACATTGTCTCATAATGTAGGGGTTGAGGTTGGATATCCTTATCGTCCACCTAACTGGTAGGCGTTCCTATCCTAAGGTGTAGTGGTGAGTCCTTATTGACTGGGAACTAGTTTCAAGTTGATTACTGTTTTCCCTTTTAAAGACTTTTGTTTACATCATAAAATTTGAGAGTGAGCTAGGGACATGTCTTATCCCACACCCACACTCATGTTTAAAGGCATCTAGTTGGATATACGTTTGAGTCTATGCTGTTATAAAATATATTTAGATTTTTATTCATGGTTTAGACTCTCTTATGATGTTTCCAGTTTTATATTTTTACCTTATATATGCTTATGATATGTACAAGAGGCTTGGTTGGAGCCCTTATGGGTTTCGATCGCCGTGTTACGACTAGGACCTAGGTTGGGTTGTGACACCTTGGTTCCCACCTGTCCTTGGAAAGGTCGATCGAAAACCCCTTGGCTGATTTGCTAAATATCACACCTCTTCATTGTACATGGTATTGAACATGTCTTCCTCCAGATTTACTCCAACATTCTCATCCACAGTATTCACAGCTTTGTAACCAAACCTTAAAACATGTTTTGATAGCAAATCTAGTTGGGTCATCATTTTAGCCATATTTTCATCCCTTATGTGGTCCTTCTCAAGCTGCTTTTTCGTTATCCCAACATGGAGAGGAGATACATGATCTTTTTAGGTATTCCAAGCATGATTAATCTTTGTTATTTAATCAAGAAAAGTTGTAACATCCCTCAAAAATGATTACAAGTACCTTAAGAATGCCTTGGGAATAGGCCGCTCAAGTAATGCATCATCCTTAATCTTTTTGGAAAATCCGAGTTTGGAATATTGATCAGGGGGTCAAAAACTGTGGGAAAATGGTCTCGGTGGATTTTTAGGACCCGTATATCAGAAGATATATTTTTGAAGAAATTCACAAAACAGTAGAGTCTGCGAGCATCGCGGTCCTGTGAGAGTTTTTTGGCCGAGTTGAGTTTTTTTAAAGGGCATTTTAGACCTTTCCAAAATTATTAGTCAATGAACCTAGAATTTTTAGGGCCTAATCCGACTTTATAAATTCACCTAAACCCCTAATTCTATTCATTCTTCTCCAATTCACCTACTCAAATATTTCTCTCTCTACAAAAGACTCTCAAGGTCTCCATTGAAGACTTCAAGTAAATTCACTCATGCTCTCCATCAAAACTCTCAAGTTCTTCCAAATTAATTGGTGTTCTCACTTAAGGTATGTGGGTATTGATTCACAGATTCTTTCATCCATGAAGCCCAATCAATTTCTCAAGGTTTTCTATCATATTAAAGTATGATATTTTATCGGTTTTATGATCTCTATTTCTATTGCATGAATTATGATTCAAACTATGATCATGAGTCTATTTTGATATAAATTGATGGTTATGGCATTGAATTAAAGAGTTTTCCATGAATTCTCCTATTTTGATCTCTAGGGTTCATGATGAAAATTATGAGTATTTTTAATTATAATTCCTAATGATATTATCTATATGAATTATGCATGGGCTGATATAAAGTTTATGATCATGCATGTTTTCAAATAAATTACATGATTTTCAAATCAATTGATCATACATTCATGTCTTACCCTAATTTCAAGTATAAGCTATGATCATGAATTTTTAAGTTATATTCCATGAGAAGTTTTATTTAATGATTTCAAAGCTATTATTATGAATCTCATTCAAATTGATTATGCATCCAAGTTTTACCCTAATTTCTAAGTATGAATCATTTATATGTATGTATGATTTGTAATGTGGAAGGACAATACTCGCATTACACGTATGTTATGCAAATGAGCTACTCTATGATTTTCAAACCTATGATCATGACTATGATATACGTCATTATGATTTTTATGCTATGCATGTATTCCGTGGGATTTGACTTAGAACTGAGTGGACTTGAGGTGGGGACTCAAAATACAGGGCCTTATATAAAGTCTCTTGTCGCATAACTACGTACCACCATTGGTACAAAGGGATTAGAGGTGAATACCCAAATATCTACGAGGTGAGTACCCAAAATGTCAAGGCTTGGAGGTGAGTACCCGAGTCTAAGAACTAGGGGTGAGTACCCGGTTAACATAACCGCTTAGTGGATCCACTTAGGCATGTAGCAGTATACCTTGGCAAAGTAGCCTCCTCCTTCTCGATATGGGTATCATCGGATTACATGTTATAGCTCGCATGGTCTTATTGTCGGTTATAGTTCCTATCCCACATATGTACGTTTATGTATGTTTTAAATAATCAATCCTATCTTTTATTTTACATGATACTCTTATGGTTATTATGCATTGATCTTTCTTAAAGACTACTTATGATTTTTAACTATTTCTCCTAACATGCTATTTCAAATGGTCAATGTTACAAATATGTTTTTTTCATGCATTGCATTGTCCACATACTTAGTACATTCCAACATACTAATGCATACTTTTGCCTACATTGTCTCATAATGTAGGGGTTGAGGTTGAAGATCATACTCATCTACATGGATAGTTAAGCTTTCCTATTCAGCAGCATTGTGGTGAATCCTCATTTATTTGGGACTAGTTATTGAGTTAGTTACTATTTCCAAAGACTTTTTTTATGTTTAATATTGAGAGTGAGCTAAGGAAATGTCTTAGCTCCCGCCCATATTCATGAGTAGAGGCATCTAGTTGGACAAATATTTCGAGTCTATGTTGTCATATGACATTCCTCAATTTCTATTCATAGTTTAGACTCTCTTATGATGTTTCCGCTTTTAATTTACCTTATGTATGCTTATGATATGTACAAGAGGATTGGTTGGAGCCCTTTGGGATTTCGATCGCCGTATTATGACTAGGCCCTAGGTCAGGTCGTGACAAAAGCTGAGGCAATAGCAAAAGGTTGGCGCATAAGGTCACCCCTAATAAGCTGATCCTCTACCCCCTTGTTTACCATATCAAGACTACGATAAAAGTACTGTAATAGTCATTATCAGGCAGCCTATATGTTGCGCATTGCAGTAACAACTTCTGAAATCTGAGCCACATTTCATGTAGTGGTTCCCCATTAATTCTTTTGAAGTTTTAAATACTCTCCCTAAGTGTCAACATCTTGGATGGTGGGTAGAGCCGCTCATAAAATATTGCAGTGAGCTCATCCCATGGGTTAATCAAATCCCATGGTAATTCCGCTAGCCATTTGGTTGCCTCCCCAATAAGAGAGAAGGGGAACAATAATAATCGGATAAACTCCTGCGATATGTTATTGAATGAAAAAGGGTTGTATACATTCATAAAATTCCTGATGTTATCATGAGTATCCTCACGAGCAAGGCCTCGAAAGAACTCTTTCATTTGCAACAACTGCAACAAAGTACAAGTGACATGAAAGATAGCATTACCTACAGTAGGGGGTAATATTATAGCTCCAGCACTACGTATAATACCCCGTAAGAAGAAAGGTTGGAACTAAGGAGAAAAGTCTCAAAATTTTGAACCCATCTATGTGAATGAGCCCCTCTATAGCTCATAGGGACTTTTACGGCTCGTAAGGTTAGGTCGTAGAGCGACCCTTTGAGGAAAACATTGGAGTTCCCCTTAGAAGAGGTTCTACCACCTTCCAGGATGAGTTGTCCTAGAGAAGATGGGTCATAGAAACCCCTCGTAAGCTAAGTTCAGAGGCCAAGTTTCAAATACCTCTCATGGCCAAGTGTACGAACTTGCAAAATAGGTCATTTCCTTGATGAAGGGTTGTATACATGAGTCATTCATAAACTTCAGAGACTTGAATTTTTGCAGGTTTTGGAGACCTGTAGGATAAGACCAAGGAACGGGTCATTTCCTTGAGGACGGGTCGTATACACAAGTCATTCCTACACTTCAAAGACTACGTTTTAGGCTATTTTCTCAGGCCTACAAGATGGGTCATTTGCACGACTTGACGTTAAGACAATGACCTATAAAAGGGTCCTATAGGGCCAATTTTCCAGATTTAATGAAGGGCAATTGTGTCTTTTTAATAGTTCGATTCAATGAACCTAGATACTTTTATGGCCAAGTTCAAAGTTTGTAGACACTTTTTTCTTCAAGACCCCCTCCCATTCAATTCATTCTCTCAAACTTCCAAGGCAAGAACTCACAGGGTCCCTCAAGGTTTCTCTTTAAATTCAAGCTAGGGTTTACAATTTTTCAAGGTTCTTCTTCAATTTCTAGTGAATTCAACCAAGGTATGTGGGTTTTCATCAATGGGTCCTTCCACCCATGGAGCCCAAATATTTTCTCAACCTAGTATTTCTATTCCAAATAATGAAATCTTATGGGATTTTACATGGTGATCCCGAATACATGTTTTCTGGCACATTTGAAGTTTATTTACTTAAATTTATATACATTGACTCTCAATTTCATAAAATGAATGATTTTGTTAGGGTTCTTATATGAAGGCTTGAAAGGTAGGTTTAAAGTGCATATGGTGGTTTGTTTTAAGATATTTCATATGATGAATTTCCATCCCTCTCATGTATTTTAATGTATTTGAAAGTTACACGAAATGAACCCACCTAGCCTTCTTATGTTGAAATAAAGTTTGACTCCAATGAATGTTATATAGTAAATGCTTATGAATATGAGTCTTTATGAAATGATTGATTGATGAAGGGCTTCTTAGCTAAAGTAAGGTTTCAATGTGAAAGGAAAGTTCTCGCACTGAATCAAACAAAAGGTTTTAATGAGCTATTCCATTGATTGATATTTTAATATTAAAGTTATATAATGTTTATGATATATTGATGTTTAAATGTTATTCCGTGGGTCTTGACCTAGCACCAAATGTAGCATGTAGATAGGGTCTCGACTAAAAGGGTCCTTAAGTGAAGTCTCATGTTGCATTAACTATGTGCCACCATAGGGGCCCTTATCTGCTATTTTAGGCTAGTAGTTCCACAATTATCCCTTAAAGTCAAAGTTAAAAAATGAATGTAAAGTTGACAGAGTTCTAACCAGCAAGTAGTCTCCAAGTGCCAAGGTAGGGGGTTATGTTGGATTCCATGTATTAGCTCGCATAGTCTTAAATGTCGGTTAAGGTCACTTCCCCAAAAATTGAATGTTTTAAGGATTCATATGATGATTTCTCATGCATGCATCTACTTATGCATATTTTCTATACATGACTCTCTCTTATTTTCTTTATTTCATATCTCACTAACATACTTAGTACATTCAAAGTACTAACGCATACTTTTTCCACATGATATTACCAGGTAGGGACCGACGTCGCTCCACACTCTTCTCCCCATGGCTAAGTTGAGCTTTGAAGGATACCACTTTGGTGAATTCCCATGTTCTGGGAACGACACTCCTATCTTGCCTAGCTTATGTTATTTTTAGACTCTTAAATTAAGTTTGGTCTTTTAACTTAATCTTGAGGGTGATCTAGGGACATGTCTTAGCCCCGCCAAGTATTAATGTAGAAGGTATTATTAGACATAGTAATGGATGTTATGTTATCTTTGACTTTTATGAATGTGAAGTCCCTTAGTCCTTATATCCCTTATATTTTCCGCTTGAGTTGTTTACCCTTACCCATGAAATGCCTAATGAATTCAAAGAAGCTTGGGTGAGGTACCTCGGGTGGTTCATTCGCCGTGTCACGTCTAGGCCCTTGGCTTGGGTCATGACAAACTTGATATCAGAGCACGAGGTTTTGAAATGGTCCTTGGAGTCACATATACTGCGTCAAATAGGGTTTTGTTCATGGTTGTGAAGTGCACCACTACTATGAATAGGAGACTATAAGACATTTAAAAAGGTCTTCACTTCTTTTAATTTATGTCGTACCCTAGAATTTCCTAAGTTTTCCTATAAATAACAACTAATTTTATATTGTTTAGATAATGCCTCGAGAAAGAGAACCTCCAAGAGCAAGGGTTAATGATGAGGACCAAGCTCGTTCGGTTTCAAATATCACACATTATGAGGAAGGGTAACTCATGCCATGTTCTACAACATCGTCTCTTTATTAGATGAAGTTATAGCCCACCAAAGGCATCAAGGTATCCCTCCCCCTTTTGGCCTCTCGGATTCAGGATTTTCAAAGGATGAATCCGCTCGAGTTCGATGGTTCTAAACTAGATGAGGACCCTATGGACTTCATTAATAAGGTATACCAGATCGTGGCAATCATGGGTGTGCCACCAAATGAAAAGGGAGAGATAGTGGCCTATCAACTCAAATATGTGGCTCGAGTATGGTACGAACAATGGGTTTTTGAGAGGGATGAGGAAATGGGGATGATAGGATAAGAAGAGTTCAAAGGTGCTTTCCTAGACCAACTCTTCCTATTAGAGTTAAGGGAGGCCAAAATCCAAGAGTTCATCAACCTCCTTCAAGGAAGTATGAGTGTGAGGGAATATGCCCTCAAGTTCAAAAAATTATCTAAGTATGCTCCCTTCATGGTGTCCGACCCCCGGGGCAAGGTTGAGTAAGTTTATTTTCGGTATTTCGAGCTTGGTGTCTAGGTAGTGCAAAATGGCCATGTTGGTCAAGGATATGGACATCTCATGATTAATAACTTATGCCGAATAAATTGAAGAAGAGAAGTTGAGGGAAAGGTCTAGAGGGTTCAAAAAGGCTAGAGTGGATGGTTGAGGGTTCAAACTTTAAAGGTCCGATTGTGGTAGCAATAGGAAAGGAAAAAGTGGTCAACAATTCGTGGGAAAAGGTTCCACCAATACTCATCCTCCAAAATTCATCAAGGAGAAAGGTCCTAACTCAATGTTCCGAAGAGATAACATTGGTACCCAAGATTTTCCCACATGTAGAAAGTATGGGAAGACCCACAAAGGGGAGTGCTTTGCGGGCTTAAATACGTGCTTCATATGCGGCAAATTGGGTCATCATGCCCGAGATTGTAGAGTTGGTGGCACTGGTAGGCCTCAAGGCCAAGTTGCTCATATCCAACAAGCTTAAGGAGGTGGCTAATGCATCAACCATTTCTATGCATTACATGGGAGGCAAGAGATGGAGAAAGCACCAAATGTTGTTATCGATATGTTAAGGATCTTTAATTTTGATGTATATATGCATTATTGGACCCGGGTGTAAACTTGTCATTTGTTACTCCATTCTTAGCTAATAGGTTTGATCTATTTCTCGAAATGTTAGTAGAGCCTTATTTGGTATCTACCTCTGTGGGTGAGTTGGTTGTGTCTAGGAAGGTCTATAGGGGTTGTCTTGTGTCCCTCTTGTATAAAGTCTTTCCCTGTGATCTCATAAAGCTTGACATGGTAGATTTTGATGTTATCCTTGGGATAGATTGGTTGCATGCATCTTATGCTTCCATAGATTGTAGGACTCGTCGAGTCAAGTTTTCATTCCCAAATGAGTCCGTTTTTATATGGGAGGGTTGTGATTCAGTGGTGAAGGGTAGATTCATTTCTTGTCTCAAGGCTCAAAAATTGATTGCTAAGGGTTGTATTTACCACATAGTAAGAGTTAGGGATGTCAACTCTGAAATTCCTCCTTTTGAGTCGGTCCCCAGAGTCAAAGAGTTTCCCGATGACATTCCCAGTGTCCCTCCCGAAAGAAAAGTTGATTTTTATATAGATATCCTAACTAATACCCAACCTATCATGGTGAAGGTCCTGCCTCATCTGCGGTGGCAGATGAGCCAGATGAAGAGCCAACAACTTCTAAGGAGTCAGATAGGTTTGGAACCCGTCTTAATCGAAGATACCCATGCTTTGATCTCTATCCCTCCTTACCGAATGGCCCTGGGAAAATTGAAGGAATTGAAGGAAAAATTAAAGGATTTGTTAGAAAAAGAGTTCATAAGTCCAAGTATTTCACTGTGGGGTACCTCAGTTCTATTTGTAAGAAAGAAGGATAGGCCGCTTCGAATGTACATAGATTACTGGCAATTAAATAAGGTGACTATTAAGAACAAGTATCCACTTCCTAGGATAGATGAATTATTCTATTAACTGCAAAGGGCGAGTAACTTCTCCAATATTGAACTTCGGTTCGGCTATCACCAACTAAGGGTGAGGGAGTGTGACATTTCTAAGATGGAATTCTGGATAAGGTAAGGTCACTTCGAGTTTATGGTAATGAGTTTTGGGTTGACGAATGCTCCGGCGGTGTTGATGGACCTAATGAATAGGGTGTTCAAACCCTTCCTTGATACTTTTGTTGTGGTGTTCATTGATGATGTTTTGATCTTCTCTTGGAGTGAGGAAGAACATAAGTATCATTGGAAGGATATGCTCCAATTGTTGAGGGATAAGCAGTTGTTTGCAAAATTTAGCAAGTGCGAGTTTTGGTTGAAGGAGATGGCCATTCTCGGTCACATCGTGTCCGATGAGGGGATCAAAGTGGATCCTAAGAAAATAGAAGCGGTCAAGAATTGGCCTAGACCATTTTCTCCTATGGACATTAGGAGCTTTTTTGGGTCTAGCAAGTTACTATAGAAGGTTCATTCAAGGGTTTTCTTCCATCTCATCTCCTATGACAAAGTTGACTCAAAAGAAGGTGAAACTCATATGGACGGATGAGTGTGAAAGGAGTTTCCAAGCTTTGAAAGATCGACTTACCTCCACTCTTATTTTGACTCTACCGGAAGGATCAGAAGGGTTTTTAGTTTATTATGATGTTTCGAAGATTGGTTTGGGTTGTGTTTTAATGCAAAATGGTAAGTTCATAACCTATGCTTCTACGCAATTGAAAGTGCATGAGCATAACTACCCTACCCATGATCTTGAGTTGGCGGCCGTGGTTTTTGCCTTGAAAATTTGGCGGCACAACCTCTATGGAGTACATATGGATGTGTATACCGATCATAAAAGCCTTCAATATGTGTTCACCCAAAAGGACCTCAATCTACGACAAAGAAGGTGGCTAGAGCTCCTCAAGGACTATGATATGAGTGTGCATTATCATCCGAGTAAAGCCAATGTGGTTGTCGATGTACTTAGTAGAGTGTCTACGGGGAGTGTGGCCCATGTTGATAAAGGAAAGAGAGAGTTGGTGAAAGATGTTCACCGGTTGGCTAGACTAGGGATGAAGTTGTGCGGTACCAGTGATGGTGGTATGGTTGTCCAAAATGGGTCTGAATCCTCCTTGGTATTGGATTTCAAGTCGAAACAAGACCTTGACCCGACCCTTGTCAAGTCAAATAAGTTGGTGAAGGAAAAAAGGTAGAGGTCTTTTCACAAGGGGGAGATGAGGTATTATTACCAAGGTAGGTTATGTGTTTAGGATATGGATGGAATAAGGAGTTTGATATTGATGGAGGCATAAAATTATGCATACTCTATTCACCCTAGTTTGATAAAAATGTATCCAGACTTGAAAGAGTTATTTTGGTGGGGTAGTATGAAGAAGGACATAGAAAGGTTAATGTATGAATGTCCAAATTGCCAACAAGTAAAGGCCGAACATCCAAGGCCGGGTGGTTTAGCACAAGATATTGAAATCCCTACTTATAAATAGGACGATGTGAATATAGATTTAGTAGTGAGTTTGCCTCACACTCAGAAGTAACATGATTCTATTTGGGTGATTGTTGATATAATGACTAAGTCGGCTCACATCCGACTGGTTAAGACTTTCTATAGGGCCGAAGACCATGCCAAGTTGTATATCCAAGACTTGGTTAGGTTGCATGGTATGCCGTTGCACATTCCATCCTCAAATCGATAGGCAAGCTGAAAGGACAATTCAAACACTAGAGGATATGTTAAGGGCTTGTGTGTTGTAGTTTAAAGGAAATAAGGATGATCATCTACCGCTCATCGAGTTTGCCTATAAAAATAGTTACTTTGTTGTGCTAGGTCACTAACATATCCTTTTTTGTCTTTATTTGACCCCAAGAATGGATTGGATCGAAACGATTTTCCTGTTCTTTGGACTTTTTATCAATATGAGGTGATCATAACATAGTATATAAGCCAAATACCTCCAATCTCTACCATAGGTGCCAAAGCAGAATGAGAAGAAGCCCAAAAAGGAGCGAAAAAGAACATAACCTCCGATACAATAAATAGAATAAAACCATATTGAGGTCCTAATTGTACGACTTTGGTATGATGTCCTTCAAGTATTGAGATAGCTCCATTTGAGCGTTTGTATGGTAGATGATGTAGGTCCCTGGTTGGTTGCTTCAAAGTAGAAGATGACCTTGTTGGGCCACGACTTGGTAATTGATACTTTGGAGAAGGTGAAGATAATTAGAGAAAGGTTGAAGAAGGCTTAAAGTCGTCAAAAGTCATATTCCGACACTAGAAGAAAGGATCTTGAGTTTGAGGTGGGTGATTGGGTGTATTTGAAGGTTTCTCCCATGAAAGGTGTGGTTCCATTTGATAAAAAAGAGAAATTGAGCCCTAGGTATGTAGGGTCATATAGAATCTTGAGACGTGTGGGCAAAGTTGCTTATGAGTTCAAATTACTAGTAGAGATGGTCATGGTTCACCCGGTGTTCCATGTGTCTATGTTGAGAAAATGTGTGGGTGACCCTAACTCCATTGTGACTTTGGAGGTAGTGACTGTTGAGGATAACTTGACCTATGAAGAAGTACCGGTTGAAATTTAGGACCAGCAAGTTAAGAGGTTGAGGAACAAAGAAGTTGCCTCCGTTAAAGTCCTTTGGATGAATCAACAAGTTGAAAGTGCTACATAGGAAGCGAAAACGGATATGATGAAACGTTACCCTCATCTTTTCATTATACACTAGTCTAAGGTACTAAGTTACACATGTTCAATGTTTAATACTCGTATGTTTCAGTTTTCTTACATCCTCATATGCATGCATGTTCATAAAGTTAAATTTTAGAGTCATGTTTTATGCTAAGTTTAAAGACCTCATGTTTTATGCATTGCATGTGTCATTTTGTTAATTTTTGGTTGCTAGTCCTCTTTACATGACCTTCCTAAGCTAAGTTAATCTCATTCGAGGATGAATGTTTCCAAGGGGGAGATATTGTAAGACCCTGTTAGTCGGAAAGTTGGAACTAAAGAGAAAAGTCTCAAAATTTCGAACTCATTCATGTGAATGAGCCCCTCTATGGCTTGTAGGGACTTCTATAGCTCGTAAGGTTTGGTCATAGAGCTACCCTTTGAGGAAAAAATGGAGTTTCCCTCAGGAGAGGTTCTACGACATTCCAGGATGAGTCGTCCTAGAGAAGATGGGTCATAGAAACCCCTCATAAGCTAAGTTCAGAGGCTAAGTTTGAAAGACCTCTCACGCCTAGATCTATGAACTTGCAGAATGGGTTGTTTCCTTGATGATGGGTCGTATACATGAGTCATTCATAAACTTCAGAGACTTGAATTTTTGTAGGTTTTAGAGACCTGCAGGACGAGCCCAAGGAACAGGTCCTTTCCTTGAGGATGGGTTGTATACAGTTGTCGTTCCTACACTTCAAAGACTATGTTTTAGGATCTTTTCTCAAGCCTACAAAATAGGTCATTTACACGACTTGTCGTTAAGACGACGACCTGTAGAAGAGTCCCGTAGGGCCAATTTTCCAAATTTAATGAAGGGCAATTGTGTCTTTTTAATAGTTTGATTCAATAAACCTAGACACTTTTTTGGACAACTTCAAAGTTTGTAGAAACTTTTCCCAATCAATTCATTCTCTCAAACTTCCAAGGCAAGAACTCATAAGGTCCCTCAAGGTTTTTCTCTAAATTCAAGCTAGGGTTTACAATTTTTCAAAGTTCTTCTTTAATTCTTAGTGAATTCAAGCAAGGTTTGTGGGATTTCATCCATGGGTCCTTCCACCCATGGAGCCCAAATATTTTCTCAACCTAGTATTTCCATTCCAAATGATGAAATCTTATGGAATTTTACATGTTGATCCCGATTGCATATATTATGAAATATTTGAAGTTTATTTACTTAAATTTATATACATTGACTCTCAATTTTATGAAATGAATGATTTTGTTAGGGTTCTTATATGAAAGCTTGAAAGCTAGGTTTAAAGTGCATATGGTAGGTTGTTTTAAGATGTTTCATATAATGCATTTCCATCCCTCTCATGCATTAAATGTATTTGAAAGTTATACGAAATGAACCTACCTGGCCTTCTTATGTTGAAATGAAATTTGACTCCAATGAATGTTATGAAGTAAATGCTAATGAATGAGAGTCTTTACAAAATAATTGATTGATGAAGGGATTCTTAGCCAAACTAAGGTTTCAATGTGAAAGGAAAATTCTCGCATTGAATCAAACAAAAGGTTTTAATGAGCTATTCCACTGATTGATGTTTTAATATTAAAGTTATATAATAATTATGATATATTGATGTTTAAATGTTATTCCATGGGACTTGACCTAGCACCTAATGTAGCATGTAGATGGGGCTCGATTGAAGGGGTCCTTAAGTGAAGTCTCATGTTGCATTAACTATGTGCCACCATAGGGGCCCTTGTCGGCTATTTTAGGCTAGTGGATCCACAATTATCCGTTAAAGTCAAAGTTAAAGAATGAATGTAAAGTTGACAGAGTTCTACCCGGTAAGTAGTCTCCTAGTGCCAATGTAGGGGATTATGTTGGATTCAATGTATTAGCTCGCATGGTCTTAAATATCAGTTAAGGTCGCTTCCCCACAAAATGAATGTTTTAATGATTCATATGATGATTTCTCATGCATGCATCCACTTATGCATATTTCCTATACATGTCTCTCTCTTATGTTCTTCATTTCATATCTCACTCACATACTTAGTACATTCAAAGTATTAACCCATACTTTTTCCTACATAATATTGCCATGTAGGGATCAGCGTCGCTCCACACTTTCCTCTCCGTGGATAAGTTGAGCATTGAAGGCTACTAGTTTGGTGAATTCCCATATTCCGAGAATGACACTCCTATCGTTTCTAGATTAGGTTATTTTTAGACTTTTAAATTAAGTTTGGTGTTTTAACTTAATCTTGAGGGTGAGCTAGGGACATGTCTTAGTCCCGCCAAGTCTTAATGTAGACGGTATTGTTAGACCTAGTAATGGATGTTATGTTGTCTTTGACTCTTATGAATGTGAAGTCCCTTAGTCCCTATATCCCATATGTTTTCCTCTTGAGTTTTTTACCCTTACCCATGAAATGCTTAATGAATGTTAAGAGTCTTGGGTGAGGTAGTGTCTCAATCGCCATGTCACGTCTAGGCCCTTGGCTTAGGTCTTGACACTACCCATTTGATCAATATTCACATTGTGCTAATTTCTAATGTCATCATTCTCGTCTGCAACATTACTTCTATTAACATTCATTTCTTCACCTATCAAAGATAAAAACAAACAAAACGATAGTAAAGTAGTCATACTATAAATAACTAGATCACAAACCACTTCACTAAAATAAATCTAATCACTGTTCCCCATCAATGGTGCCATTTTGATAATGCTCAACTACACTACTTACTATTCAGAGTGTAGGCGATCTGTAGTAATATAAACCCAATATGTGAGGTTGGAGTCGAATCCCATAAGGAACAGATAAGAATAGACTTCAATTACGAAGTAAGAACAGGCTCTAGACTTCTGTAGCATAAAAACAAGTAGATTGTAACATAAAGTAAATCTATAAATTTCATTATTAAAATTCTGAGTGTTAGCAAGATTTAATATTGAAACGATTTCACTAATTTGATTTGTAAAGATTTAACAAAGGCTTCTATGGGAGGTACAAAGTTTAAATTAAGGTTCTAATAAGGGTAAATGCACAGCTTAACATCATTAATTCCCAATGGATAGGCAAAGGTTAATCAATTGTACGAGATAGTATCTATAGATAGCTATTCATTTCTACATGCAAGCACTTTCGAGCCTAAACATGCAATCCAGCAACACTAACTCAGTCCTTAGCAAATCCTTGAGAGGTTACAATTGATAAACATGAATCAACAATAATTTGATAATTTTGTCACTTCACATCACAATTTCTAGCTAATGAAGATCTAACACAGAAATATGTTTGCAACTATAATTCATAATTGACTCCACACCAAATTAACAAAACTCATTTCAAATTAACAATTTATGAGCTGTAATAAAAACCTAGATATAGAACAATAATCTAACTCAATAGTACCCCCATAAAAATAGGGGATTTAACTACACATTACAAAAATTAAAGAAATTATACCAAAGTAATTATCATCCACTTGATTCAACAAAGTTTGAAATCCAAAATTCAAAGCCCAAAGCTAAAATATTCAAAACAAATTCCAAAACCTTATGATAGCTTCAAAGTTTTTGTCTTTGAGTCTTAGTAGTGAAAAACATCTCTCATTTCCATTTGAAAACTCTATTTATACAACTAAAAAATATTAGGAAAAATTATCCCTTGGAAATACTTCAGCGACATTAGTTGGGATCGCCGAAGTGGTTGGCATATCTCTGATTTGTCCTTTACCTCGCCTACTAGAACATTTCTCCTTCAGTTCATGATCTATGATTAGGCGAGCTCGATTTCTCGTCACCATTTTTACCTCTCACATGGTTCTTCATTTTCTTTCTTTCCCTGAGGCTCTGATCTTTTAAGCAAGCTTGGGAATGTTCGCCTTTCCTATCTATAGGTCCTAATTTAATTTCCTATTCACGGTTCCGATGTTCTTTTGATGCCCTTTTTCAATGGTATTTATTGATCATGATGCAGCTCTCCCAAATAACTTCTATGAATCGCCAAAATCCATTCCCTTGCCAAAAGTCTCAAGCTTTTAGCCTTGAGTTTTGGTGCGATCTATGAGGTTTTGATGCCTTTGGGACCTGCGTAAAGCTCTTTGCGAGATTCAACTTCCATTTTCCTCAATTTTGTCCTTTTTACTTCTTTTTTTAGATGTTTAACTCATGATTGATCGTCAACACCTTTCACCTGCAAACGAGCACTTTGAAGTCAGTTTTGGACATAACAAAAGCAAAGAGGACACTAACTTGCATTTTGTGCTATAACTTCCATGGATTTGACCTCAGAGTTGGAAGTTTTGGAGGAAGTTTCACAGATAGGTTTATAGATAGTGAAAGCTTTCACTAGCCATTATCGGTCCATGAACCAGACGTCCTCGGAGCTCACGATCTTGCCTATTATCGGGCAATTGCACTGCTCATAGATTCTTTCGTAAAAGTCATCTTTCAAAAAACCAAATCCCTTTATTCTACGAACACTTGTACTGTCTATGGTACTTTTTATAAACTGTATAGTGGCCTGTGAAGGTGCCTCGTCAGTTATTTTCTTAGGAGTATTTGGGTCACTGGAAAATCTTTTAACTCCTATGTTATGATGTTTTGAGGTTACTTAAGGGTTATAACTTATCCTAATTCTCATAAACTCCCCATTCACTCTCATTCTCTCAAAACCCCAAGTTCTCTTCTTCAAGTTTTCTCCCAAGGTGATTCAAGAGTTCTTCAAGTTTCAAGTCTCCTTTCCAAATTTTAATCTAGGATTTCATCAAGGTATGTGGGAAGTTCATCAATGGATTTCTCTTCACCCTTGTGTCCCAAGGAAACCTCAACTCTCCATTTATGATTCTACCCAAATTTCTAGGGTTTCCAGATTTTTTATGGTTCAATTGCTTTTAAAACATCACCATTATTAATCTTATTATACATGATTAAATCATAATTAAATGTTTTAAATGATTTTTACATGAGCCCAAGCCATATGAGTACTTTGATTATGAAATCAGGCTGTTAGATTATACATGCATTATAAATTGAAGAGATTATGATTTAAGGATACATTCGAATGAAAAGTCAACATAATTTTATAAAATTAGGTTGCTTCCGATTGATGTGTTCTCATTATGAAAGATTATTATGATTTAACCACTTATAATTGAAGTGTGGTTTTACTATGAAAGTCTATCAACATTATTTATATAATTTTGATTAAGTGTCTGTAAGACCTCGGAAGTCGAAAAGTTGGAACCAAGGAGAAATTATCAAAATTTGGACTGATTTCATGTGTACGAGTCATTTTATAAGTCATAGAGCTTTCTACGACTAGTAAAAGTGAGTCTTAGAGTGACCCTTTTGAGTATTGTTCTGTATCACCCTTAGGAGATGTTCTACGACTCAACTGGATGAGTTGTCATCCAATTGACAAGTCATAAGAATGACTCATTCCAAAACATCATAGGCCCATATTTCAAAGTTCTTCAAGAGGTGATTCATAATCAAACTTCAAAGACCTCTAAACTTGTAGGTTTTTAGACCTACAGGACGGGTCAATATGATGACTCGTAGACCCAAAAATAAGTCCTAATCATGACTCGTAGAGGCAATCTTTAGAGGCTTGATTTTCAAAATTTTCCCAAGCCTGCAGGACAAGTCGTGTTGACAACTCATCATTTTTTCTACGACTCAAAGAGTCATCTCGTAGGGTAAAACCTGAGTTTTTAGTGAAGGGTAATTATCTCACTATCCAAGTTCGATTAAATGAACATTAAAATAATTATGTATAAGTTCAAGCCTATATCTTCCCAATTCTTTAAAATTCTCTCCTTCTAAATCACTCTTCAAAATTCTCTAAGATAATAACATAATTCTCTCAACGATACAAGTTTCAAGCTAGGGTTTCATATTTCTTCAAGGTTTCTTCTCAATTCTAAGTGATTCCAATCAAGGTATGTGGGAATTGATCCATGGGTTCCTTTCCCCCATGGAGACCCAAAGTTTTCTCAAAGTATCCTTCAATTTTCAATGATTTATGAACCCTAGTTTTGAAGAATTGTATTAGGTTATTTCAATTTCATTTTGAATTATTATCAATGATAATTCTAAGCATGTTTTTATATGAATTGCATGATTTTAAGTTAAATTATGAAGGCCCATGCATAAATCTATTTCAAAGTTATGATTATGAAGTTAGAGATAATTTTAATAAGTTGATTACGAGTTTAGTGATTTTTATGGAAAGTTCTATGATTTAAATTTGAGATTATGATTTTAATGGTGAAGTTATGATGATGATCAATCTATGATCAAATATAGTTTTTATGGTGTGAGAAGTACAATTCTCACACAATCATATTTAAGATGGCGATAAGGACAATACTTACTAAAGTTATGGATTCTTATGAATCACTTAAGTTAATGAGCTATTCCTAATATGCTTTTAAATATATATTGATAGGTATTTAGTATCTTTTCCTATAATGTTATGATCATGTTTTAATGAATTTTGCTGGGATATTAACTAAGCACCGAGAGGACTTATAGATGGGTTCGGTTCGATAATGTAGTTAGTTACCCAAGAAAATCCTTGTAGCAACCTAAAGTACAAAACTATGATGCCAACATAGGATTTGCCATTATGACCTAGCTAGTGAATCTACATATAGCACAGTTGAGTTGAGTTGAGTACCATGATGGAGTATACCCTGACAAGGTAGCCCCTTCTTCTCAATGAGGGTTACATCGGATTCCATATTATAGCTCTCATGGTCTTAAGATGTCGGTTAAAGGTCTTATCCCATACAATTTGAAGGTTAAGCTATGAGATTTTACTATGACGTTTTATAATAAGCATGGACAAAGAGTTTTTATATGTTTTCAAATGCTTTTAAGCTTTGCTCATAATCATTACATTGTTCATGTATCTTACATCATATTGATTATGTCCTATTACTTGTTCATGTATATCTCACATACTTAGTACCTTCTATGTACTAACACATATTTTACCTATATTGTATTATAATATGGGGGCGGAAGTCGATCATCCGATTCTTGGCTTGAGAGCTTTAGATATCAAAGAGTTGGCAATTCCTCATGACATAGAGGACATGACTTTCTTTCCACATTATTTCATTGACTATGCTCTTATGTTTTGGGTGATCTAGGAACGTTTCCTAAGCCCCTATCAAATATTAAACTAGAGTCATGTTTAGACACTACGTCATGTAGTCTAGTTGGACGTCTATTGAGTTTTCTATCCTTTAGATCCAGTCCCTTGGATTTACTTCCGCTTACTTTTCTATGTTTCTTTACCTAATGTATGCGATGTATGCTAAGATGTCTTGGTTGGGATCCCTCGTAATACCAATCACCATGTTGCGGTTTAGCCCTAGTTTGGGTCGTGAAAAATTTGGTATCAGAGCACAAAGTTTAGAAGAGTCCTATGGAGTCTAATATCCGCATTAAGTAGAGTCTTTTTCATTGGTGTAAAGCATGCCACATCCATGAATAGGAGGATACAAAATATCTTAGAAAAAAATCACTTTCTTCATAATCTATATAGTGCAGTAAAGTGGTATGCTAAGTCTTTCCCTCTAAAGATTGTTTTTGTGATTTTCAAAAAATGCCTCCACAAAGATACTACACTAGAAGGAATGTAGTTAAAAGGAGGAGCAAGTTCCAAATGATCCCTTGAATGACTAAGTCTCCAATGCCGAGTTTCGAGTGGCCTTTCAAGTACTTTCTCAAGTCATTAGGGATTACGCCAATCGAGAGGTAGTTTCTCCCGTGAACCCAAATAAGGGTACGGAAGAAACAAGAGCTTGTGACTTCATGAGGATGAATCCTATAGAGTTTTGGTGTTCCAAGGTGGATGAGGATCCACAAGAATTTGTTGATAGCATTCATAAGATTTTGGAGATTATGGGAGTTATCCCAGTTAAGAGGGTGGAGTTACCTACATATCAATTGAAGGGTGTTGCTCAAATATGGTTTGATCAATGAAAAAGCGAGAGGCCTAGAGAGACGGATCCCATGACTTAGAAAGAGTTCAAAAGAGTGTTTTTTGATCACTTCTTCCCATTAGAGTTGTGGAAGGACTAGGTACAAGAAATTCATCAACCTTAAGTAAGGTGGCATGAGTGTGAGAGAGTATGCCCTCAAGTTTACCCAATTGTCAAAATAGGCTCCATTCATGACTGTCGACTCAAGATCTCGTATGAGCAAGTTTGTGTTGGGTATGTCAGATATGGTCTCAAAGGAGTGTAAGTCATCCATGTTGATTTGGGAGATGAACATCTCTAGACTTATTATAGTGATTTCTCTCATGGTAAGTCCGAAGGTGGTGGACGTTCTCATTTTCGCCAAAGGTACTCCGACTAAGGATATTTAAATGCCACTACTCTAAGGTTTAACAAGGATAGGTTGTCAAACCCTAAGGATCAAGGAGGTGCTCCTATTGGTCAAGTGACCCCCGCATGTAAGAAGTTTGGAAAGAACCACAAGGGTGAGTGTTAAGTGGGTTTTAATGTATGCTACTTAAGTGGTAAGCTAGTTGATCTGCTAAGGAGTGTAAGGTCAAGGAGTGCAACCAAAAGTTGGTAAACTCAACAATCGGTTTTATGCTCTTTATGGTAGGCAAGAGGTAGATGAAACTCCATATGTTGTTACCGATATATTATGGGTCTTTCACTCTGATGTTTATGCTTTACTTGATCTGGGTGCAAATTTATCTTTTGTTACTCCTTATGTGTCCATGAGATTTGATGTTAGCTCTGAAATATTGTTAGAGCCTTTTTCCATTTATACTCCCATAAGTGAGTTAGTTATGGCTAAAAGAGTCTATAGAAGTTTTCTAGTTTTGGTTTTCTATAAAGTTACTCTATGTGATCTAGTTGAGCTTGAAATGACTGATTTTGATGTTATCCTTGGTATGGATTATCTATATGAATGTTATGCTTCTATTGATTGTAGAACTCGAGTGGTTAAGTTTCAATTCCCTAATGAGCCAATCATAGATTGAAAGGATAGTAATTCCATGTTCAAAGGTCAATTCATTTCGTGCCTTAAAGCTTGGAAAATGATTTCTAAGGGTTGCATCTACCATCTTGTGAGGGTTAGAGATACTAATTCTGAAGTCCCTACTTTAAAATTTGTCCCTAGTGTTAATGAGTTTTCCATTGTGTTTTACGATGATCTACCTAGTGTTTCATCCGAAAGGAAAATTGTCTTTGGCATAGACCTTCTTCCCGATACTCAACCCATTTCTATTCCTTCTTACCGAATGGCTTCGGTGGATATAAAAGAGTTAAAGGATCAATTGAAAGACTTATTAGACAAAGGTTTTATTAGACCAAGTATATCCCTATGGGGTGCTCCTATTTTATTTATTATAAAGAAGAATGGTTCTCTATGTATGTGCATTGACTGGTGTAGTATGATAAAAATATGATAAGACAAGACCACTATTAAAATAAATTTGATATGATTTTGAGTAAGATTAGAAGTTAGCGTTGGATACACAACAAGGGTGAAAGCACATGAATCATAAAAGAGTATTACGTATATATGACTTCACCTCAGAAAAAAATAGTGAGATTCTTAAAGGACAAAGATTGTAGATTTGTGAAATAACTGATCATTGTGAACCTATTAGAGTAACAAGTCACATCTGTTGGGATAAAAATAATGTTATAACAAATCTTGGAACACTTATCATCAGAATATAAGTGCTACCGAATGGAGAATATGAAAAGATTATAAGCACTAGCTAATTATTGATTGGAATGTAGCCTTGGATAAATTGCGACATTAATTCTATTACTCAAGTACCAATCATCAGATTAGATTTTGTACTATATATCAAGAATTCGAAGCACCTCATGATTGTGTTAAGGTTTTGTACATGGGTAATCTAAGTTATAGATGATATAAAGAAAGATATGGATATGGTGCAGTATACCAAATGTATTGGAAAAGAATCATATGCCTTTGAAAATTTGAAATGGGAGCATGGAGTATAATGTAAACAGATAATCATATGGGTACACCCTAAAGGGGGGAAGAGGATAAGCAAAATACAAGTGTAAAGTGAACTCAACTGACACTGCAACACATTAATGTGAACACTTAAATTTTAAATGAGATTCCATGCTTGAACAAGTTAGTAAGATCTAAAAGCCAGCAATAAACAGATTGAAACCAAGATAATATTTCAGACATTGTTGAGGGTTATTGGTAAAGTTCTTGAATAGTATGATATCAAAAGATGGATGCAAACAAAACAAAGGGATGAATACAACAAGAGAATAGTAATGAGTAACTTAAAGATATTATAAAGGATAGCAAGGCTATACTGGATTAAAGGTTAAGATGTTGGCAGCAGAGTTATTGGCTAATGATATTGTGGCATACAAGTTTCAAAGAAGGAAGGATAAGAAATCTCCCATATGCTAGAATATGATATAATTGAATGGTAAGTAAAGAAAGGGAAACAAATAT
Organism: Solanum dulcamara; assembly: GCF_947179165.1. Classification (NCBI taxonomy): domain Eukaryota; kingdom Viridiplantae; phylum Streptophyta; class Magnoliopsida; order Solanales; family Solanaceae; genus Solanum; species Solanum dulcamara. The sequence goes on along the minus strand of NC_077244.1, from coordinate 41,245,949 downwards.
GGAAAAATAGATAGCAAATGAGTGTTAGTACAATAAGATATGTAGAGTTGAATAAGCCATGAGAAGGAAAGACGATGATTAAGATTGAGCGCACTTTGTACAAATAGTACAAGAATAGTATGCAACCTAAGAATATGGTATGCTAAGGGTGAGATAAAGCGATTACTTGATAAAAATAATAAGAATGAAGTAACAACAATGTGATTGCAATATTTAAGATACATCAAAGAAATGTATAAGATGGTTTGAGACAAAACTACAAGGATATAATTAGTAATGAGGGCAAAGGTCTTAGATGAGCCCTGATATCAACTAAAAGAGGTAAGACAAAATATAGGGTCTGCGTAAAGACTAGCGTGACGATATTAAGGTATCTTATGGGTTGATTTAAGCACCTACGCATGTTTGCACAAATATTGCAATAGGATGTGTGGTAGGAGAACTAAGAGGAAATTTGAGTAAAGGGGAAATAGAAAAGTTTAAGTCAAAAATAGAGAAACGAATCAAGATATTATGCCTAAAGTATTGATAAAAGAAATTACGAAATGATTTAACCAAGACAATCAGAACAAGCGGGTTACTAGTTACTGGATGATGGTAAAGACATAACATGAGGAAATCCTAACGCTAGTTAATAGCCAACCCAAAAACTGAGATTAAGAAGTAAAAACAAATGACAAGTTAAGACCTTCAAGAGAAAGTCAGAAAGTAACACATGATGTCGATGATTTCAGAATACGGATTGTCACAATATAGTAAAGCAAGAATATTAGAGTACAAAAATGTTATCCCTTGTGAAATTTCATTTTACTTGTAGAATCTGGAATGGGTTATAATGAACTAAAGCCAATCAACAAATGTAGGAGGTATGTGAAGGGAATAATTAACTATGAGAACACTTGAGAAAATATTGGGAATTTAAAATCTATTATTCGAGGACGAATGTTCCAAAGGGGGTAAGGATGTTACACTCCAGAAAATTTCGTGTTACTAAGGCTACTAATGGGGCCCACATGATGGATTTTTTTTATAAAAATGACATATCATAATTTATATAGATAATATATGTGAATTAAACACAACTCAAGAAGGAACCTTGAGCCAAATCCAAGTGTAAGCCCTCCAAAAAGATGTTTCTAAGTTATGTTTTCGGGCGATCTGATTTGGAGAGACCATAAAGTCATAATGATTCAGTAATTTGGGAAACCTCATAAAATGAAAGTTGTAGATAATTGGATTATATTTCCAACCATAGGTTGTGGTAATTTATTTGATATTGGGATCAAAAGTTATGACTATTTTACAGAACAAAGGCGTTGACCACAATTAGAGAGCCTGACACATGGTGGACACGTGGCCGGACCACTCCACCACCCTTTATCACTATAAGTTGGCTCAAAAACATGTCATAAATAGAATGATAATTGTTATATTCTATGATTTTGTGCATTGGACTATTCGCGAGCTAATAGACTATTATATTTCGTATTTTCATACGACGAGTCAGTCTCAAGAGAACTGACTCAAGTTAAAGACAGGACCATTTTTAGACACGAGGTAGAAATCTTTAATTCCTAATTTTTGAAGATATTAGTTGATACTATGAATTAATTAACCATGTTTGGATTATTAAGTGGGAATTTAGAATTAATTAAGATAAATTAAGTTAATTGGTGGAATGAAAAGTGGTCCCCCACTGTCACATGGCCAATTCCTATTGGCCCATGTTTTTGTAAGGGACAATTAGGATTCTTGGGCAGCCACTTGGTCCCCTTATTGACAAAAATCTGCAGCCACTTCTATTGCAATTCTAGAGAGTTCTCCAAGAAGGAAGAACTCTCATCTTCAACAAATGAAGATAGAGAGAAGCAACGGAAGTGTAGAAAAAGAGAAGGGCGGACAAGCTGGAGAGTGAGGAAGAAATTGAGGGGTTAAGTGTGGTGATTATTCAAGGTCATGGAAGCAAGGATGGATCCATTAGAGAAGTAAAAACATTTTTGCTCAAGCCCTCTAGTTTTCAAGCAAATTGTGTCATAAAAGCCTAAGGTAAGATTTCATATCCTTTTTCGTTTTTCTCTCATATTGAAGGTAATTGAAGCTTGTGTGAGTTGATAAATAAGTGATGAATGTATTAAATTATAGGTGTTGATTTTGAGGCATGGTAGGAGACATTTGGGGCTACATGGTATAGAAAAGGATGAATTAATTTTGCTTAGTATTGGATTGTTATTGTTATGGATTTTGTGATGAGAATGAAGGAATTAAATGGTTAGGGTAGAGGTTGAATTTTTTGTAGAACTTGTGGTGATATTAACATGGCTTTCTTGCATACGAATGAATGATGTTATGGTTGTGTGTGGCTGCTGTTATAGGCCACGAAAATTGGATAAAAAGTAGTATTAAATAAGGTGTAAAAATTATAGGTGGTTTGCTTGGCTTATTGTAGGTGTTCATAAGGTTTTTGAGCATCTTTATATTGTTTGTTATGGGATATTTTGATAGGTTATTGTTGCTCTTGTTGACCTTGGAAGATTAATGATAATTAAGGTTATATTTTGCATTATATGTTGGATGGACTATTTTAGGATTGTTTCGATAAAATGTTAAGACTATGGATCATTAAGGATAATTGAAAGATGTAGTAGTTGTATGCGGATTGGAATTGTTGTTGAGTGTTATGAATGTGGGCTGGCTTAACGTACTAATAATGTTATAATGAAGATATTAACTTGTATTAAATGGAATTGGAAGAAAGAAAACCCCATGATTGGTGTTGGTATTAAAATGGACAGATTTGGAATTGTTTGAATTATATTGGGTTGATTGTCATTGTTGCTATTATTGTCATGAATAATGTATTAAAAGTGAAGAGATTGTATATGTTAATGTTTGGGACATATTAGGGTTGTTCTAAACTAAAAATAATGGATGAACATCAATTAATGTGGTGGTTGTTATTGTTGCTTATTACAAAACGAAAATGAAAGCATACGACATGCCAAGTTGAAGTTGTAATTCATTTAAGGGTGGCTTATAGTGTGTGGCTGCTTAAGTTAAATCAAAGTTATGCTTATGCATTGTATGATTGATTATGGGGCTGTTATAGATTATTTTAAGAAGGTGTGATGGCTGCAACTTATTAGAAGTAATTTGATAGCATCGTAGTCATCATGTTGGTAATAAACGGAAGTTAAATATTATGTGGGTTGTTTGGAGCATTTTTGAATAACATCTTAGATTGTCTTGACATGACATTTGAATGTGTGATTATTTATGTTGCTTGGTGATTGTATGGATGATTTGGAAGTGGAGAAAGTGAGTAGTATAAGGGAGTTGCTGCCCAGATTTTTGTGTTTTGCAAACGCATTTTTTGATGGGAATGTTGTTAGTATTTTTAGCATAACTCTTTGTGTAAAGCTCCATTTTGAGTAATTGAAGATGTTCTAGAAAGATATTTCATATATCTAACACTTTTATTCAGTCTCTAAAATCTAGTTTGCTTCTATATACTCGACAAAGGGTGATGACGTTAAGGGGAGGTGCTATCAAGTTTTTTTCAGAAATAACCTACTAATGATAAAGTATGTTTTATGCCTTTCCATAGCTTAATCGTAGTGCCTAATATTTTAATATAGGTTGAGACAATATTGGGAAGCATATACGTATTGAGCGCAAGTAAACGCTAAAGGTATGTAAATCTAACCTTTCTTCCTTTTGACATGATCCATATGAAACAAATGGACGATGCATGCTTAAATTCCAAAGAAACTCTTATTCTTATTTACATTCGGATGGCTAACGTTCTTGGTTTTCGGAATTTATATTGTTATGTCTTGTCTCATGAGTATGATTTCAGCCATCCTAGTTGATATAATTTATATTTTGGTACAATATATTTTGGTATAATTCTTGTTTGGCATAATGCCTAACGACAATCAAAAAGTACTTGAAATGACTATCATCCTGATTTTCAAATAATGGTTTGTTTTGATTATTCCATTAAGTCTTAAATAATGATTTAAATGCATATGGTTACTCACTACTCTAATCATGCATGTCTTAATGTATCTTTCACCGAGTCCCGGGGCCAGGTTTGTATTCGTGTATAGTTTTACTGCATTATTTATCGAATCCCTCATTAGAGGGCCGGGTACAGTATATATATATATATAATGATATGATATGATGACATGGTGATATGATGATGGCGCCGAGTCCCATGATGGGCTGAATATGATATACATGTATATGACAAATTCATCGAGTCCATAATGGTTGGATATGATATATGATATGATCATGCATGATTTTATTTCATAAGGCACAAATATAGTGATTTCTTAATTATCGGTATTATACTTGTCTCCTAATTGCCTATTTCAAATGTGATCTCCTTTATGGTATTTTATGCTTTATATACTCAGTACATATGTCGTACTGACCCCCTCTCTTAGGGGAGATATATTTCATGCCCGCAGGTACAGATACTCATTTCAGAGATCCACCAGCTTAGGATTTCTATCCAGCTATTTCGAAAGTCCAAGAGTATGGCGGGGCCTTGTCCCATCATATGTTATTATTGATATTCTTAGAGGTTTGTAGGCATATATGTGTGGGTTGTATATAGATATTATCCAGCTGTACTAGTATGCTTGATATTTTGGAACATCCTCATTCATAATGGTAGGTTTGTCGGCTTGCTTATATATATGTATATTTGGAATGCGATGTGTAGTGGCAGCCTTATCAGCTTGCGTATCTATATATGGTATATAGCGGGATGCTCCTACATGTAATGACAGCCTTATCGATTTACATACTATGTTATCTTTTGACGATTGTGACTCCTAAAGATATAGGTGATTTTGATATATAAATAAATAAATATATATATATATAACTGTTTTGAGGTGAAATTCTACCCGTATAAGTCCCCTATCATGTTTAGTTGCTGACAGGTGTATATACAAGTGTCTAGTTTGGGTACTAGTCATGACCCAAGGGGTTGGGTCGTGACAAATGATGAGCAAGTTTATTTCCGGCATTTCAAGCTTGGTGTCCAACGAATGAAAAATGGCCATATTGGTCAAGGAGATGGACATCTCCCGATTAATGACTTATATCGAACAAATCCAAGATGAGATATTGAGGGAAAGGTCTAGAGGGTTCAAAAAAGCTTGAGTGGATAGTGGAGGGTCCAACCCTCAAAGGTACGGATATGGTAGCAATGGCAAAGGTCAAAGTGGGCAAAGGTTTATGGGACAAGGTTCCACTAATGTTCATCCTCCCAAGTTCAACAAAGATAAGGGGCCCAACCAAATGGTCCCAAGAGAGAATATTGGCACCCAAGCTTTTCCCCTATGTACGAATTATGGAAGAACCCACAAAGGGGAGTATTTGGCGGGCTCATATGTGTTATTCGAATGCGGCAGACCGAGACACCATGCTAAGGATTGTAGATATGGTAGTGGTAATAGGCCTCAAGGCCAAGTTTCTCATGGACAACAAGCTCAAGGAGGTGGCCAATGCACCAAATGTTGTTACTGGTATGTTGAAGGTCTTTACTTTTGATGTGTATAAATTGATGGATTTGGGTGCAAACTTGTCATTTGTTACTCCATTCTTAGCTGATAGGTTTTATATATTGCCTGAAATGTTAGTAGAGCCTTATTTGGTGTCTACCCCTATGGGAGAGTTGGTTATGGCTAGAAAGGTCTATAAGGATTGTCATGTGTCCATCTTGCATAAAGTCGTTCCTTGTGATCTTATAGAGCTTGACATGGTATATTTCGATGTCATCCTTTGGATGGATTGGTTACATGCATCTTATGCTTCCATAGATTGTAGGACTCATTAAGTTAACTTTTCATTCCCAAATGAGTCCATTCTTGAATGGGAAGGTCGTGATTCAGTGGTGAAGGGTAGATTCATTTCTTATCTCAAAGCTCAAAAATTGATTGCTAAGGGTTGTATTTACCATACAGAGAGAGTTAGGGATGTCGACTTCGAAAGTCTTCCTCTTGGGTCAGTCCATATAGTCAATGAGTTTCTCGATGTCTTTTCCGGTGACCTTCCCAGTATCTCTCCTGAAAGAGAATTTTATTTTGGTATCGATCTCCTTCTCGATACCCAAATTATCTCTATTCCTCCTTAATGAATATCTCCAAAAGAATTGAAGGAGTTGAAGAAACAATTAAAGGATTTCTTAGAATAGGGGTTCATAAGGCTAAGTATTTCAATGTAGGGTGCCCCATTCTATTTGTAAGAAAGAAAGATGGGTTGCTTCGAATGTGTATAGACTACCGGCAATTAATAAGGCGACTATTGAGAACAAGTATGCACTTCCTAGTATAGATGACTTGTTTGATCTACTACAAGGGGATAGTCACTTCTCCAAGATCAACCTTCAGTCCGGCTATCACCAACTAAGGGTGAGGGAGTGTGACATTCCCAAGATATCATTCTGGATAAGGTACGATCACTTAGAGTTTGTGGCAATGATTTTTGGGTTGATTAATGCGCTGGCAGTGTTCATGGACCAAATGAATAAGGTGTTCAAACCCACTCTTGATACTTTTGTTGTGGTGTTCATTGATGATATTTTGATCTACTCTCGGAGTGAGGAAGAAAATAAGGATCACTTGAGGGTTGTGCTCCTAACACTGAACGATAAGTAATTTTTTGCAAAATTTAGCAAGTGTGAGTTTTTGTTGAAGGAGATGGCCTTTCTCGCTCACATAGTGTCCGGCGAGGGGATCAAGGTAGATTCTAAGAAAATAAAAGCAGTCAAGAATTGGCCTAGACCATTGTCTTCTTTGGACATTATGAGTTTCTTGGGTCTAGCCGATTTCAATAGAACATTCGTTCAAGGATTTTCTTCCATCTCATATCCTATGACAAAGTTGACTCAAAAGAAGGCAAAATTCATATGGACAGATAAGTGTGAAAGGAGTTTCCAAAATTTAAAAGATCAACTTACCTCCGCTCCTAATTTGACTCTGCCGGAAGGATTAGAAGGGTTTGTGGTTTATTTTAATACCTCAAAGATTGGGTTAGGTTGTGTCTTAATGTAAAACGGTAAGGTCATAGCTATGCTTCTAGGCAATTGAAAGTACATGAGCATAACTACCTTACCCATGATCTTTTGGGGACATTGTTTTTGGTTTGAAAATTTGATGGCATTACCTCTATGAGGTATATGTAGATGTGTATACCGACCATAAAAGTCTTTAATATGTGTTCACCCAAAAGGACCTCAATCAAAGACAAAGAAGGTGGCTAGAGCTCCTTAAGGACTACGACATAAGTGTGCATTACCATCCGGGTAAATCCAATATTATTGCCGATGCACTTAGTAGAGTGTCTATAGGGAGTGTGTACCATGTTGATGAAGGAAACAGAGAGCTGGTGAAAAATATTCACCGGTTGGCTAGATTAGGGTAAAGTTATGTAGTACTAGTGATGGTGGTATGGTTTTCCAAACTGGGTCCGAATCCTCCTTGGTTGTAGATGTTAAGTAGAAACAAGACCTTGACCCGACCCTTGTCGAGTTAAAGAAGTTGGTGATGGGGTGTTATATTACCAAGGTCGATAAAATATTCCGGATATGAATGTTATAAGAAGTTTGATATTGATAGAAGCACATAATTTTTCATACTCCATTCACCCCAGTTTGACAAAAATGTACCCAGACTTGAAAGAGTTGTTTTGGTGGGGTGGAATGAAGAAGGACGTAGCAAGGTTCGTGTCCAAATTACCAATAAGTGAAGGCCGAACATCAAAGGCCGGGTGGTATAGCCCAAGATATTGAAATCCCTACTTGGAAATGGGAAAATGTGAATATGGATTTTGTAGTGGGTTTGCCTCACACTTGGAAGATACACAATTCTATTTGGGTGATTGTTGATAGAATGACTAAGTCGGCTCACTTTCTACCGGTTAAGACTTCCTATAAGGTCGAAGATTATGAAGAGTTGTATATTTGGGAGTTGGTGAGATTTCATAGTGTGCCATTGTCAATCATTTCGTATTGTATTACTCAATTCACTTCTCACATTTGGAGATCATTTTAAAAGGGCCTCGGTACTAAAGTAAAGTTAAGCACTACATTTCATCCTCAAATTGATGGGCAAGCCAAAAGGACAATTCAAACCCTAGAGGATATGTTAAGGGCTTGTGTGTTAGATTTCAAAGAGAGTTGGGATGATTACCTATCACTCATTGAATTTTCTTACAATAATATTTATCACTAGAGTATTGAGATGGTATCGTTTGATGCTTTGTACTGGAGGCGATGTAGATTCTTGGTTGGTTGGTTTGAAGTAAGTGAGATGACCATGTAGGGATCGACGTTGATCCACACTCTCCTTCCCGTGGCTAAGTTGAGTGTTAAAGGACTTTGGTGAGTTTCCATGTTTCAGGAACGACACTCCTATTTTATCTAGCTTATGTTGTGTTTAGACAATTAAACTAAGTTTGGTATTTTTGACTCAATCATGAGAGTGAGCTAGGAACATGTCGTAGCCCCCGCCAAGTCTTAATATAAAAGGTATTATTAGACATAGTAAAATATGTTATCTTGTTTTTGATTTTTATTAACATGAAGTCACTTAGCCCCTATATCCCTTATGTTTTTTCTCAATTTGTTTATCATTAACAATGAAATGCTTAATGAATGCTAAGAGGCTTGGGTGAGGTACCTCCAGGTGTCTCATTCATTGTTTCACGTCTAGGACTTAGGCTTGGGTTATTATAGGGTGCTCGTATGGGATTTCTAATGGTTCCAATGGTTTCGATGGTGATTCTAACGCTAGAAAAAGCTTCTTTGAAATTTTTGGAAATCCCGAGCTCATTTTGATATTTTGGAGGCCTAAGTTATTTTTGTTGCAAGTCATTGAATTCCGGGTCAAAGAGACCTTGAATTCAAATTTTGATGGTTCCATTAAGTCTGGAAGAAAAAAATTAGTAGAGTTGCATATATGGTATGTGTACACAGAATTCCAAATGAATCCCGAGGTTCCAAATTGAGATTTGTGATTAAGTGTTGAATTGTTGATATCTGAGATCTGGTGCATCCTTCTATGTGTTCGCGTAAGCTTGACCGTGATCGTAGAAGGCTATTTGTTTGGCCTTCGCATTCTTGGAAGCTTGACCTCGTTCGCGAAGGACTGGACCCCTGACCTCTGTATTCGCGAGGGGTTGGTCGCTTTTGCGGAGGGATAGCATCTTACCCTTCGCATTCGAGGAGTAAGTGGTCCGCAATCGCGAAGGCTTATTTTGGCCTAAATAGTGTTAAACCCCAAGGATGAAAATTAAGCTCCATTCCATCATTTTTGGACCTTAGAGAGTCAGGAGGGACAATGTTTGAAGGTTTTATTAGAGTATTATCAAGGTAAGTCATCTAACCATGAATTCTTTATCACCCATTAAATATTCACTAATTTTGGTTTGAATTCGGGGGTTTTCAATTGAGAAAATTTGAGATTTTTCAAGATCTTGGGTTTTAATGCTTTGGGTGGTTTTGAACTCATTTCAAGTCCAAATCAGTTTCCTTCTTTTCTAATAGATTCCAAATACCTCAGGGATCATTTCTATGTAAAAATTTCCAAATTTACAATTCGTTTTTTTGAGTAAATGGACCTAACACAAGGATCTCACCCCTCGTGGCGGTCAGGAATTTACCCACACACCCCAAACCTTAATATAAATAAACAGAAAAATACAAGAAGGGGGGTATAAACCATACCTCCGATTCTATGGTAGTTCATATGTCGTCCATCCTACTAAGGTCGTCCAACTCATCCCCGATACTAGCAAATGAAACCTAGAAACTATGCACCTAAAAGAAAGGACTCATCTCGATACAAAGAGACTAGGAAAGCATAAATAAGGGAGATTCTCCCCTTACAGTAGTAAGAAAGAAGCTCTAAACTAAGACCTATTCATAAAATCTATAACTTAACAAAAGAAATATCTAAGTTGAAAAGGAACAAGCAGCCTAAATTATTGATATAGAGACTTCTACACCCAGGATCATAAATATGTAGTCAAGGTGGATGTTTGATCCTTTTCATCTTCCTTCTTCAAAAATTGATCATCCCCATTTTATCTAGATTGAAGTAGCCCTTAGTTCCCATAAAATCTGCTGATGAGTGTAATACTGTTGAGTCTGTTGCACCATATGACTTTGTTTGGACAAGGTGTTAGCTGAGAAGTTTGATTCTCTGAAAATATGTTTACAATGAAACAATTCTAGCATATTGACTAAATCATGCATTTATGTAAAGTAATATACCAGGTTCCAAGGTGGTTTGCACTTCTGTTTCAACCATTTGATCAATAACTCTGAACCAACTTCTAGGATGACCCTGCGGTACCCATGTTGTATGCACCAGATGATATCAAAAGTAGCATCTTGGAGTTCATTTTTGTTATTAGAATCATATCATAGAGGACTAGCAAAAATCAAGTTCCCTATATGATCTCTCAAAATTCCCCCAACTCTTATCTTTCCAGGGTTATAAAGAGCACTCCCGTCTGTATTTAACTTGACTATATTAGGGGGTGGTTTCAACCATTTAACCTGAGTGACCTTCAGATCATGCTGACAATTTTCTATCATATTAACCACATCTTTCCATACACTAGGCCACGTAATATAGGGAAATGTAGTAGTGATCAACACGTAGACGTCTTTGACAATAAAGAACTTCACTCTAGTAGTATCGGACTTCTTCCCACCATATTTACTTGCACACCTGTTCTTTCAAACATTCCAGTAAATGAATATAGGGGTAGCCTGCAAGATGAGTTTATACACTTCATTATTTGCTTTAGAGGTCCACCACTTCATCCATATGCTCCTTATAGAAGTGTTATCATGCAGAATTCCCCAACAAATGGAAAACTGGTTACAGATATGTTTAGCAAAATTCCCACAGGCAAAAATATGATCTATGTTGTTTAATCTTGGCCTGTAGCAGCAAGAAAATAATGCTGGTTCAACTCCAAATAAATTGGTTTTGTCATTAATTGGAAGCTTGTATCTGAGTATTCTCTATAGCATGAAGGAGGCTTTAAATGGAATGTTATTTTGCTATGTAAGAGAATCAGTCAATGTCTTAATCTTTTTCCTCCTCACATGTTCCCAAGCTGATTTCCAGGTGAAATTTCCATGAGCCTACAATTTCCAGTGTGCCTGATCAAGTATATTCTGATTGTATCTGATCTGAGGTCTGAGGATCTTGTGAAGTAAGTGTTGGGGTGCTTGTTGTCTAACATTCTCCTCATTCCATGTTCCATTCACCAAGAACTTAGACATAGTAGAATTGTTTAGTCTAGGAATATAATCATTGTGATTAGCTAATGGACCAACCCCCAACCAATCATCCTACCAAAAACTACAATTCTCATAATTCACTGTCCATTATTTATGATGTTCAATATCACCTTTATTTTTCTTCATGTTCTTCCAAATGAGAGATTGACCAGTATTCTATTTTTTTATGACAGGATGGGTTCTTTGGCAATATTTGGGTTTGAGAACCCCCCCTCCCCCCTCTAAAAAAGAGTTCTCTTAGAGTTGAACATCCACCAGTGCTTGTATTTAATATCTAAACAGACCTTATTCAAATTTTTAACACCAACACCTCCTTCTTCATAAGGAAGGCCCAGAGCTCCCCATGAATCCTAGTGATATTTCCTTTTATCCTTATCCCACACCCAGAAAAAGTCAGCAATAAGTCTTTTAATCGGCTTTAAAGTGGTGCTGGTAGGGGTTTTAGTAGATAGAAGGTGTATAAGGAGTGATTGGAGCTCTGATTTAACAAAAGTGGCTCTACCTCTATAACTCAACATTCTAGTCTACCACCCTTTGATCTTGGCAATAACTTTGGCAACCATACTAGTGAAATATATGATCCTTTGACCTCCAATGTACAAAGGGCATCTGAAATAGGTGATAGGACCATGTGTACATTTGAAACAAGTGGTTGAAGTCACTTTATCAATAATATCAGTATGATTATAAGTAGGAACCAAACACTGACTTTTATCCTTATTGATCAGTTGCCTTGAGGTGTTTTCATAAATCTGTAGAGTCTTCATGATAAGTTTCACAGATAACTTGGATGTTGAAGTAAAAATAATAATGCCATCTATAAAACTCAAACGCTCCTTTTTTTCATTTGAAATCCAGTGTAAAGATAGTGCTAATGAAGATTATTTAACATCCTGGACACTACTTCAGAACCAAGAATAAGGAGTGCAGGGGAAAGTGGATCTCCTTGCTTGAGTCCTCTTGTTGAATGGAAGAAACCATGCCTACTACCATTGATTATGACTGAATAGACATTGTTCTCCATACCATGTCAATAAATATTTCTCCAAATGCCATTCTTCTCATGACCAAACAAATAAATGACTGGGAGACCCTATCATATGCCTTAGCCATGTCACCCTTAATAACCACATTATCACCAATTTTAGATTTTTTATGCTATAAATAATTTCCTGGGCCAATATTATATTCTCATATATGCTCATTTCCTGTACAAACAAGATTGGTTATCTGAGATAACATGGGGAAGGAAGGGTGCAAGTCTAAGGCAAATTAATTTGGAAATTATTTTATTGGTGAAGTTGCTGAGGGAGATAGGTCTAAAGTCAGTTATTTTGTTAGGACGGTTTACTTTTGGGAGTAGAACCAAACATGCATGAGAAATATATTTTGGAAGGTCATGGCCATTGAAGAAATATTGAACTAACTTCAATAAGTCCTCACTGATAATATCCTAGAAAGTATGAAAAAACTTGTCATTCAACCCGTCAAAACCTGCAATAGAGGTAGCACTCATAGAATAAACCACCCTTTTCAACTCTTTTTTTGTAGGCAAAGCTTGTAAAACTTGATTCTATTGATCATTTACCAATCTAGAGATGCAATTAATCATATCTTCATTGATCCTCTTACTATCCCTAGTAAATATGTTTTCAAAATGAGCACAAGCTGCTTTAGCAATCTCTTCATCTCCCTGAATGGTGTTATCCTAATCATCTGATATCTTGTGAATATACAACCATCTCCTTCTTCCTCTAATGATAGCATAGAAATATTTAGAGTTAGCATCCTCTTCCTTAAACCATTGTAAATGAGTTTTTTGTTTAAGGATAGACTGCTCAATCTTCAAGAAGCTGATGTATTGTGCATTGGTATGGTTCATATTGGTTCTATTTCCTTCAGTATTTTCACTGATAATATCATCATCTGCCTTTCTAATTTTTTCCTCAAACTCAGTAATGGAATAAAAAATATCCCCATATTGAATTCTAGACCAATTACTTAGAGTAAAGGATACTCTTTTCATTTTCTGCTGAAAGATCCTCAGAGGATTTCCTTCCATAGATCTCTCCCAGCAAGTTATTATAGTGTCTAGGAAGCTCTCATTATCCACCCAACAATATAAAAATTTAAAGTATTTGATAGTCTATCTCATTATTAATTCATTGTTAAAACAATTTGAATATAAGAATTTTTGTTAATAATTCTTGTTGTATAGGTTTACGATGGGTAATTAAATAAAAAAAAGGATAGTATTGTTCTTCTTGTCCACACACTCCATCAAAAGTGGGAAATGATCTAATCCAGTAGAAGCCAGATGATTTATAGTTGTCATAGGCATCATCTCTAACCACATATCATTAACCATAACTCTGACTAAATTAACAATATATTTTCAAAATCGGGTTTTCTCTTGTATTTTGGGTCAGTATTGGCCTAGTTTTCAAAATGATGATTTGGGTGTCAAATTTTCCATAATTTGATTGGAATTTCATATATGATTAGTTTCCTACGATTTAGATCATCGACGAAAGGGAAAAGTCCAAGTTTTGGAGTAGTTGGAGGCGATATCGAGACAAGTGGAATTCTAAACTTTTGTAAGCTTCATATAATATGTATTTTTGATATGTGTTATGTGAATTTACCGAAATTAGTATTGAGTTGATAATGAATCATGCAATATGCTTAGAATTGTCGGAGTTGTAAAAGAGAAATTAACCCAATGAATCGGTCTATTTGAATTAAGTTAACCTTATTTTCTCATGGTGAAGCTTACTTGGTTTTATTAGAGACGTGGACTGCAGATGATATTGGAATTCATTTCCTCCCCATCGATTGTATGATTATTCTCATTTGCATTTGGGTTGAAATAAATAAAGAGGTCCATCTTCTTTGTGAAATTTGCCAAATGGAAATGGTTCCAACTAATTGAATATGAAAAAGAATAAAAAAGAGGATTTGAGGGACGTGCCACGCGTTGTGGTTGTTACTATTATTGCATTGAGGGATGTTCCACATGCAGTGGTTGTTACTATTATTTGATCGAGGGACGTGCAACATGTCGTGGTTGTTATGATAATTACATTGAGGGTCGTGCCATGACTCGTGATTGTTATATTATTACATCAAGAGACATTCCATGTGTCGTGGTTGTTAAATTTTGCATATGGGGTACGTGCCACGCACCATAGTTGTTATTTTAGCATCACATTTGGCATTCATCGCATTGTATTATTTGCATTGACTTTATTATCTATTTACTTGCCCTTATTTGTGCGATATTGAGATTGAAGTGTGTGTAACATTGATACTATCTTTTTAATTGTGGAAATATATTTGATTTACTTGCTACATAAGACATAACTGTTCATAGACTATTAGATTTGGGTTGTTCTGCTTGTAGGTTGTAGTATTGGGAGGTTCAGATGGGGTGTCAGGAGTATTCAGTCTATTTATATTTAGATGTTTTTACTATTTTATACGCTGGTACCATGTTGTTTGGTACTCACCCCTCACTAACTACATCTATGTAGGTTCTGAGCTCAAACAATGATTCAGATTCTCCTTTCTTCATCCGTGACTTTTGGAGATATTTGAGAGGCAGTTGTTGATGCCGGTAATCTCTCTTGCTCCTTTTTATGCTTTTGCTCCAATAGAGAAACAAATGCACTTCTGAGACTTATGTTTATTTTAGTTCTACTATTTTAGAGGCTTGTACATAGAACAATCAATCATTCTTTGTTTTATAGTTGTTTAAGACTTTCGCATTATCATAGTTACTTATCTACTATATTGTTTTCTCTTATTATCCATTTTAATTGGTTTGGGACTGACTTGTCTCGGTGGGTTGAGATGGGTGTCATCACTCCCAGGCTCGGGTCGTGACAACAATATTATTGTTGAATCATTGAGTCATAAGTCTATGGATACTTTGGTGTATATTCGACCTCATGAAATGTCGATAGATAGAGTGATTCTAAGACTTAATAGTTTAGAGTTAGATTGGATGAAACAAATGATTTTGATTTAATTATGAATACTCTATCGCAATTTGGTATTATAAAGAATATCAAAGTCAATCAATATGAAGATGATCTATTAATAAAGTTAGAGAATGGAGTGCAGAAAGGTGTATACATTTGGTTCACAGTTCATGAAATTGATAAATCCTTGAGAATGCAAAGTTGATTATGTGTTTCATATTTAAATAGTCTTTGATAAGAATTGATGGCAGAAGCTCATTGGTAATGTTGAGGGTCTTTGATCGGAATTAATGGCAAAATCTCATTGCACCAAACATTTTGTGCATTGGAATCCACCAAGATTATAAAGACTTTGAATAATACTATTGATGGAAGAGCATGTAGGTTATTTTATCTAACTTTGTGGCTAAGTGCTTGAACTATTAGTAAGTAAATGTTGAGCATCAATATCTTAATGGTTTAGCTTAGAAAATCAAAATCCTATGATAAAAGTTGCATATGGTTAATATAGACTTTGTTGTAAGTTTACCTTGCATTAAAACCAATTATGATTAAATTTGGGTTACTATGGATAAGCTTATGAAGTCAGCACACTTTTTCTTGTGAAGAAAATGAATACTACGACTCATTATGCTATGATGTACTTGAAGGAGATAGTGAAGTTGCACGACCTTTAAACGTCCATTATATCAAATACAGGTAAAAAATTTAATACTTAATTTTGGAAGTCATTCCAAGAGGGTAGGCGAATCATGTGAATTTGAGTACTTCCTTTCAGTCACAAATGGATGAGCAAGTAGAAATAACTATTTTGTCACCTGAGGATATGTATAGAGAGTGTGTGTAATTGATTTGGAGGTAACTTAGATTAGCTTCTATGATAGCATCCACATTGGCATACTTCCACTAAATTTGATGGACTTTGATGGAATATCAAGAATATGTTTATGATGAAAGAAGTGTCCAAAATCAAACCCAAAAGGAAGAAGATTGGTCCACATAAATCCCAAAAGTGAGACCAAAAAGATGGACGTTCAAAGTCAAAGTTTCCTAGTTTAAAAGTTCCTTATTTGAAAGTTTCGTAGTTTAAAAGTTTCCTAGTTTAATCTAGGGGTCTAGATCACTTTTGATCTAAGTTTTTGAAGTGACTCTATTAGTAACATAATTAGTTTTAATCCACTGATTTTGAATACTAAGATCCATTAGGGTTCTTAGTACTTCTCTTTATATTTGGAGATTTTATTCTCGAATTTCACATATCTTTCAATTTCTGTCTTTAATTTATATAATTTTGCTTCCGCATTATTTTCTTATTATTCAGGAAACCTGATTCTTATAAAGTTGTATCAGAGTGGTTCTATCAAGGTTCCATTATTGATAATCTTAGGAATTTCAAAAAAAATTATCTTTATTGTAGTAGTTTAAAATTTCAGCTACATAGCTAAAAAGGAGCAAAATAAATAAATAAATTATATTTTAAAAAAAGGATAAAAATTATTCAAGTTCTTACAAATTAAGTTATTTTTAGAAACTTTGAGGTTATTGTGTTTGTTTTTATATCCTACATCAAGAAAGAAAATCAACAATAGGGGAAATTTGAAGTTTTTTGTTCTTGTTACACAAATTGGTCTTTATCTTGTCTTATCAATCCCAATTCATGTGGGTATTGGTAAATTCTTTTTCTTTCTACATCTTACTTCTAAAGGTTGTTACTAATAGGGTTTATAAATAAATCCTCAAGGATTCATCCAAAGATTATAATTTGAGTGAAAAAAGGCAAGAGAGAGCGAGATCAATAGAGAGGGGAAAAAGCCAAATTCAGAAATATTTATTTCTTTAATATTGTTTATGTCTGAAACAGGTAAGGACATTGAATCTGAAACTCAAAACAACATCAATTGTGTTGAAGTGTTGATCAAACGATTGAAGCATACGAATGTCACCGTATCTAATTTAAGGAGAGAAAATATTTTTCATACAAGCTGTGGGATAAATGATAATATTTTTTCTATGATTATTGATACTGAAAGTAGTACTAATGTGGTAAGTTCATATTTTGTGGAGAAGTTGAAACTTACATCCATTAAACACACTACTCCTTATAAGCGTCAATGGTTGAATGATTTTGGTGAGCTTAGGGTGACTAAGCAATGCATGATTTCTTTCTCCATTGGAAGGTATTCTAATAATTTCCTTTGTGGTGTCATTCCAATGCAAGATTGTCATATCATGCTTGGGCGTCCATGGTAATTTAATAGGAATGCAATTCATGATAGGAGATAGAATAGAGTTTCTCTTGCGATATACAAAAGAAAATATATATACTTGCATCTTTAACTCTATCCCAAATGTATGAAGATCAGAAACGTGTGAAAGAAGAAATGAAAAAAATTAAGAGAGAAAATAATTAGATGAGTAAGCAAGTGCACGTTGACATTCCAAGAGAGAAAAAGGAGAGGACGTGTTGTGTGAATAGAATGGGATGTTAAGTTAGGGGAAAAGTAAGATCAATAGAAAAGAAAGGAGAGATGACCATGAAAGCATAAAAGAGAGGGATAGTCGTGAAGTAGAGAGAGAAAAACAAGAGAGTTTGAGTGAGGTTATTTCTTATTCTAACTCTAATATTGCTACGTCTCTTGTAGTTGTTTCGACTCTCTTGTAGGTAGCCATGGAAAATATTGTATTGAAAAACAATCATTGGATGAACTTAATCCTAAGGTCTTTGATACTAAATATTCCATTGAGCAATGCATGCTGATGAGAATGATAAAGATAAAGAGAACTATTTTGGGCATACCCAAGATAAAACTCATAGCAAAAACTTCAACAACGTAATTGTGGATCTAACACCAATGAGAAAGGGAAAATGAGGTGACATTATTGCTTTACTAACTAAGGCTAAGTACGGTGTGTATAGTTGGTTTTATCACATTATTGGTATTCCTAAAACACTTAATGTAAGACCCCGTAAGTCAGAAAGTTGGAAACTAGGAGAAAAGTCTCAAAATTTCAACCTCATCCATGTGAACGAGTCCCTCTACGGCTTGTAGGGCCTTCTACGGCTCGTAAGGTTAGGTCGTAGAGAGACCCTTCAAGAAGAAAAGTGAAGTTCCCCTCAGGAGAGGTTCTACGACCTTCCAAGATGAGTCTTCCTTGAGAAGACGGGTCGTAGAAACCCCTCGTAAGATAAGTTCATAGGCCAAGTTTAAAGGAACTCCCATGGCCAAGTCTACAAACTTGCAGAATAGGTCATTTCCTTGAGTAAGGGTCTTATACACGAGCTGTTCATAAACTTAAGAGACTTGAATTTTGTAGGTTTTGGGGACCTGCAGGACGAGCCCAAGAAATGGGTCATTTCCTTGAGGACGGGTCGTATACATGAGTCATTCCTAAACTTTAGAGACTATGTTTTAGGCTCTTTTCTCAGGCCTATAAGACGGTCATTTGCATGACTTGTCTTTACGATGATGACCCATAGAAGGGTCCCATAGGGCCAATTTTCCAAATTTAATAAAGGGTAATTGTGTCTTTTGCAAAGTTCGGTTCAATGAACTAAGACGCTTTTATGGCCAAGTTCAAAGTCTGAAAACACTCTTCTCTTCAAGATCCCCTCCTATTTAATTCATTCTCTCAAAACTTCCAAGGAAAAGAACTCACAAGGTCCCTCAAGGTTTCTCTCCAAATTCAAGCAAGGGTTTCCAATTTATTCAAGGTTCTTCTTCAATTCCTAGTGAATTCAAGCAAGGTAAGTGGGTTTTCATCTAAGGGTTCTTCCACCCATGGAGCCCAAATTTTTTCTCATCTTGATATTTCAAATTCTAAATAATGAATTCTTATGGACTTTTACAAGATGATTTCAAATGTATATATTATGGTATATTTGAAGTTTATTTACTTAAATTGATATATATTGACTCTACATTTCATGAAATGAATGATTTTCTTAGGGTTCTTTTATAAGGGTTTGAAAGGTAGTTTTAAAGTGTATATGGTGGGTTATTTTAAGATGTTTCATATGATTTATTTCCATCACTCTCATGCATTAAATGTACTTGAAAGTTATATGAACTAAACCCAGCTAGTGTTCTTATGTTGAAATGAAGTTGAATTGAAAGTTTTGACTCCAAATGAAAGTTTATGAAGCAAATGCCTATGTTTAAGGACATCTTGTAAAATGATTAAATGATGATGGAAATGATTTTAGACAAAGAAAGGATTCAATGTGAAAGGACAATTCTCACATATTTGAATCAAATGAAATATTTTAATGAGTTATTCCACCGATGATGATTGATGTCTAAAGTTATACAATGCTTATGTTATTATGATATTAAAATATTATTTTGTGGGATTGACCTAGCACCAAATGTAGCATGTACATGGGGACTCGACCTAAGGGATACTTAAGTAAAGTCTCATGTTGCATTAACTATGAGCCAACATAGGAGCCCTCGTAGGCTATTTAGGCTAGTGAATCCACAATTAGCCCTTAAAGTCAAAGTTAAAGAGATACTTAAAGTTTACGGAGTTATATCCGGCAAGTAATCTCCTTGTGCCAATGTAGGAGGTTATGTTGGATTCCATGTAATAACTCGCATGGTCTTAAATGTCAGTTAAGGTCGATTCCGACAAAATGAATGTTTTAAGGATTTATATGATCATTTTTCATGCATGAATTCATTTATGCATATTTCCTATACATGTCTCTCTCTTATGTTCTCTATTTAATAACACACTCACATACTTAGTACATACAAAGTACTAACGCATACTTTTGCATACATGATATCACTATGTAGGGACTGGCGTCGCTCCACACTCTCTTTCTCGTGGCTATGTTAAGCATTGAAGGCGAATATTTTAGTGAGTTCCCATATTCCGGAAAAGACACTCCTATCTTACCTAGCTTGTGTTATGTTTAGAGGTTTAAATTAAGTTTGGTGTTTTTATTTAATCTTGAGGGTAAGCTAGGGACATGTCTTAGACCCATGTTAATATAGAAGGTATTGTTGGACATAGTAAAGGATGTTATGTTTTCTTTGACTCTTATTAATGTGAAGTCCCTTAGTCTCTACATCCCCTATGTTTGTGCTCGATTTGTTTATAGTTACCAATAAAATTCTTAATGAATACTAAGAGGCTTTGATGAGGTGCCTCCATATGTCTCTTTGCTGTGTCACGTCTAGGCTCTAGGTTAGGGTCATGACAAACTTGGTATCAGAGTATGAGGTTTTGAAATAGTCCTCAAAATTCAACATACCGCATCAAATAGGGTCTTGTTCATGGTTGTCAAGCACACCAATAATATGAATAGGAGACTATGAGATATTTAGGAAGGTCTTCACTTCTTTTAATTCATGTCGTTCCCTAGTGTGTCCTAAGTATTCCTCTAACTAATAACCAATTTTATGTACATTAGATAATGCCTCATGAAAGAGCACCTCTAAGAGCAAGGGTTGACGTAAGGACCAAGATCCTCTAATTCTAGATGTCCCCTAATGTGAGGAAGGGGTAACTCATGCCGAGTTCTGAACATCTTCGCATTATTGGCTCAAGTTGTATCCCACCAAGGGCATCAAGGTGTCCCTCCTCCTCAAGTGCAAAATTTGGCCTCTCAGATTTGGGATTTTCAATGGATGAATCCACCCGAGTTCGATGGTTTTAAACTAAATGAGGACCCTATGGAGTTTATTGAGGAGGTGTACCAGATCGTGGCAATCATAGGTGTTCGAACGAATGAAAAGGCCGAGCTATTACCTTATCAACTCAAAGGTATGGCTTGAGTGTGGTACGGAAAATGGGTTGCTGAGAGGGATGAGAAAATGGGGCCGATAGAATGGGAAGAGTTCAAAGGTGCTTTCCTTGACCGTTTCTTCCCATTGGAGTTAAGGGAGGCCAAAATTCAAGAGTTTATCAACTTCCGTCAAGGAAGTATGAGTGGGAGGGAATATGCCCTCAAGTTCATAAAATTGTCTAAGTATGCTTCTTTTATAGTCTCCGACCCCCGGTCAAGGATGAGTAAGTCTATATCCGGTGTTTTGAGCTTGGTGTCCAAGGAATGCAAAATGGCCATGTTGTTCAAGGAGATGGACATCTCCCGGTTGATGATTTATGCCAAACAAATTGAAGAAGAGAAGTTGAGGGAAAGGTCTAGAGGGTTCAAAAAGGATAGAGTGGATGGTGGAGGGTTCAACCTTCAAAGGTACGATTATAGTAGTAATAACAAGGCGAAAGTGTCCAACAGTTCATGGGACAAGGTTTCACCAATGCACCTCCTCCCAAATTCAACAATTACAAAGGTCCCAACTCAATGGTCCCAAGAGATAACATTGGTACCCAAGATTTTCCCCCATGTAGGAAGTGTGTGAAGACCCACAAAGGGGAGTGTTCAGCTGGATCAAATATGTGCTTCAAATACGGCAAGTCGGGTCATCATGGCTAGGATTATAGAGGTGGTGGCGGTGGTAGGCCTCAAGACCAAGTTGCTCATAGACAACAAGCTCAAGGAGATGGCCAATGCACCAACCATTTCTATGCATTGCATGGGAGGAAAGAGGTTGAGAAAGCACCAAATGTTGTTGCTGGTATGTTAAGGATCTTTACTTTTGATGTATATGCATTGTTGGACCCAGGTGCAAACTTGTCATTCGTTACTCTATTTTTAGCTAATAGGTTTGATTTATTGCCCAAAATGTTAGTAGAGACTTATTTAGTGTCTACCCCCGTGGATGAGTCAGTTTTGGCTAGGAAGGTCTATAGGGGTTGTTCGGTGTCCCTCTTGCATAAAGTCATTCCTTGTGATTTTATAGAGCTTGATATGGTAGATTTCAATGTCATCCTTGGGATGGATTGGTTGCATGCATTTTATGCTTCTATAAATTGTAGGACTCATCAATTCAAGTTTTCAGTCCCAAATGAGTCTATTTTTGAATGATAGGGTCGTGATTCAGTAGTGAAGGGTAGATTTATTTCTTGTCTCAAGGCTCAAAAATTGATTCTAAAGGGTTGTATTTACCACATAGTGAGAGTTAGGGATGTTGACTCTGAAAGTCCTTCTCTTGAGTCGGTCCCCGTAGTAAATGAATTTATCGATGTCCCTCCCAAAAGAGAAATTGATTTTTGTATCGATGTCCTCCCCAATACCCAACCTATCTCTATTACTCTTTACGAAATAGCCCCAACGGAATTGAAGAAATTAAAGGAACAATTAAAGGATTTGTTAGAAAAGGGATTCATAAGGTTAT
Source organism: Solanum dulcamara (assembly GCF_947179165.1). Taxonomy (NCBI): domain Eukaryota; kingdom Viridiplantae; phylum Streptophyta; class Magnoliopsida; order Solanales; family Solanaceae; genus Solanum; species Solanum dulcamara. The sequence continues at coordinate 41,223,384 of NC_077244.1, read as the reverse complement.
TTCACCATGGGATTCCCTTGTTCTATTTATAAGAAAGAAGGATGGTTCGCTTTGAATGTATATAGACTACCGACAATTGAATAAGGTAACTATTACGAATAATTATTCACTTCCTACGATAGATGACTTATTTGATCAACTGCAAGGAGCGAGTCACTTCTCCAATATTGACCTTCGGTCCGGCAATCACCAACTAAGGGTGAGGAAGTGTGACATTCCCAAGATGGCATTCCGGATAAGGTATGGTCACTTTGAGTTTGTAGAAATAAGTTTTGGGTTGACGAATGCACCGACGGTGTTCATGGACCAATTAATAAGGTGTTTAAACCCTACCTTGATACTTTTGTTGTGGTGTTCATTGATGATGTTTTGATCTACTCTCGGAGTGAGAAGGAACATAAGGACTATTTGAGGATTGTGATCCAAACATTGAGGGATAATCCATTATTTGCAAAATTTAGCAAGTGCAAGTTTTGGTCGAAGGAGGTGGCCTTTCTTCGTCACATAGTATCCGATGAGGGGATTAAGATGGATCTTAAGAAAATAGAGTCAGTCAGTTAAGAATTGGCCTAGACCATTGTCTCCTTTGAACATTAGGAGATTCTTAGGTCTAACCAGTTACTATAGAAGATTCGTTGAAGGGTTTTCTTCCATCTCATATCCCATGACAAAGTTGACTTAAAAGAAGGTGAAATTCATATGGACGAATGAGTGTGAAAGGAGTTTCTAAACCTTGAAAGATCGACTTACCTCTACTTTTATTTTGACTCTACCGAAAGGATTAGAAGGGTTTGTGGTTTATTGTGATGCTTCGAAGGTTGGTTTGGGTTATGTCTTAATGCAAAATGGTAAGGTCATAGCCTATGCTTCTGGGCAATTGAAAAGTGCATGAGCATAACTACCCTACCCATGATCTTAAGTTGGCGGCCGTTGTGTTTGCTTTGAAAATTTGGCGGCATTACCTCTATGGAGTACATGTAAATATGTATACCGATCATAAAAGCCTTCAATATGTGTTCACCTAAAAGGACCTCAACCTAAGACAAAGAAGATGGCTAGAGCTCCTCAAGGACTATCACATGAGTGTGCATTATCATCTGAATAAAGCCAATGTAGTTGCCGATGCACTTAGTAGAGTGTCTATGGGAAGTGTGGCCCATGTTGATGAAGGAAAGAGGGAGTTGGTGAAAGATGTTCACCGATTGGCTAGATTAGGGGTGAAGTTGTACGGTATCGAGGGTGGTGGTATGGTTGTCCAAAATAGGTCTGAATCCTCTTTGGCAATGAATGTCAAGTTGAAACAAAACCTTGACCCGACATTTGTTGAGTTAAATAAGTTGGTGAAGGAAAAGAAGGAGGATGTCTTTTCACAAGGGGAAGATGGGGTGTTATATTACCAAGGTTGGTTATGTGTTCCAGATGTGGATGGCCTTAGGAGTTTGATCTTGATGGAGACACATAATTCTGCATATCCATTCAATGCAGTTCGATAAAATTATATCGAGACTTGAAAGAGTTACATTGGTGGGGTGGCATGAAGAAGGACATAGCAAGCTTCGTGTTCGAATGTCCGAATTATCAACAAGTGAAGGTCGAACATCAAAGGCCAGGTGGTCTAGCCCAAGTTATTAAAATCCCTACTTGGAAATGGGAAGATGTTAATATAGATTTTGTAGTGGGTTTTCCTTACACTCGGAAGCGACATGATTCTATTTGGGTGATTGTTGATAGAATGACTAAGTAGGCTCACTTCCTACTGGTTAAGACTTCCTATAAGGCTGAATATTATGCCAAGTTGTATATTTGAGTATTAGTGTGGTTGCATGGCATGCCATTGTCCATTATTTCAGATCATGGCACCCAATTCACTTTTCACTTTTGAAAATCATTTCAAAAAGGCCTCCGTACTAAGGTAAATTTGAGCACCGCATTCCATCCTCAAACCGATGGGCAAGCCAAAAGGACAATTCAAACACTAGAGGATATATTGAGGGATTATGTGTTGGAGTTTAAAGGAAATTGGGATTATCATCTACCTCTCATTGAGTTTGCCTATAATAATAGTTACCACTCGAGTATTGAGATGGCGCCATTTGAGGCTGTGTGGGAGATGATGTAGATCCCTAGTTTATTGGTTCAAAGTTGGTAAGATGACCTTGTTGGGCCCCGACTTGGTACTTGATGTTTTATAGAAGGTGAAGATCATTAGACAAAGGTTGAAGATAGCTCAAAGTCGTAAAAAGTCATATTCCGACAGTAAAAGAAAGGATCTTGAGTTTGATGTGGGTGATTGGGTGTATTTGAAGGTTTCACCCATGAAAGGTGTGGTTTGATTTGGTAAGAAGGGGAAATTGAGCGCTAGGTATGTAGGGACGTATAAAATCTTGAGACGTATGGGAAAATTTGCTTATGAGTAGGAGTTGCCATTGGAGATGGCCATGGTTCACCCAGTGTTCCATGTGTCTATGTTGAAAAAATGTGTGGGTGATCCTATTTCCATTGTTCCTTTGGAAGTAGTGAATGTTGAAGAAAACTTGACCTATGAAGAAGTCCCGGTTGAAATTTTGGACTGGCAAGTTAAGAGATTGAGGAACAAAGAAGTTGCATCTGTTAAAATCCTATGAAGGAATCTACAAGTTGAAAATGCTATGTGGGAAGCGAAAATGGATATGATGAAATGTTACCCGCATCCTTTTCATTCTACTTAAGTCTAAGGTACTAAGTTACTCATGCTCAATGTTTAAGACTCCTATATTTTAGTTTTCTTACGTCCTCATACGCATGCATGTTCATGAAGTTTAATTTTGAAGTCCTGTTTTATGCTAAGTTTAAAGATCTCATGTTTTATGCATTGCATGTGTCATTTTTTTCATGTTGGGTTGCTAGTCCTCTTCCCGTTTCCTTTTAATAATAATCTAATCTCATTTGAGGACAATTTTTTCCAAGGGGGAGACATTGTAAGACCCCGTAAGTCAGAAAGATGGAACTAAGGAGAAAAGTCTCAAAATTTTGAACCCATCAATGTGAATAAGTCCCTTTACGGCTCGTAAGGTTGGTTCACAGAGAAAACCTTCGAAAATAAAATTGGAGTTCTCCTCAGTAAAGGTTATACGACCTTCCAGGAAGAGTCGTCCTTGAGAAGACGGGTCATAGAAACCCCTCATAAGCTAAGTTTAGAGGCCAAGTTTCAAGGACCTCTTAGGCCAAATCTACGAACTTACAAAATAGGTCATTTCCTTGAAGAGGGGTCGTATACACGAGCCTTTCATAAACTTCAGAAACTTGAATTTTGTAGGTTTTGGGGATCTACAGGATGAGCCCAAAGAATGGGTCATTTCCTTGAGGACGGGTCCTATACACGAGTTGTTCCTAAACTTCAGAGACTATGTTTTAGGCTCTTTCTTAGTCCTGCAAGATGGTTCATTTGCATGACTTATCGTTATGATGGTGACCCATAGAAGGGTCCCGTATGGCAAATTTCTAGATTAAATGAAGGCAATTGTGTCTTTTCCAAAGTTCAGTTCAATGAACCTAGACACTTTTATGGCCAAGTTCAATCTGTAAACACTCTTCTCTTTAATTCAAAGTTAAAGAAATGATTAAAGTTGACGGAGTTCTACCCGATAAAGAGTCCCTATGCCAATGTAGGGGGTTCTGCTAAATTTTATGTAATAGCTCATACGGTCTTAAATATCGGCTAAGGTCATTTTCCATAAAATGAATGTTTTAAGGATTCATATTATGATTTCTCATGCATGGATTCATTTATGCATATTGCCTATACATGTCTCCTTCGTATGTTCTTCATTTCATAACACACTCACATATTTAGTACATACAAAGTACTAACTCATACTTTTGCATACATGATACCACCATGTAGGATCGGCGTCGCTCCACACTCTCCTCCTCGTGGCTAAGTTGAGCATTGAAGGCTACTACTTTGGTGAGTTCCTATGTTCTAGGAATGACACTCCTATCTTACCTAGCTTGTGTTATATTTAGATGTTTAAATTAATTTTGGTGTTTTGATTTAATCTTGAGGGTGAGCTAGGGACATGTCTTAGCCCCTGACAAGTCTTAATGTATAAGGTATTATTGGACATAGTAAAGGATGTTATGTTTTCTTTGACTCTTATTAATGTGAAGTCCCTTAGTCCCTATATCCCTTATGTTTTCTCTTGATTTGTTTATCATTACCAATGAAATGCTTAATAAATGCTAAGAGGCTTGTATGAGGTACCTTCGGGTGTCTCATTCGCCGTGTCACGTCTAGGACCTAGGCAGGGGTCATGACACTTAAGGTCTTTTTGGAGGCAATGAACTACACTCTTAATTCATATGTTGGTGACTACATTAACTTTGAAGATGATGATATTTTGCAATATAATAAGTTCTTGATCGTAATCACTAACTCCAATAAGAGAAATTCATTCCTTTTTAAATTTGAGCATGACATAGTTGATATTGGATTCTCACTTGCTAAGAAGAGACGTGATGTTTGTGGGAAGAAGCTTGCAAATGAGTTTGATGATTCTTCCTCTCTTGTTCAAGTGTTTTTGTGTGATAACTTGTTGGAATATGATTTTTTATATGTGATGAGTCATTATTCTTTCAGTGTCGATAATTGTGAGTTTAAAAGAGTGTTTGCTACTAGTGATTATGATGTACATAACTATGAGCACTTTAATTCTTATTTGAATAGATCGTATATAGAAGAATGGTTGAATAGTTTTTTATATGGAATAATCTTTGGGAGGTATAATTGAAGATGCTTGGCTATATCATAAAAGTGTTCAATTTGATAGGGAATTTGTATTCTCTTTGTTATATCCATTGGAGTACTTTGTTGCTAGAATTAAATTAGAGTTGCATGTTTAATTCGCAATGGCATCTAGAGGTGAATTTTGTTGTGCTTATATAAGAAGGAGAATTTTCTATTGGGATGATGTTGTTCACATGCTTTATAAGGGAGTATTTATACATGCTAGGATTAATTGGGTTAAGTGGACACATGGTTACTATCTTGTTTTGTTCCTACCATTATTTCTTTCGATTAATGGATGTTGTTTGCTAATGCATGTCTTTTAGATTTTGCGAGAATTAAATTCGAAGATGAATTATTTTCAAGAAGAGGGGAATGATAGCATCCACATTGGCATACTTCCACTAAAATTAACGGGCTTTAATGAAAAATCAATAATATTTTTATGATGAATGAAGTATCTAAATTCAAGCCCAAAAGAAAGAAGAATGGGCCACATGAAGGCCCAAAGTGAGCTCAAAAAGATGGACGGTCAACGTCAAAGTTTTCTAGTTTAAAAGTTCTTTATTTGAAAGTTTCCTAGTTTAAAAGTTTTCTAGTTTAAAGTTTCCTAGTTTAAAAGTTTCCTAGTTTAAATATTTCCTAATTTAAAGTTTCATAGTTATTATTTCCATAAAAGTAGGATTTGAATCCCATTCTATTTGGGATAGGCTTTCTATATATATATAGGGATAGGTTTTATTATTTTGACAAGACATTATGATGATTAATATTATTTGACATATTTCTCTTCTTTATCTCTTTGTGTGTGGTGACGATGGATTTATCTTACAACCTTATAAGAACGATTTTTTAAGAGGTAAGATTAATTCTTAAATTGATATCTTTGGTTCTTATTCGTAAATTAAAGAAGGTGATTGGTTTTATACTAATTGTTATCTCTAATTTCTTCTAACTATGGGTCTAGATCACTTTTGATCTTAGCTCTTGAGTTGACTCTATTAGTATCATAATTAGTTTTAATTCTCTGATTTTGAATACTAAGATCAATTAGGGTTATTAGCACTTCTCTTGAAATTTGGGGATTTTATTCTTGAATTTCACATATCTTTCAATTTTTGTCTTTATTCTATATAATTTTGCTTCTACATTATTTTCTTATTTATTTAGACAACCTGATTATTATCTATCATGACGCAAGCCTAGGGCCTAGACATGACACAACGATCGAGATTACGAGGGATCCCAACCAAGCCATCTTAGTATAGATCACATACATCAGGTAAAGAAAATTAACAAGATAAGCAAAAGTAACATCTCAACAGTGAAGTCTAAGAGATAGAAATACTCAATAAGTGTCCATAATGGACTATATCAAAGTAACATCTAAACATGCCTATAAGTCTATGCTCGATGAGGGATTAGGACAAGATCCTAGCTCACCCGAATCATAAGAAGAAAGTCACAGTAGCAATGTGAAAAGAAAATTCATGTCCTCGATGAAATGAAGACTCTCCAACTCTTTGATAACTAAAGCAACTATTGCCACGAATAGGATGGTCGCCGTCTACTCCTAGATTATGAGATAATGTAGGGAAAATATATGTTAGTACATAGAAGGTACTAAGTATGTGAGATATGCATGAAAAAAGTAATAGAACGTGATCAATATGACATAATATGTGTGGCCAACATAATGAACATGAACAAAGCTTAAATGCATTTGAAAACATATGAAAACTCATGGCCAATGCATCATAAAACTTCATATTAAATATCATAGCTTGACCTTCAACTTGTGTGGGATAAGACCTTTAACGGACATCTTAAGACCATGCGAGCTATAACATAGAATCCAATGATACCCACATCAAGAAAGGGGAGGCTACCTTGCTAGGGTATACTCCATCATGGTACTCAACTTAACTCAACTTTGCTATGCATGGATCCAATTGCTAGGCCATAAAGGCCACCTTCGTGGGCAACATAGTTTGAGACCTTAGGTTGCTACTAGGATTCCATTGGGTAGCTATCTGCGTTACCGAACCAAACCCCACCTAGAAGTCCTCTCAGTGCTTAGACAATATACCAACGGAATTCATTAAAACATGATCATAAACATTATATGAAGAGATATTAACTACCTATCAATCTATCTTTATAAAACATATTAGGAGTATCTCATTAACTTTAGTGATTCGTAAGAATCCATAACTTCAGTGAGAATTGTCCTTATCACTATTTTTAAACATGATTGTGTCAGAATTGTACTTATCACACCATAATAACTATCTTTGATCATAGTTGATCATCATCATAACTTCATCACTAAATCATAATCTCAACTTTATCCATGAAAATATTCTTTAAACATCATTGAAATCTTAATCAATTCATGCAAATCATCATTCACTTCATAATCATGATTGAAAATAACTTTATGCACGGGTATTTATAATTCAACTTAAAATCATGCAACTCATGTAGAAACATGCTTAGAATAATCAATGATAATAATTCAAAATGAAATTGAAACAGCACAATGCAATTCATCAATACTGTTATACTCCGCACCTTTGTACATTAGAGCATGTTTATTTTTAAAAAACTGATTGCCATGTGATGTAGGTTATCTATGAAGTTCTACGTAAGTAGTGACAATTGGAAATAAGCCTAGAAGGCTTTTGAAGGAGTTGAAGGACATATAAGGAGTCATGGTACTCAACCTACTCGCGTAAGTTACCAACTTAGATGTCTTACATACCTAAGCTACTTGAGTACACGCCGATCTTAAGTAGCAAGAATTACATAGGTTCTTAAAGTAAGACAAGATTATGAACCTATGGAAAAGAGGATGACACGTGGAATCAGGTGATGCACCTACGTAGGGTCAAGTAAGTGACTCACCGACTTGGAGGTGGGCTCCACCCTAACATATGGCATCCTTGGAGGCTATGCATAGATTCGGTGGCCCAATGGGAGCTAGACACGTGTCACCCTTAGGGGATGACACATGTCACCCTAAGGGGATGACACGTGTCACCTCCTAAGGAGGTATATATATGTATTACATGTTGTACATAGTTCATTCTTCAGCATTTAGAACCAAAAAATAGAAAGGAAAACCTAGAGACTAAGAGAGAGGCAGCCACAGATTTTGGCAAAATAAGGTAAGCCCTCCGATTTTGTTCCATGAATTAATTATATATAGTGTAATACAATGGAATTAAGTTATTAATAACATAAATTTTCTGTTTGGAGCAGCACCAAAAGGGTAACGAGCAGCCACCACATTTTCAGTGACGTTAAGGAATTTTCGAGGCATGTTTTGGCGAGTTTTGGCAAGGTAAGGTTCTTCCTTTCGAGTTGGAGTTAATTATGTTGTTATGGAATATGTTACATGTGTTAAATGAGTCTGAAAGTAGGAAAATTTCACAAGTATACTTAACGTAAGAAACAAACTAAATTGAGGCCATTCTAGTTAAATTAAAGTTGAGTAGTGTTGTTGTGATTGTGGTGTTGTGTTTGGAGAAGGTTTAATTGTGTGTTCCAGGGATGGAATTGATCCAAAAGGGGTGTGGGTGCTTCTTTTTTCAGCCACATAACCCTCTGGTTTGTGTGGTTAAAGGTTTTATGAAATATAGATAGAAAACCTTATTTTGATATTGTGGTTTTGGGTGAGTTGTTTGGAACTTGTATTGCGTCGTATGGTAGTAATTCAATTTTTTATAGATGACGGTTGTTGTTGTTAATATTTCTGCTAAGTTTTGGAGGTTAAAATAGAAGTTTGGATAGGGCAAGTTATAGGGGAGGTGCTGCCTGATTTCCGTTAACTTCTTAACTAACTTATAAAATAGTCGAGAAAGGCGAACAAGGAAATGGTTCCTATGGATACTTGAATACAAATGTAGGAACTGGAGAGTCGAAGGTTATTAATATGAGTATTATTTTCATGTTAAATAGGTTCATAGGATGACGACGCGAATGTGGTTACGAGTAACCCATAAGAGGTATGTAAAGCTTATCTCTTCTTTTCTCTTGGCATGTCTTAGCCATAAGGGGTTGGTATATGTACTGTGGGGATAATTTCATTCATAGAACCCTGAGTATGGTTCGTAAATCTTATTCACTTCTTGAGGTTAGAACTCCTGTGATAGTTGAGTTATCGCCTTGTAAGTCTTCTACGTGATGAAAAGTAGTATACGTGAAGCCTATCCCTTCCTTCTCTTGAAATGGCTTAATATAAGTGGAATGTTGTACGATATAAGTTAGAGGTAATTCCATTTATAGGTTCCGGGTATAACTCATGACTTGTACTCACTTTTGAATGGTAAGGGTCTTACAGTAGTTGGACTACGACCCTCGAGCATTTTATATGCTGAATAGTGATTGAATGCGTAAGCTCCTATAGCTAGAGGCTCTTGGACATACTTTATGATGATATTTGAGGGATGTTTGATATGTTACAAAGTTTTACATGCACGTATATGCATTATTATATGATATACAGATCAGGCCATCGTTCCTCGGTATTAGTATATAAGATATGTGGATTAGGCCATCGTTCCTCGGCATTATTATGTGATATGTGGATTGGGCTGTCATTCCTTGGCATTATTATAGGATATGTATGTATACGGATCAGTCTGTCGTACCTCGGCATTATTATACGATATACAGATTGGGCCATCGTACCTCGACATTATTATATAAGGCACGGATCGGGCCATCATTCCTCGGTATTATTATATGATATGTGGATTGGGCCGTCATTCCTCGGTGTATACTTTCTATATACATAGATCGGGTTGTATGTTCCACAACACTAATTGTACGTATATGCTTATGATGACATAATGATGTAGTTGCTACACCGAGTCCCCAAACAGGCCAGTTACAGTACGTGATGATAGTATGTATGACTTTATTTTATAAGATGCAGGTACGGTAGATGGCTAAATGTTATACTTGCCCCCTCCATCCCTATTTCAATTGTAATTTATTTATAATGTTTTATGCTTACATACTCAGTACATATGTCGTACTGACACCCTCCTTTTGGGAGGGCTGCATTTCATGCCCGCAAGTACAGACACAGGTTTTGGGAGTCCGCCAATTTAGGATTCTGCTCAGCCAATTTGGAAGAAGCTCCATTGTATCGAAGCCTATTTTTTTGTACTGATACTTGGTGTATATGTTTGCTTTCATATATTCAAAGGTACGGCGTGGGCCTTGTCCCACCATATGTTATCGTCACTGCTCTTAGAGGTCTGTAGACATAGGAGTGGGTTGTGTATATATATGTGCTCAATCGTGTCTGTGTGATTTATGTTTAGGATGTTCCCTCTGTCATGGCAGCCTTGTCGGCTCGCGTGTATGTATATAATGGGATGACCCCACATGTTATATAGCCTCATCGGCTTAGGTGTTGTGCTGCCTAAATGATAAGTTGTGGCCTCTTAGGAGACAGGTTGTGCCAATACGTGATCATGCGACAGATTTACTTACAGTTAACAGGGGTATACATGAGTGACCAGCTTAGACACCTGTCACGGCTTACGGAGTGGGGTCGTGACAAATACTAGGGTTAATAAACCATTGAAAATTAAGGAAAACTTAGAGAAAACTTTGGGATACTATGGGTAAAATAAACCCATGGATCAATCCCCACATATCTTGATTGAAATCACTTATAATTGATGACAAACCTTGATGAAAATCTGAAACCCTAGCTTGAAACTTAGAGACAAACCTTGAGAGAATTGAGTTCTTGCCGTAGAAGAACTTAGATGAATGATTTAGAATGAGAGAAAATTTCAAAGGATTGGGTAGATATAGCTTGAACTTAGCCATAATTGTGTCTAGGTTCATTAAATCAAACTTAGAAAATTACATAACTACCCCTAATTAAATTCAAAATTTGACCCTATGACTTGGTTCCTAAAAATTGTAGGAGGAATGATGAATCAACCTGCAGGCTTTGGAAAAGTCCTAAAAATCAAGTCTCAGAAGTTTTCCTATGAGTTTTTTTTATGACTCTTCTTCATGACTACGAGTAGTCATTTGGACTCATCGTGTAGGTCTTGAAATGTGCAACTTGGAGTCTCTGAAGTTTAAAAATGAGTCTTCCTTACGACCCATCAATATGATGACGGCTCATCCTATAGATTCATAGAACTTCTCCTTAGGGTGGTACTGATCATTACTCAAGAGGTCACTCTACGACTTACTCTTACGAGTTGTACAAAGCTCCATGAGTCGCAGATGACTCATAAACATGAAATCAGTCTAGAATTTGAGAATTTCTCCTCGGGTTCAACTTTACTACTTGCGGGGTTTACATTATCATTCTACCTCTTGTTGAATTTTCTTACTATAACATTTATCAGGAGAGCATCCATACGACTTCATATGAAGCACTTTATGAAAAATATTATAGATCTCCTACTAGTTGGTTTGAACCATCAGAACTGGATATTGTTGGGTTCTAATTCAGGTCATGAAACTATTGAGAAAGTGGACCTTCTTGTGAGTCAACTCAAGAGAACTTAAAGTCGCAAAAATCGTGTACCAATATGAGGTATCGTGAGGTAGAATTTATTGAGGGTGAGAAAGTATTTATTAAAATTTCACCTATAAAGGGTGTGATGCATTTCGGTTTGAAGGTTAAGATTAGTTATTGATTTATTGACCCTTATGAAGTTTATCTAAGAATTGGAAAAGTGATGTACAAATTGAAATTGTCATCGAAGATGTCCATGGTAAATCCAGTTTAATATGTGTCTATCTTGAGGTCATATAGGCATGGACCTTATTATATTTTGTTCCGTGAAGAGATCAAAGTGAATGAGGGATTATTTATTATGAAGAACATATGCAAATCATAGATCATCAAGTTAGAATATTCAGAACTAAATATGTAGTTTCGCTTAAGGTCTTGTGAAGTAGTCATAATGAGGAAGAAATTGAGAAATTGAAGAGGATATGAAAACTATATCTCCTCATTTGTTCCCTTATTCAAGTGTGTGTTAAACCTTTTTGCTATTGCGTTTCAATGCCTTCTAGTAGTATGAAATTCCATTATTACTTTGTAATAAAACTTAATCATATTAGCCATGAGGATCCTTGTAGAGACCTTTTAGTTAATTTTGGAGGAGGTAACTACAAGGTCTCTACTAGGACCCTTATGACTACAATAATCAAGTCTTATTACAAAGTAATAGAATTTATCACTAGCATGTATTGCAAAATACAATAGCCAAAAGACTTAGCACATACCTAAATTAAGGAACAAGAAAAGATATCTTTTTTTATATCCTCTTCCATTTCTACAGTCACTTCCCTAGAACTATGATTACGACACAATACCTTAACTGAAGTTGCATCTTTGGTTCTCAACCTTCTAACTTGACGATCTATGATTTTCATAGGTTCTTTATCATAATATAACCCCTCATTTAGTTTGATATCTTCATGGAAAAAATATGAGAAGGGACAGGACAATACAACCTCAACATAGACAGGATAATACAACCTCAACATAGACATGTTAAAGACTGGATGTTTCGTGGACACGTCTTTTGGAAATTTCAAATTGTTCACCACCTTCCTAATTCTTCACAAATATTCATAAGAGTTATAAATGAAGGACTAATCTTTCCCTTCCTACCATCACATCCTTCATAGGTGAAAATTTCATGAACATTTTGTCACCCACAAAACATTCTAGCTCACGGCGCCCCATATAAGTATATATTTTTGGTGACTTTAAGTTGTATTAAGTTGATGCACAAGAAGGTTCACTTTCTTGATAGCTTCAGGAACCGAATCAAAACCCTATAATTCTACTTTTGAGGGTTCACACTGTCACGACCCAAGCCTAGGGCCTAGACGTGACACGGCGAATGAGGAACCGAGAGGTACCTCACCCAAGACTCTAAGCATTCATTTAGCCTTTCATCAGTAATGACAATAAATATCAAGCAAAAAAAAGGGAATGCGGGACTAAAGGAGAACATCATAAAATAAGAGTCATCATTACCCTTAGATCATCATACATTTATGTCCAAACATACTTCTACTAAGAGACTTGGCGGGGGCTAAGACATGTCCCTAGCTCACCCTCAAATAAACTAACAATGAACAACTAAAATAGGTGTCTTAATGCCTCAACATAACATATTCTAGAAATGGGAGGAGTATTTTCCCCGAAATAATGGGAACTAGCTCACCCTCAAATAAACTAACAATGAACAACCAAAATAGGTGTCTTAATGCCTCAACATAACATATTCTAGAAATGGAGGAGTATTTTCCCCGAAATAATGGGAACTCACCAAAATTAGCCTTCAAGCGATCCAAACTAACCACGTGGAGGAGGAGGAACACCGGTCCCTACATGGTGATATCATGTAGGCAAAATATATACGTTAGTACTTTGAATGTACTAAGTATGTTAGATATGAATGAACAAGTAAAAGAACATGATCAATATTCCATACGATACATGACCAATCATAATGAGCATGAGTATAGCTTCAAAGCAATCTTTAAACATAAGAAATTCTTGGTCGATGCATATCATAAAACTTTGAAGTCAAACTTACTTCATATAATATAACTTGTGAGATAGGAACTTTAACCTTATAACAGATCATGGACACATGAAATATATTAGTAGTCATATTAATAAATATATTAAACATCGAGAGAATGAGCTTGTAACTTAATGAGAGATACCGTTAACTGACATAAATCATGTGAACCATAATATGGAGTTTGAATGTTTACCCATACATTAGAGGAAAGGGGGAGAATACTTGAAAAGATAGGCTCCTATATGCATAAGTGGATCCACTAAGCTACATGAAGGATCGAGCCTCAAATACAAGTGACCCTCTAAGGAATCGAGCCTCTTCTACGGGTGATCCTTTATCCTACGGTGGCACATAGTTATGGGATAATGGGATCTTTCTATGGGTCTCTTGCCTTTTCTATGGGAGAGAATGCATATCCCAAGGTTCACTCGGTGCTAGGTAAACTCTCAATGGAATATACAAACCATAAACTATAAAGTCAATTATCATATGGAAGAGGCCATATCTACTACCCGTCCATTCTTCAAAAGAACAAAATCATAGAATAGCTCTTTAATTTTGTCTCATGTGATGTGAGTGTAGACATTTCTTCATCACATATATTTATCCATAAAATATCTTTAGTGTCTTAACTCACCCTATCATTAACTTGCGTGAACATTATAGAATCATCATTCACAAAACTTATTTACAAAGAGCACTTTAAACTCATTTGTAGACATTGTCAAATATTCATTTAGAGTCAAATTTTATTTCAACTTTGCTTTATCATAAAAAACTAGGTGGGTTCATTTCATAAATACCTTTAAATATATTTAAAGAATACTTGTATGCATGAGAGTGATATAAATGCATCAAATCAAATATCTTAGGAACAACCCACCATATGCAGTTTAAAACTACCTTTAAAACCTTCATATAAGAAACTTGATAAATCATCCATTTAATGTAAATAAGAATCAACATAATTCAATATAGGTAAATAAACTTCAAAAATTCAAGAATCTATACATTTGGAATCATAGAATGAAAATCCATAAGAAAACTCATCACTTGAAATTGAGAGTCAATATACATATATACATATAGGAGTAAATAAACTTAAAATATACCATAATCTATGAAATTGGAACCATCCTGTAAAATCCCATAAGATTTCATCATTTAAAATTTAAATACTAAGTTGAGAAAATATTTGGGCTCCATGGTAGAAGAACCCACGGATGAAAATCCACATACCTTAGATTGAATCTTTTAAGAAAGTTTGATTCTTGGTATTCAATGAGGAGCCTTGAATCCTTTGAATTTGAGAAAAAAATTGGAGGGGATAATGAGGAAGATGAAGTTTAGGGTTTTGGGGAGGTGAAAGACTGCAAAAATGACCCAAAAATACGTCTAAGTTCGTATATATTTGTTTAGGTAATTGTCCAAGATGCCCTTCATCAAACAAATCTAGAAAACCGACTCAAAATACTACAGGCACGATAGTAGCATGCCGCGCCATCACCCAAACTACTGCAGCTAGTTTCGGCGCTCTGCTAGTGCGCCGTGCCAAGCACATAACTTCTGCAGTAGTAGTCTTTAGTAAAATGGTCATAACGTTTTACTCCAAACTCGGAATGAGGCAAACTCGGTGGCATTGGAAAGAGAACTCAAATACATTTAATATGATAGGTCATGGGATACCTAATTTGTTATGTAATAGGATATAGTGTCATTTGAAGTTGACCATATTCTGGACTCATATGAAAACTTATCCGATGGAAATTCTTTGGACAAGGCTTGGTGTTAGGGATCCCTTATGACCCTAAAACACATCTAATATATTTCAAATACTTAGGAATTGATTCTAAATTATATATACAACTAGAAGTCATTAATTTCAAGATGAAAAGGGTCCTCCGAAGCCATTTGCCCCTACTTTACCCTAATATGACATATTCCAACCTTTAAACCATGCGGGATCTTACACACACTAATTAAATGGACAATGTCGTCCTTAAAGAGCGTCGTTGGAAGACATCTAGATGTTTTCCTAATAACTATTATTATAAAAAATAAATTAACAAAAGGTAGATTCTTATCTTAATTACCTCAAAATCAATCACACAGATTCTCTCAACATATCCTTAAAGTCATAATAGTCCTTTCTACATTCTCATCCATTTGTGGATGAAAAGTAGTACTCAAATTCACATGAGTCCCCTGACCCTATAGGAATGACTTCCAAAATTGAGTAGTAAATTGTATATCTCTATCTGAAATAATGGTCATGAAAATGTCATTTATCCTCACTAACTCCTTCACATACAACTTAGCATAATGATTTGAAGTATTTTTTTCTTCACAGGAAAAAAGTGTGATGACTTCATTAGACTACCCACGATCAGCCAAACTAAATCATACTTGGTCTTCATAGGAGGTAAATCCACAACAAAGTCCATGTTGATCATATCCCACTTTTATTATGATATTTCAATATTTTGAGCCAAACCACTAGGCCATTGATGCTTAGCCTTCATTTGCTAACAGTTCAAGCACTTACCCATAAAATTAGATATATCAACCATCATAATTTTCCACCAATAGTGTTCTTTCAAATCTTAATACATCTTGGTGGATCTCCAATGCACAAAGTAATTGGAACTATGAGCTTCCACCATCGATTGGTTTTTTAGACCATAATATTTGGAACACATAATCGAATTTGTCGTCTCAAGGCATTATCGACTGCATCAATGTGAACAAAGTGTATCTACTATTCTACACTTCATACCTCAGCTTAACTAAAAGATCATCTTCAAATTTCTAGATTTAATTGTCTCTGCAATATCATATAGTGACTAAGTAATTCCAATTAACACACCATCATTAGCTTCATTCAATCAAATTCCAATACTAAGGTTGGAGATACGCTAAAGTACCCATGGTTTTATAACTCAAGGTCTTACCAACAACATTCACCTTACCAGGATGATATAGAATATTAAAGTCATAATCTTTCAACATTTCCAACTACCTTCTCTTTCTAAGATTCAACTCTCATTGTTTGAAAATATATTGCAATCTCTTGTATTTAGTTAATACTTCATAGTGCTCACCATACAAATGAAGAGGACAAACCTTTGGCGCAAATACCATAAAAACTAACTCAAAATCATGAGTCAGATAATTATACTTGTGCTTATTCAACTGATGGAAAACATAGGCAATTATATTACCCACTAGTATCAACACAAAAATTAATCCAACTCTAGACCCATCACAATATATCACATAGCCTTTAGAACATGAAGGTAGAGTTAAAATAAGAGTTGAATTCAACCTCACCATTAGATCTGGAAACCTTTTTTTGATCCTCGACCCACTGAATTTCAGGAGTCTTTTGAGTCAATTTAGTGAGGGGTGAAGTTATACATGAAAATCCTTCTAAGAATTTCTAATAGTAACCAATCAAACTAGGGTTGTTCAAAACCGAACAGAAACCAATAAACTGAATTTAAAAAAATAATTGGTTTATCAATAATGGGTTATTGATTTAGTGGTTTCGGTAATGGTTTTATTTTTTTTATTATCGGTTCTTAATGGTTTAAGGTTTTTTCTTAATGGGTTAATCGATAACCCGATAGTAACTTAATAATTTATACTTATTAACATTCAGTATATAAAGTCCTTCACTTAGGGTTTAGTTTTCATACTTTTATTTCTTGCTCTCTCAAACTCTTGGTTATTATACAATGTTTTACATTTTCTTTTAAGCAAGATACAATTTATCAACTCATATGCATAGTTCATTTGGTTTGTCACCTTATTTTTAAGTGATTTTCAGTGGATTGTTTTGGTATCAAATCTTAACGGTTAAACCGATAATTGAACTGATAATGTTAAATAATCGATAAACCAATTACTGATAAGCCAATGTATTAATGACTCTATAACAGTTTGATATGTCTATAAATCGATAACCAGTAAGTCAAGCTGATAAACTTTAAAATCAAACTAAACCAATCGATACGCGGTCCTAAATCAAACTCATAAAGTTACAAATGTTCACCATACTTATGGGCCTTGTCTAGTCCTTAGCTTTTTCAATATTTTGACAACAACCTTGATACCATCCCTAGATACCACGTTACGCAAAAATGCCCTAGATTTAAGCCAAAAGTCACACTAGAAAATGTTCACATAATGCTTATTTTCATTGAGTGTTTGCAAGGCTATTCTCAAGTGTTTTGCATATTCCTCACGGCTCTTTGAATGACCAGAATATCATCAATAAGCATTATAATGAACTAATCAAAAAAATCATTTTTAAAATATCTTACTCTTGTATCTTTAGTTAAAGATACCGGATTGCAGGCCAGTCTTCAAAAAGAAACTAGCTTCTTGAAGTTTGTTAAACAAATCACCAATTCTAGGAAAAGGATATTTATTCTCGATGGTCACTTTATTAAGTTGATGATAGTAGATACACATTCTAAGTGACTGATATGCTAGGATTGTATGGCACTTTTGACGCTTAATACATAGAAATATTGTACGTTCTTTAGTGTATTTTGACAGATATGATGTGTTTTTGTGTGTTTGTGTAGAAAACTAGGTTTTGGAATTAATAGTGAAAAATGTACTGAAAAAGAGCTAAGTACGACTTATGAAGTCCTAGGTATGACTCATGAATTCATTTTATGAGTCATACTAAGTCCCATACATGTTATACCCCGCACCTTGGTACGTTGGAGCATATTTTTTTTTCTAAAATATTGTTATGTGGTCCACGTTATCTATGAAGTTCTACATGAGTAGTGATGGTTGGAAATAGGTCTAGAAGACTTCGGAAGGAGTTGAAGGATAAATAAGGAGTCATGATACTCAACCTACTTGCGTAAGCTACAAACTTGGATGGCTTATAAAATTAAGCAACTTGAGTACACGTCGAACTTAAGTAGCAAAGATTATATGAGTTCTTAAAGTGAGACGAGGCCATGAACCCACGAAAAGGAGAAAAAACTAGATTCGGAACTTACGAAAAGAAGCAAGTAGGTGACAAGTAGGTGATGCACCTACTTAGACTAAGTAGGTGAAACACCTACTTGGGGTGGGACCCATGCTGCCACATGGCATCTTTGGATTGGATGTATGGATGAGGTGGTGCCCTAGGGGGGATGCCACGTGTCACCCCTAGGGGCTACCAGGTGTCACTCCTTAAAGAAGGGTATAAAACCCTAAGTCATGACTAAGGGCTCTTATTTTCAGCTTTGTACTTAGACATATTTTCAGCTTGTTACTTAGAACTAGTGAGAGCAACTTGAAGAGAACAAGAGCAAGAGAGAAACGACCATGGCAGCAAGGTGAGGCCCTCAATTTAATTCCATCAATTAATTATCTAAGGTACTCTTCAACTAGATAAAGGTATTAACAATTTTAATTAATAGTTGGGGCAGTGAAAGAGTGCATCGAGTAGCCACCAACTTTTCAGCCACGTTAAGAGCTCTCAAAGTCAATTTTCAGCAAGTTTGGGAAAGTTGTTTGTTAAGGTATGGCTCGATTCTCTTCTACCACATTTGGGAAAGTGTTTAGAAATGTTGTGGGTGTATAAATTTGAGTTGTAAACGTAAAATATGCACGTTATGGATGAAGGATGTTGCAGGTCATGTCGGGACTGTTTCGATGCTATTCTAGTAAGTTAAAGTTTGGCTAGTGTTGTCGTTAGCATGGTGTTGTATTTGGAGGTGGTTTATCTATGTTTCAGGGCTGAAACATGGTTAAATATGAGTATATAGACCACTGGTTTCATCCTCATAATACTCCATTTTGTATGGTTAAAGATTTTGCGAAATAAAGAGCTAAAACCCTACTTTGGCGTCACAGTTTTGGGAGAGTTGTGTGGAACTTGTGTTATGTGATATGGTAATGATTTCATGGTTTATGTCTGCTGATTTTTGTTGTTTATATATCTTCTAAGGTTATAGGTTAAAATTGGAAATTCGGATAGGGCAAGTAATAGGAGAGACGCTGCCTGGTTTTCATTAACTTCGGAGCTAGCCAATAGACTAGTCGAGGAAGGCGAGTAAGGAAATGGTGCCTATAGATACTTGAGTATAAACTTGGAAGAAGGAAATTTAAAAGTTAGTAATCTTGGTATTACTCTCATGTTAAATAGGTTGAAGGAGAAACCAAACAAGCTGGACTACAATTGATCTACTACAGGTATATGAAGCAATTCTTCTTTCTTTTGGCATGTCTTAGATATAAGTTATGAATGTTTTGTCTATGAAACATGGGTATAATTCCATTTTTAAAGCTCTGAGTATAGTTCATAATTCTTATCCACTTCGTGATGGTAGAACTCCTATAATAGTTGATCTATTGCCTTTTTAAGGCTTTTATATGATAAAAGGTAATATATGTAGAGCTTATTGCTCCTTTTCTTTGGGATGTCTTAAAGGTAAATGAAATGAGATATGATATGAGTGTGTATGTAGTTCCAGTTGTAAGCTTCGAGTAAGGTAAATTGCATATGGTTCCTCACTACTCTACTCGTACATGTTGTTAATATATCTTTCACCGAGACCCATGAAGGGCCAAGTATGATCGAGTCCCTAAAGGGTCGGGTATGACATATGATGACATAATTATTCACCGAGTCCTATGAAATGTCGGGTATGACCAAGTCCAATAAAGGGCCAAGTATGATATATGACGATATGAGCATTCATCGAGTCCCATAGAGGGTCGGGTATGACCGAGTCCCATAAAGGGCCAGGTACGATATATGATAGTATGAATATTATGATAGTATGATTGTTTACCGAGTCCCTCACTAAAGGGCCGAGTATGGCACATACATGCATATGATGACCTAATGGAACATTTGTAACACCGAGCCCTCGAGAGGGTCGGATATGATATGTGAGAATAGTATACATGACCTTATTTTATAAGGTGCAGGTATAGTACGCTGTTAAATGTTATACTTATCCCCTGCATCCCTATGGCAACTGTAATTTCCTTATGATGTTTTATACTTTACATACTCAGTACATATGTCGTACTGACCCTCCTTCTTCGGGGGGGCTGCATTTCATGCCCGCAGGTACAGATACAGGTTTGGGAGTTCGCCAACTTAGGATTCCGCTCATCCAGTTTGGAAGAAGCTCCATTGTATTAGAGCCTAGTTTTGGTATTAATCTTTGGTGTATATGCTTGCTTTTTCTTAGTCATGGGTATGGGGGGCCTGTCCTGTCATATGTTCTAGTTGCTATTATTAGAGGTCTGTAGACATATATATGTGGGTTGGTTACAACTTTGTTTCAGTGGTGCCTATACGGCATATTGTAAATGTTATTATGTTGAGGTAGTACAGTCAGCTCACATTCCCTTTCATGACATAATGTAAATGAAAGAGGCTATATATATATTTAAATATGCTATCACCCATGGGGGTTCTAGTGTATAGTTCTTATATTTGACAGTTATGTAGATGGGGGTCCAGGTCAGGCCCTAGTCGCGGCCTACGGGATCAGGTCGTGACAAAAGTGGTATCAGAGCAGTTCGTCTTTGGAGTGTCTATAGACCGTGTCTAGTAGAGTCTTGTTTATCAGTGTGTTGCACACCACATCTATAAATAGGAGGCTACAGGACATTTAGAATGTGACCTTTCTTTCATATCTAAGACCGTGCGATAGAGCCGAGTCATAGGAAATAAAATTCCTTATGCTAACCTCTGATTTCGATAGAAGGACACCCTCGATAGAAGAAAGTGACTGATGATATTGGAAGTTATAAAGCACACAGGTAAGTCAAGGCATGAAAGATATGTGTTAGGTAAGGTATTGAAATATGATTGATATGTAAAGTTGAAAATTGAAAGAAAAGTAGACCAGAAAGTGTAGCAGATGCAGGTTTAGTTGGACACACGAGGTAAGGCATTATTGGTATTTTCTACATGCAGGTTTTGGGATAGTAAGGAGTATAGAGGAAACTCTGCCAAAATTTTCCTAGAAAAAAAAAGGGGAATGAAACATAGATTCTTAATATGTCTTGGGGAAGTTGATACCAAGTAACCCTATTATGTTGAACAAAAGTTGTAAGAGGTACTATCCATGCCGCCATTAAGGGGCACCCTTTTTATTTGGGGAAGATATTGGACGAATTTGAGACTAGAAATAGAGACATAGAGCAAGGTATAAGTAGATAAAGGTATAAGTACCCTCTAAAGGGGGGAAGAAAATGAGAAAACTTCAAGGGTAAGGTGGAGGCAATTGATATGGAAACATATTTGAGATGGATGCTTACACTTCAATAAGATCCCTTGCTGAACCAAAGTAGGGAGGTCTGGAAGCCACCAATTATTAGATAGAAGTCAGAACAGTACGTAAGGCAGTGTTAAGAAGTTTTTCACAAGACCCTGAATAACATAACATTAGAAGGTGGGTGTGGATAAAAAGAAAAGGGTATAACAAGGAAAGGACATCAAATAACTCAAGAGACACTACAAAGGATAATGACATCATGCTAGACCAAAAGCCAAAATGTTGGCTATAGAGTTGGTCACAAATGATGTTGCGATAGATAGATAACCAAGGAAAAGGAATAGAAAACCTACCATGGTAGAAGATGAGAAGAGCAAAGAGTGAATAGGGGAAAAGAAAAAAGTGCGACAATGTGGGACGAACGAGTTTCAATGTGAAGAAGATAAATACAGCAGAATGAACTAGGAGATGAAAAGACTATGTCCACCTTATACAAGTGTATCAGAATGGTTAGAGAACCTATGATTATATATGTTAAGTATAGGTCCAAGTAAGGAAGTGCATGATAAAAGGAGTTAGGATATTTTGGATATGTTGCAGAAAGGTGTAAAGATGGGTTGAGTCAACTACATAGAGGGAATTAGTACTATGGGAACAATAGTACAAGGCCATGGTTGGACCAAGGATCTATCCTGATACTGATCGTAAGAGAAGAAAGGGGAAGGCAAGGTAAAGCATGAAGACGACCGAGACAATGCTAAGGTATTTCTTGGGCTAAGTTGAGTACCTTACCCTATCCTAGTAAAGGTAAAGAATGACACGAGAATGCATCTATAATGTTACAAGTTGGGATAAGAGAATGGTGAAATGGTTTAAGCAAGACGAGCAGAATTAGCTAGTTACTAAAACATGGCGAACTTATACGCCAAATTCCTTCAGAATTATACCAGTTAATGATAGGTAAAGTACCAGTTAAAATTTTCTAAAGAGGTTGAGGAGTAATAAATGAGGGGCCCACAGCTATTGTCTCGAGTAGAGGGGCTTAAATTACAGCTAGCTCTTAGATATTCATCCAAGAAGAGATCGATAACACAGGTAGGTCTTATACCACCTGTCACCCTCAAAACTGATGAACATGCTAAGTGTTCTACTTAAACGCTGGAAGGTATGTCGTGAGCAGGTGTTGTTTACTTTAAAGGTATCTGGGATGATTATCTACCTATAAGCTTAGTTAACATTCGAGGACGAATGTTCTAAAAGTGGGAAGGATGTTATACCCCGTACCTTGGTACATTGGAGCATATTTGTTTTCTAAAATATTTCTATGTGGTCCATGTTATCTATGAAGTTCTACGTGAGTAGTGACGGTTGGAAATAGGTCTAGAAGGCTTCGGAAGGAGTTGAAGGCCAAATAAGGAGTCATGGTACTCAACCTACTTGCATAAGCTACAAACTTGGATGGCTTATAAAATTAATCTACTTGAGTACATGTCGAGCTTAAGTAGCAAAGATTATATGGGTTCTTAAAGTGAGACAAGTCCACGAACCCACGAAAAGGAGCCAAAACTAGATTTGGAACTTAAGAAAAAAAGCAAGTAGGTGAAAGTAGGTGATGCACCTACTTGGACTAAGTATGTGACACACCTACTTGGGTGTGTGTCCCCATACTGCCATGTGGCAGCTTTGGATTGGATGTATGGATGAGGTGGTGCCTTAGAGGGGATGCCACATGTCACCCTTAGGGGCTGCCATGTGTCACTTCTAAAGGAAGGGTATAAAACCCTAAGTCATGACTAATGGATCTTATTTTCAGCCTTGTACTTAGACATATTTCCAGCTTATTACTTAGAACTAGTGAGAGCAACTTGAAGAGAACAAGAGCAAGAGAGAAACGGCCATGGCAGCAAGGTAAGGCCCTCAATTTAATTCTGTCAATTAATTATCTAAGGTATTATTCAACTAGATAAAGGTGTTAACAATGTGAATTAATAGTTGGGGCAGCAAAAGAGTGCAACGAGCAGCCACCAACTTTTCAGCCATGCTGAGAGCTCTCAAAGTCAATTTTCAGCAAGTTTGGGGAAGTTATTTGTTAAGGTATGGCTCGATTCTATTCTCCCACATTTTTTCAAGTGTTTAGACATATTTTGGGTGTATAAATATGAGTTGGAAACGTGAAAATATGCACGTTAAGGCTGAAGGATATTGCAGGTCATGTAGGGACTGTTATGACGCTATTCTAGCAAGTCAAAGTTTGGCTAGTATTGTCGTTAGCATGGTGTTGTATTTTGAGGTAGTTTATCTATGTTGCAGGACTGGAACATGGTTAAATATGATTATATATGCCGCTTGTTGCAGCCTTGTAATACTCCATTTTGTATGGTTAAAGAATTTGCGAAATAAAGAGCTAAAACCCT
Organism: Solanum dulcamara; assembly: GCF_947179165.1. Lineage (NCBI taxonomy): Eukaryota > Viridiplantae > Streptophyta > Magnoliopsida > Solanales > Solanaceae > Solanum > Solanum dulcamara. Next base: position 41,199,356 of record NC_077244.1, on the reverse strand, counting down.
ACTTTGGCATCATAGTTTTGGGTGAGTTGTGTGGAACTTGTGTTATGTGATATGGTAATGATTTCATGGTTTATGGCTTCTGATTTTTGTTTTTTATATATCTTCTAAGGTTATAGGTTAAAATTGGAAATTCAGATAGGGCAAGTAATAGGAGAGACGCAGTCTGGTTTCCATTAACTTCGGAGCTAGCCAATAGACTAGTCGAGGAAAGCGAGTAAGGAAATGGTGCCTATAGATACTTGAATATAAATTTGGAAGATGGAAAGTTAAAAGTTAGTAATCTTGGTATTACTCTCATGTTAAATAGGTTGAAGGATAAACCAAACAAGCTAGACTACAATCGAGCTACTACAGGTATGTGAAGCTATTTTTCTTTCTTTTGGCATGTCTTAGATATAAGTTATGAATGGTTTGTATATGAAACATGGGTATAATTCCATTTTTAAAGCTCAGAGTACAGTTCATAATTCTTATCCACTTTGTGATGGTAGAACTCCTGTAATAGTTGAGCTATTGCTTTTTAAGGCTTTTATATGATAAAAGGTAATATATGTAGAGCTTATTGCTCCTTTCCTTTGGGATATATTAAAGGTAAATGAAATGAGATATGATAAGAGTGTGGAGGTAGTTCCAGTTGTAAGCTTCGAGTATAACACGTGACCCGTGTTCACTTCTAAATGCTAAGGCTCTTAAGGTAGTTAAGCTATCACCCTCGAGCCTTCTATATGTGAAGACATGATCCATGACTCTTAGTCACGTCTGAACGTAAAGTTCTCGAGTCTCTTATATATCTAATGTCACGACCCAACCTCGTAGGCCGCTATTGGGGTCCGACCTGGACGCCCGTATACTTAATTATTAGATATAACATTTAATATACGAACTATACATAAGAACCCTAGTGGGTCATAGCATTTTCATATACATGTAGCCTCTTTCATTTGTATCTTGTCATAAAAGGGTGTGCAAGCCAACAAGGCTGACATAGTATCTTGATATTTACAATACATCACGTAGACATAACTGAACAGAACTTACACGTATAACCCACACACATGTCTATAGACCTCTAAGAACATTAACAGTAACATATGGCGGGACAGGGCCCCCGTCGTACCCCTGAATAAACAAATATATACATTAGGAGGTCAGCACCAAAAGTTAGGCTCCAGAACAGTGGAGCACTTCTGACATAGCTGAGTGAAAATCCTAAGCTGGCAGATCTCTGAAATGAACATTTGTACCTGCGGGCATAAAACACAGCCCTCTAAGGAAAGGGGGGTCAGTACGATATATATACTGAGTATATAAAGCATAAAACATCATAACTAAGACAACAGCTAAAATAGGGATACAGGGGGCAAGTATAATATTTAGCCTTCTACCATACCTATATTTTATAAAATGAAGGTATACATGTTATCATCACGTACTGTATCCGGCCCATTCGGGGACTTGTGTAATAACTACATCTTTTTCGCATCATAAGAACATATATACCATTAGAACTGTGGAACGTACAGCCCGATCCATGTATATATAAAGTACACGCCAAGGAATGATGGCCCAATCTACATATCTTATAATAATGCCGAGGAACGATGGCCCGATCTGAATATTGTATAATAATGCCGAGAAATGATGGCCTAATCCATATATCATGTAACAATGCCGAGGAACGATGGCCCAATCTGTATATAATGTAACAATGCCTAGGAACGACGGCCCAATTTGTATATCATGTAATAATGCCGAGGTACGATGGCCCGATCCATAAATAGTAGAACATGTTGTGGAATGTACGGCCCAATCCTTGCATAGCAAAATATGTCGAGGTATGTTCGGCCCGATCCATATATATCATAATGCATATACATGCACGTAAAACTCTGTAACATATAAAACATCCCTAGATATCACCATAAATCATGTTCAAGAGCCCCTAGGTATAGAAGCTTACACATCCCAACACTATTCAACCTATAGTAGGCTCAAGGGTCATAGTTTAACTACTTCAAGGCCCTTATTATTCAGAAGTGGGTATAAGTCATGAGTTACATCTAGAATCTATAAATGGAGCTATCTCCAACTCTGTGTTCTATAGTGCCTATAGTCTAGTCTTTCTAGAAGTAGGAAAAGACAAGCTTTACATGTACCACTTTCTATCACATGGAAGACTTGAAAAGTAATGACTCAACTTGTTAGAGGAGTTCTAATCAGTAGGAAATGAACAAGAGCCTTAACTCACACTCAGAGTTTTAAGAATGGAATAACTCCCAATTTCCTATACATAATACTTACATCTAAGTCATGCCAAAAGAGAAGAAAGGGTAGCTTCACATACTCATCCACATATGGAAGGCTTGAGAAGTCCTAGTTCGATTACTATAGGAGTGCTTTCATTAAGAAGTAAATAAGGTTCGTGAATTAAGCTTGGCATTTATGAGTAGATTTACCCTCAATCTTATATCATTCATTACTTAACTTGAAGACATGCCAAAATAAAGGAAAGGATAGGCTTGACATATACTACTTTCCAACATATAGAAGACTTGAGGAATGGGAGCTTAACTACTTTAAGAGTCTTAACATTCAGAAGTGGACACGAATTATGAATCATAAATCATGTTTAGAGCTCATGAATAGAATTACCCTAGGCTTCATACACATATCATTTGTCACTTAAATCTAAGACATGCCCAAAAGAAAAGAAAGAATAGGCTTTACATACCTCTTACGGACTTCTCTTAACCACGTTCATGTCGTTGCCCTCCAAACCTAGTTAACATGGAAGCAATGCAAGTATAAATAATCCTTGGCCTTCCAGTACCTTAGGCTACACATGAGTATTCATAGAACTCAACCCCTTGTTCGCCTTCTTGACTAGTTCCTTAACTAGTTAAGGAGTTAATAGAAATTGGGCAGCATCTCCCCTATAATATGCCCTATCCGAATTTCCAATTACACTCCTAATAACTACATCCAACCAACAACAACAACCAGCAGCATACACACAAGTAATTCACTTCAATATTACACAATACAAACCCCCAAATAACTTGCTCAAAACTATCAAAATGTGAATTCTGGACAGCCTACTGTCTTGTATTGTCGCTTAGTTTCGAAGGGGTAATTAGGGGAAACAGGCTTTTTGGCCTGAATAAAAGTTATAGACATGTATATTAGGGTTGCATAATATTTCGAATCACCCCTACATCAATTCCGTACAAAATGATATTCCCAAAATACCAACAGCAGCCCATGTAGGATTTCCAAAATAATATTTGGGCAACACCTCACCTATACTTCATCATCCTTTTTCGAGTAGATAAAAAAAAATTGGGTTTTAGATTCCAAATGAAAGTTATATCCCTATGAAATATCTTTCCAAAATATTTTGAATCACTAGAAACGAAGCTTTACACAAGGAGTTATACTAGTTTTACTAACAATAGTCCCATTCCAAAAATGGATTTGTTGACAAGAACGAGAACCTCCTCGAAACCCCAACTATAAATTTTATGTTGTTAAACACCCTCATATGACCGTAGGATACCTTAAATAATTAATTCATAGAATGAAATTGTGCCTTACCTTTTTTCTTGAAGCAACCCATAGGCCTCCTCTCTTGCTCTTCAACTTTTCCTCTCAACTCTCTCTTATTTTTCTAAGTTTTAAAGATGAACAAATGAATTCTTAGTCATCCATACATATATACACACCCTTTTGGAGAGTGACATGTGTCAACCCCTAAGGGTGATACATGTCACAACCTTAGGCAGCCACGTCACCTCATACAACCAATCCCATACTGCCATGTGGCCATGTGGGACCCACCCTAAGTAAGTGTGTCACCTACTTAGTCAAAGTAGGTGCATCACCTACTTAGTCCAAGTAGGTGCATCACCTGCTTGCTTTCGAGTAGGTGCTACACCTCCTTTCGCCTCTTCTGTGGGTTCATAATCTCGCCTCACTTTAAGAACCTCTGTAATCCTTGTTACTTAAGCTCGATATGTACTCAAGTAGATTAGTTATGTAAGACATCCAATTTGGTAGCTTACACAAGTAGATCGAGTCCTACGACTCATTACTTGGCCTCCAACTCCCTTCCAATCATTATAACTCTATTTCCAACCTTCACTACTATGGGGCATCACATCCTCCCTTCCTTAGAGTTATTTGATAACATTAGAATTAATCTTTATCACATGGCACCTTTCAAGAATCTTAAGAAAATGTTCTGAAGCACAAAGGTATGTGGTATAACATCCTTCCCCCCTTTAGAACATTCATCCTTGAATGTTAGCTAGCCTCATAAGGTCTTACGAGTGCGTTGAGATTTCTCTGTATTCACCCCTTTCATATGCACCCATCCTTTGATATCATACTATTCAAGGTCCTTACTAATAATTCTCAACATTGTCTCCGGTGCCATGGCTTCTATTCGTTCATTGTTGACTTTTAAATCTTGTCAACTCCTGCTAGTATGGGATCTCACTTGAAGCCACTTCCCCCCTTTCGGGTGTACCCATGTCATTATATGTTTGTGTTCTACCTTATGCCCTTATTTCTAATTTTCCAATGCATATGATTTTTTTCCAACACTATTGGTATACTTCACCATATCTATGCCTTCTTTTATCTCACCCACCCCTTTAAATTGATAACTTTACATTTTCCTTTCATTCCATCCTCGTATTCAGTTACTTATGTCTATCTTGGGTGCCTCTGTTAGAACTTCCTTATTATTCCTCCAGCTCATGTCTATTTTTTTTTGTGCACAAGGAATTCCATATTACTCTTTATTTCCTTGCACTAAATATCTTTTTCATCGTCATATAACATTTATTCAAAACATTCCTTACACAACTTGATAAGTCTTCCTCATTTGTTTCATAGCTCGTTTTTCTGTTTCATACCTATCTTTATACTCCAATCACATAGACCACGTCATACCTTTTAGTTACTTCCTTACTATGCTTCACTTATTCTTACCATGACCTTCTTTATATTCACATGGTATCCTGTTCACATTCAGTCTCATAGTATAACACTGCTTGACCTTCTTCACGATTCTTACTATGGGTTACTTACCCTTCTTAGTTAGTCTAACTCTTAATGTCTCACAAGCTGTCTTGGTAATATTTCATATTCGTCACAATTCTCTTTCCCTTATACTCTTGTCTTAACCATACTGTTATTTCTTTCAACTATAACTTATCATAGTTTATCCCTGTGTATCAATTCAGTCGGTGCCTTAATATATCGTTCTATCCAGATCTATCAGTCTTCTCTAAATTATCTTTTTTGGATCATAAATGTTTTCCAAATTTGGTTTACCAAACCAGTATCGACCTCCTAGTTTTTATTGTCATTAATTCAATAATTAACTCATTTCTCGAGGTCAGCCATACTCGTGGTTTAACCAAATATCATCATTGTTGTGGGCACGACCTTCCAAGATATACTACAGCCCTATATCTCATTCTTTTCTTATTTCTAAGAAAATTTGGGCAGAGTTTCCCCTGTATTTTTTACTATCTCAAAACCTGCACGTAAAAAATGCCAACAGTGCCTCATAGGGCACACATATATATAGTCATATCATCTTATTTTGCATCCACACAAGGCACCTATAATTAGCAGAATAAAAATGGACTTACCTCGTATGTCCACTCGAACTGCACCTGTTGCACTTTCCTGTATACTTTTCCTTTCATTTTTCAACTTTATGTGTCAATCGTATTGCAACTCCTTATTTGGCATATATCTTTCGTGCCTTTGCTTACCTGCATGCCTCGTAACTTCTAATATTGTCTATTACTTCTTCTATCGATGTTGTCCTTCTGTTTAAATCACAGGTTAGTATGAGGAATTTTATTCCCTATGACTCGACTTTATCGCACGATCTTAGATCTGAAAGAAAGTAATATCCTAAATGTCATGTAGACTCCTGTCTATAAAAGTGGTACAAAACACACCGATAAACAAGACTCTACTAGACATGCTCTGTAGACATTCCAAGGATGAACTGCTCTGATACCACTTTTGCCATGACCCAACCCCATAGGCCGCGACTGAGGTCCGAACACGACCCCCGTATACTTAATTATCAGATATAACAATCAATATATGAACTATACATAAGAACCCCAGTGGGTCATAGCATTTTTATATACCTATAGCCTCTTTTATTTGTATTTTGTCATAAAATAGGGTGCAAGCCGACAAGGTTGCCATAGTATCTTGATATTTATAATACATCACGTAGACATAATTGAACAGAACTTACAAGTATAACCCAAACACATGTCTACAGACCTCTAAGAACATTAACAGTAACATATGGCAGGATGGGCCCCCGCCGTACCCCTAAATAAACAAATATATACATTAGGAGGTCAGTACCAAAATCTAGGCTCCAGAACAATGGAGCACTTCCAATATAACTGAGTGGAAATCCTAAGCTAGCAGATCTCTGAAATGAACATCTGTACCTGTGGGCATGAAATGCAGCCCTTCGTGGAAAAGGAGGTCAGTACGATATATGTACTGAGTATATAAAGCATAAAACATCATAACTGAGACAACAATTGAAATAGGGATGCAGGGGGCAAGTATAACATTTAGCCATCTACCGTACCTACATTTTATAAAATAAAGGCATACATGCTATCATCACGTACTGTATCCAGCCCATTCGGGGACTTGTGTAATAACTACATCCTTTTCGCATCATAAGAACATATATACCATTAGCACTGTGGAACGTACAGCCTGATCCATGTATATATAAAGTACATGTCGAGGAACGATGGCCTGATCCACATATCTTATAATAATGCTGAAGAATGATGGTCCGATCTATATATCGTATAATAATGCTGAGGAACGATGGCCTAATCCATATATCGTGTAACAATGTCGAGGAATAACGGCTCGATCCGTATATCATGTAACAATGCCGAGGAACGACGGCTTGATCTGTATATCATGTAACAATGCCGAGGTACGACAGCCTGATCCGTAAATAGCACAACATGTCGTGGAATGTACAGCCCAATCCTTATGTAGCAAAATATGCCGAGGTACGTTTGGCCTGATCCATATATATCATAATGCATATACGTGCATGTAAAACTCTGTAACATATAAAACATCCCTAGATATCACCATAAATCATGTTCAAGAGCCCCTAGGTATAGAAGCTTACACATCCCAACACTATTCAACCTATAGTAGGCTCAAGGGTCGTAGTTTAACTACTTCAAGGCCCTTATTATTCAGAAGTGGGTATAAGTCATGAGTTACATCCAGAATCTATAAATGGAGCTATCTCCCAACTCCGTGTTCTATAGTACCTATAGTCTAGTCTTTCTAGAAGTAGGAAAAGACAAGCTTTACATGTACCACTTTCTATCACATGGAAGACTTGAAAAGTAATGACTCAACTTGTTAGAGGATTTCTAATCAGTAGGAAATGAACAAGAGCCTTAACTCACACTCAGAGTTTTAAGATTGGAATATCTCTCAATTTCCTATACATAATACTTACATCTAAGTCATGCCAAAAAAGAAGAAAGGGTAGCTTCTCATACTCATCCCTTTCTAACATATGGAAGGCTTGAGAAGCCCTAGTTCGATTACTATATGGGTGCTTTCATTAAGAAGTAAATAAGGTTCGTGAATTAAGCTTGGCATTTATGAGTAGATTTACACTCAATCTTATATCATTCATTACTTAACTTGAAGACATGCCAAAATAAAGGAAAGGATAGGCTTGACATACACTACTTTCCAGCATATAGAAGACTTGAGAAATGGGAGCTTAACTACTTTAAGAGTCTTAACATTCAGAAGTGGACACGAATTATGAATCATAAATCATGTTTAGAGCTCATGAATAGAATTACCCCAGGCTTCATACACATATTATTTGTCACTTAAATCTAAGACATGCCCAAAAGAAAAGAAAGAATAGGCTTTACATACCTCTTACGGACTTCTCTTAACCACGTTCACGTCGTCGCCCTCTAAACCTAGTTAACATGGAAGCAATGCAAGTATAAATAACCCTTGGCCTTCCAGTACCTTAGGCTACACATGAGTATTCATAGAACTCCACCCCTTGTTCGCCTTCTCGACTAGTTCCTTAACTAGTTAAGGAGTTAACAGAAATTGGGCAGCATCTCCCCTATAATATGCCCTATCCGAATTGAAGCAATCCATAGCCCTCCTCTCTTGTTCTTCAACTTTTACTCTCAACTCTCTCTTATTTCTCTAAGTTTTAAAGATGAACAAATGAAGTCTTAGTCATCCATACATATATACACACCCTTTTGGAGAGTGACATATGTCAACCCCTAAGGGTGACATGTGTCACAACCTTAGGCAGCCACGTCACCTTATGCAACCAATCCCATACTGCCATGTGGCCATATAGGACCCACCCCAATTAGGTGTGTCACCTACTTGGTCAAAGTAAGTGCATCACCTACTTAGTCCAAGTAGGTGCATCATCTGCTTTCTTCCGAGTAGGTGCTATGCCTCCTTCCGCCTCTTCTGTGGGTTTATAATCTCGCCTCACTTTAAGAACCTCTGTAATCCTTGTTACTTAATCTCGATACGTATTCAAGTAGATTAGTTATGTAAGACATCCAAGTTGGTAGCTTATGCAAGTAGATCGAGTCCTACGACTCATTACTTGGCCTCCAACTCCCTTCTAATCCTTATATCTCTATTTCCAACCTTCACTACTATGGAGAATCACATCCTCCCTTCCTTAGAGTTATTTGATAACATTAGAATTAATATTGATCACATGGCACCTTTCAAGAAGCTTAAGAAAGCATTCCGAAGCACAAAGGTACGGGGTATAACATGTAATATTACCTGAATGTATAAGCTCCTACTCCTAAGGTCTCTGCGATGATGAGTGTCTCTTTTTCTATGAGCTGTTTAGCCTTGACAGGACATACGTCTAATATTCCTGAGACTCCAGTAGATATGACCCCTAACGATATTTCATAGGGTACTTGATATGATTATTGCTCTGGTCTTCAAGTGATAGTTTACTTGGCTGTTTGATTGAGTCTCAGATGATGAGTTAAATTGCATATGGTTCCTCACTACTCTACTCATGCATGTTGTTAATACATCTTTCACCGAGTCCCATAAAGGGCCGGGTATGACTGAGTCCCATAAAGGATCGGGTATGATATATGATGACATGATTATTCATTGAGTCCCACGAAGGGTCGGGTATGATATATGAAGGTATGAGCATTCACCGAGTCCCATAGAGGGCCGGGGACAACCGAGTCCCATAAAGGGCCGGGTAAAATATATGATGGTATGATTATTATGATAGTATGATTGTTTATCGAGTCCCTCACTAGAGGGACGAGTACGGCACATAGATGCATATGATGACCTAATGGAACATTTGTAACACTAAGCCCCTAAGAGGGACGGATACGGTATGTGATAATAGTATACATGACCTTATTTTGTAAGGTGCAGGTACAGTACATTGTTAAATGTTATACTTGTCCCCTGCGTCCCTATGACAACTATAATTTTCTTATGATGTTATATACTTTACATACTTAGTACATATGTCGTACTGACCTTCCTTCTTCGGGAGGCTGCGTTTCATGCCCGCAGGTACAGACATAGGTTTGGGAGTTTGCCAACTTAGGATTCTGCTCAGCCAGTTTGGAAGAAGATTTATTGTATCGGAGCCTAGTTTTGGTATTAATCCTTGGTGTATATGATTGCTTTTGCTTAGTCACGGGTACGGCGAGGGCCCTGTCCCGCCATATGTTACCGTTGCTATTATTAGAGGTCTTTAGAAATATGTATGTGGGTTAGTTACAACTTTGTTTCAGTGGTGCCTATACGGCATATTGTAAATGTTATTATATTCAGGCAGCCCGGTCAGCTCGTGTGCCCTTTCATGACATGATGTAAATGAAAGAGGCTATATGTATTTAAATATGCTATCACCCATGGGGGTTCTGGTGTATAGTTCTTATATTTGACAGTTATATAGACCGGGGTCCAAGTCAAGCCCTAGTCGCGGCCTAAAGGATTGGGTCGTGACAATACTAATCTTCAGAGACTATGCAAAATGAAGGTTAACAACATGACTCATCCAACGACATGTGAACTTATAATATGTGTTGCACTCTGAGCCATAGATAAAAATTCAGAACAAGGTTGTTCAAAATCCAACCATAGTCGATAAATCAACCACAAAATTGACTTATTGATATTGGATTATCGGATTAACAATTGATGAACGGATTAAAATTTTATACTTAGTGGCTTATCTCGGTGCGGTGGTGGATTACTTAATTTTCTTATTGGATAAAACATTAACCCATTAAGAATTCTCATAGTTACATTTTTACCATAAGTATATTTGTTAAATAAATATTTGTGTGCATTCACCCTAAAAATTTAGACTTTCATATATTTCTCAGTGATTTACAATGACAAAACTTAAGTAGGTCTAGAAAACTTATTTTGTTTGATGGAAGATCAATATATTGGTGAGTAAAAGTAAGAGAATAGAGCATGAAATGATTGAGCCAATACACTTTCCAATAACCATCCATTAATTACTAATTTGTTACCAAACCTACTTATCACTTAATAGTTAGCTAGCAGATTAGTATATTTAAAAGTTGATATCTGATAATAGGGTTGTACAGGGCAAACCGATAAACTGCACCAAACCGACAAACCGATCCAAATCGGAAAAAAAACCCTGACTAGTGGTTTGATTTGACTTGGTTTGGTGTTTGAAAAAAAACCCGATCATTATAAGGTTGGTTTGGTTTTAACTAAAAAAAGTCAAACCGAACTCAAACCGACCTGATTATAGATATACTACTTTTAAATTATGTTATACATAAAAATATTTATTAAAATCTAATTTATAAATATTTTTTTAAAATTTTTCATAATTTTTGTTTTCTTTCTTACATTTAGATTTGGACTTGAGAAGCCCATCTAAATAATATACAAAAAAATCCTATCTTATAAAGTTATATTATAAAGTTAAAACTTCAAACAGTGTTCTGCCTACATCTTATATATTGATATTTTGTACTAGAACTCTTTTTCAGAAATACTGCTCTGTGATTTTTATTAGATACTATGAAAAAACCGAGAAACCCGAAAAAACCCAAAATACCCGAGAAAAATTGATATCGAAAAATCCAACTCTTATTGGTTTGGTTTGGTTTATAGATTTAATAACCTGACACAAATGGTTTGATTTGGTTTGTAAAAAATCCGAACCAACCCGGTCCATGTACACCCCTATCTGATAAGCCAAATCATTAAGCATAATTATCCATCTGATCCATCTAATAAGTAGCCCTAGTTCATAGGCAGTAAAAATTTCCTAGACACAATGATTCGTACCACGAGTCGTATGACCCGTGACATCAACAATATGTTCCATATTGTGGACTCATAAGTGGACATTTGTAAGTGTGGAAACTTTGAGCGTAAGACCATAAGTCAGGCTACGGGACTGAGTCCTACACCATGAATTATGGAATGACATGTAGGAACTGGAGAAGGTTCACTGATTTTTGGCAAACCATGAGTTGAGATCTTCAGACCATGAGTCGTATGTTAACCCTACGGCTCGTATGTTGCTGACAAGCCTGCAATCCTATTATTTTAGGAAAGCATTTGTTTTGTATATAAATACATTCCTTGGACTTTTATTTTTAGTTTATGCACACCTATTGTTACGTGTTTTGTTGCTTGGAAACATAAATTCGTTGGTTTTTTAGCAATAAAGTACATTAATTCTTGATTGTTGACTTTTTTCATATCAGTCAAGATTCTGGATTTCAATTATTCATCTTGTAAGTTCATAATCACGTTTTCTACAATAAATTCTGATTTTATTCTTGCAAATATGAGTAGCTAAATTCCACAACTAAGGTTGGGAGAACCATTAAAAATTAATCATGTATTATTTTTTCTTTGTGTTGATTGCTTTGAACAGTTGCAAATGTTAAAACTCATCTTAATACTTAAATTTCTTGATAAAAGTGGTAGAAAATAACAAAAGAGTTTAACAACGGAGATTTGAGGCTACTAACCCTCGTCTAATGACTTGAGCCTTAAAAGGTAAAGTTATTTTGAGAGAGTAAGGTTCAATATCCATGCACTCAAAGATCGGGGGTATTTAGAGTGATATTCATCAAATTAGAATTGAAAGACATTTAGATGAACTAATCTTACCAATTTTGCATGATAAGCGCCAAGATAGATTACTGGTACTATATGCTTACTGAGTTATGCAATCATGAGGAACATAACCCTTGATACAAATAATATTTTGATTCTCTGATACTTGGTTACTAAAGTTTACAAACTGTCACTTGTCACTTTACAACCACTTCCTTCGAAAATAATTGACGAGTAATTTAAATAACTACTGACTTGGTTCCTAGCCATATTCCTTGCGAGATCAATCCCAACCTAGTTGATTTTTCTAGTTGAACGGTTGTGTTATACTTTATTGCAAGGTATAATTTGGGAGACATTACTGACTTATCCTTCATCAGAAAAATAAGATAGGAGCATCACAGGATGAAATACTTGGTTGAGTAAATCCTTTATCCATCAAATCTTTCAATTTCTTTTCAATTCACACGACTCAACTTAATCCATACGATAAGGCAAATATAAATTGGTTTGGTATAAAGAATAACATCAATCCTAAAATTATGACTCTATCAGGTGGGATATCTAGGAGTTCTTGGAAAAACACTTCAAAAGTTCATTGACAACCGACAGTGACAGATTTTGGCACTACGACCTGAGTGTCATTAGTAGTAACTAAATGGTATATACACCCTCTTCGAAATCATCTGTCTAGACTTAAGATAATAAATAAATTTACCTCCAGGCTTAGCGAGGTCACCTTTTCACTCTATAACAAGTTTATTAGAAAAATTGATATTGGGCCATTTTGGATAAACAATCCATGGTTTCATAACAAGTAGAAAGCCATAACATCTTGAACCACTTCAATATTCATTGGATCCACCATGAGATCATCCTTGGATACCACATGCCTCCAACAATGCCACAAAATAAAGATAAAACTCACACTTAGAAAAATTGGCATAAAGTCACTCATCCTTCAATACATGAAACACGGTCCTCAAATGTTGATCATGTTCCTCCCTACTCCGAGAGTAGACCAAGATGTCATAAAAAATGTGGTCATGAAGGAGTCCAAGTAAGGCCAAAATACCTTACTTAGTAACTCCATAAATATCATTGAGGAATTAATCATTCGAAAGGACATGACCAAAAAATAACTATAATGGCAATTACGAGTCTTTAAGTTGTCTTAGGGAAATCCAAAGCCCTAATATTTAACCGATGGTAGCCTAATCTCAATTCAATTTCTTAGAACATTGAAAAACCATAAAGTTGATCGTATAAATCATTAATGCATAGTATCATATACTTATTCTTAATAGTCACCTTGTTCAATTATCGATAATCAATACATATTTGTATATGTCAAAAATATACTTCCGCACTAAACAAGGGATACAGACATGGCATGAGTAATAATGTTAGCATGGAAATCCAAGACAGCATGATAAAGAGATAGTCAATCCATTCCCAATATAACATCAAAATCCACCTTATCCAAAATAATCTCATCCTTCAATGTATCATACCCTAATATAGTCAACACAGGATCGATACACTTGATCTACTACTATGGAATCACCCATGGGAATATAAACATGTATAAGCATGAGAAAGAAATTGCATATCATATCCAGACATGAAGAAACGTATGCAAACATATAGGAATAAGTATTTAGATCAAATAAGGCTTAAGTCGACTGATGACATACTAAAATAGTACATATAATAATTGCATCAGAAGCCTTAGCCTCTAGTTTATATGGAAGGTATAGAAAAGGGCACGTCTTTCTTTGGAGTATTTGGCTCCATGATCAGATTTGTGGCTTGTCTAGGCTCCACATGAAGTAGCATAAGAAACACCTCTCCCACTTTGTGCACCTCCTATAGTTGGTGGTGTTGATGTCTTATGTACTTGAATATGAGAACTCTATCATGTACTACCATGCTTATTTCTAATATACCAAAAGATCTAACTCACCACACACATAACACTATTTGCCAATCATAGGCTAATGAGATGGTCAGGAGGAACTAGAATGACCACTGCGACCTAAGAACCTAAAGTAAGAGACATGCCCTGTACTTTGACTACTTTGATTGTTCTTCCCAAAATGACCATTTTCTGAAGTCTATCATATGATATAAATAGACCTACAATACTGGAAATGGTAACCTATACCTAAATAATCCTGGTCTACGAATAAAGTACCATTGAGGCCATCATATTTGCAAGTGTTTTGTCATTGTCTACCAAGGCCTAACTATGTATCATCTCAATTTACTTGCATGATCAATAATCTACTCTAAGAAAGCTTTAAAAGTCCTGAATGAGAAAAATTCAGATGAATGGGAGTAATTAACCCTTTTATGAAATTCCTAACTCACTCATCCTTAATGGGTAGAATCATTAGGGAATGGTGGTATAAGGCGTGAAACTTAGTCTCATACTCAATGGATGATAGATTCTCCTACTATAGAACCTCGAAGTAATCTCTCATTCATTCTCTTAAGTTGCGAGGCGCATACTTCCCTAAGAAGAAATTTGAAATTGAGTCCATGACAAAGAAGGTAAACCAAATAGTCTTCAATCAATGTAGGCCCTCCACCACTACTTTATGGGCCCTACCATCTTGAATGTAGTATAATTAACCCTATGTGAGTCAACCAGACTGAGGAATGAAACCTCTCATGATACCTAAATAAGAAATCTCACTAGAGAAATATGGAGGACCCATCTAAACAAAATGATTGAACATTTTATGCTTCTCTGCTGAAATTTTGGTCTAGCCATAGCCTAGGGA
Organism: Solanum dulcamara; assembly: GCF_947179165.1. Classification (NCBI taxonomy): domain Eukaryota; kingdom Viridiplantae; phylum Streptophyta; class Magnoliopsida; order Solanales; family Solanaceae; genus Solanum; species Solanum dulcamara. The sequence goes on along the minus strand of NC_077244.1, from coordinate 41,184,348 downwards.
GAAATAACTGGCAATGATAAAGAAGTAATGCAAAAATCCAAAGCAATAGCTAGTTGTGCCACGGGTGTTTGAAAACCCTATACTAATAGCTAATCTGAAGTCTAAGTCACAACTCTACCTAGTGAATTATTTGGGGTAATAAGTAGAACCCTAATTTAAGGCATACCCTTCAGTAAACATAAAAGTAAATCATGATATCCTACAACTCGCGAGATGGGCATTTAGAGATGAGGCTTTTCGGCGAAGCCAAGTCAATTTTGGGTCATCAAATCCTGCAACTGATGAGAAAGCCGAAGGCCTCCTTCTAAGGGGACGAGCCATCAGTGAGATACCACTCTAGAAGGGCTATAATTCTAACCTTGTGTCAGGACATACAGGACAAGGGACAGTCGGTATATGTGAGATCGATTATGAAATTTTGTTTACTTACTTTAAATTGTGTATCTGTTTCCCTCCCTTATCTGCTAGGATTGGAAATCGAGTTTTCATATTTTTCTCATAAATAATCGCTAACAAGAATTTGGTTACCAGTGTATTTACAAAAAATTGTGGTAACTGCTTTGGCCTCATCTCCTTTCGCTGATAAGCCTCATCCCTAATATTACTCTCTAGCTCAAGGGATACTACTCTAGACTGACCTGGAGCAGGTGTAGAAACTCGTTCTCTACCTTTACCTTGGCCTCAACACCATGGTGGGGCCTTAGCAATGGGTGCAAGATCTTCGTCTCCAACCAAATCTAACCTAATCCTCACATCTGTGAGAGAAAAGACACAAAGTTTAGAAACTCAAAAAATAACCAAATTATCACAATAGAGAATCAAAGAACAAAATTCTCCTAAAATGTTCTATAGCCTCTAGAAGATACATACAAACGTCATTGTACTAACCCACAAAACCCTAATAGTCATTTGTTTTTGTACTTGTGAGACTGGTGAGCCTAGAAGATCAAACACCAAGTTATCACGACACAAAAATATAAGGTCATGATAGAACCTACCTCAATCGCCTAATAGGTAAGCTAACCTTAACCCAACACAAAACACTTAAAGAAATGTGGAAGAAGTTAACGATTAAGTAAATATTCAGCCCAATCTTTCATGATTAAGGACATAAATGCGAAAGCTAAATGAATCTCAAGACCTAGTCTCACTAGTAGAAGAGTTGCTAATTAAGTACATCAGTAATATTGTATAAAGTATTAGATAAAGACAGAAGAAAAATATAGAAAAAGCTAGGCTATTTCTACTGACGAAGGTAGATCACCATAGCTTTAATGTAGACACGGCCTCGAATGAGTCAGAATCAATGTGCACCGCTAGTACAAAATTTGCATAAGAAGATGTAGGGAGAATATTATGAGTATAAGTACACATACTATATCATAAAAATAATGCTAAAACCATTTAAACCAAAAAACTAGTCTGATAATAACAGTAAGTAAACAACTGAATAGAATCATCTTATAAGTAAATGTAATACACAAGTAAAATAGAAAATTAAATGGAAAGCAAAGTAATGTGATGTGATGGAATGCAATATAATGACCAATGATCCTATCAGTATACACCCTCTCCACAATTTCATGTTGTGAGGCGGGATGTAGGGAGGCTCGCTAGGTCTATATACCCTCTCAGAATCATTTTCCACTAGGCTAATCAATATATATCCTCAATATCATCAACAATAAATCATATGAAAACTATTTCTCATCAAATATAAATATTCCTCAAAATGCTCTCTCTATGGCACCGATCCTATGATTCGTGAGAAAGAATATGCATGCATTATAATAGTAAGAAAGAAATATTTAAATGCAATGGGTATATATGTATATCTTTCTCATCATAAATCATAGGCTACAAGCTTTTTCAAATAATAGATCTATTTTCAACACAGCTCCTTTGGGCCGCATTTCATCAATTAAACAAATTACTTTAAATATGATGCCTTTTTAATGAAAAATACTTCCTCATGTAAGATACAATGCATGGAAATCGAGTAATACTCAATAACGTTACATTTCAAGTCATATAGCATCTATTAGCTAAATTCCAACTTATATTCCACAATAATGATACATTTCTCCAACACTCCAATCCTATCATTTCTCCCAATCTGTAACATGTTTTCTATAATTAACTATCACCCAAGTCAAGTCTAGCAATAACTCATAATCTACCTCAAAGGTCGTGCAATGCACCACATACTCTCAAACCATTGTTTTCCCTTTAACAAACAAATCAAAAAGCTCTTAATGTATCAAAACCACATTCTGCATGAGAATAAGAATCTATTGATACATTTAACATAATATAAAAATCTAGATCAAAATTGAGTCCATAAAGTCAACCCCAAAATTTTCTTTCAAAATCAAATAACCCATAAGATAAGAAACTCAAATCTAAAAGTTTGTTGACAACTCAAAGTGCCAAAATACGATTCTAGAAGTTTAGGAGAACATCCTAATACAAAATTCCCAAACATTGATTAAAGCTTAAAATCCAAGACAAAATTGCAGAAAATTTCCAAAATATTGATTAGAAATTGACCCTCTTTCGAAAACAAAGGAATAGCATCAAGAATTATGCAAATCTCAATCTAAAACTCCAAAAATATGGAACAAAATGAAAAATCATTAAAAGAAAAATGTTAAACTGTTGCTCACTAAGCATCATAGTGTTGCCTTGGCATAATTAAACAAAACACGGACCAATTGTCTTGAACAATCACGCATTCATGGAGTTGACACCATTGCCCGAAGCTTGTCTTTTGTACGATCCTTTGCCTAGATCATCATCATCAACGATGGTCGGCTGTCTGCTCCTTTACAGAATAGTGCTCATGTTGCATCGATAAAGTTGTCCATGCCAACCTTCTTTTGTATCATAGTGCACCTTGTGCGCTGATATCTCTCACACCAAAACACCAAAAAAATTTGCTATGTTCTAAAATTATTTTTCACACTTGAAACTCGTAAAAAAAAAACCGAGGCACAAATCAATAATGCAAATTGATCACAAACACATGTTAGATATGTTGGAATCACCATTTCGAGGTCTTCTTGATAGAATATTGATCATTGTCAACTCCAAACCTTAAGAGCACTAAAATTTGATCCAAGGGTCCAAATCATTCTTCGGTGCCTCGGGACCTTGCAAATCATTCGACTGAGTCATAATCACCCTCCGAATATAGTACAATATCCAAAACCCAAACACTTTAGGAATCGTGCACCAATCTTTGTAAATCATTAACAGCTAACAAAAGCTATGGAAAAGATCAAAAAGGGAAAAAAAGGAAAAAATATAAAATTACCTTGAGGGTCATTACAATAATCCACTATTTATCAAGAGAGACATCATCGGGAAGAACTTCCATTTTATCTTTGCTTGCCTCAGTGGTAGATGATTCCTAGAACATAAAACATTTTGCATGACACAACAGTGCATAACACCTCCTGGCTCATGTGGGTGACATTCCTCTTCTTGTTATGGGCATTCTTTCCAGAGATATTGATTTTTCTATCGTTCATCATTCCCCTTGTTACAACAGTTGCTCGAATATCATATTGTTATGTCCTTAGTATTAAACTAAATGCACGTGCGAAACTTGACAATTTTCTCATAATTTAGCTATTGAAAGTCAACCTAGATTACTACACCCAAGATCGCTAAGGAAATAGAAGATAAGGAAGACAAGAGAAATTTGCAAAAGAAAATTTTTGTATTAAAGAAAACTTGATCAGTTTTAATTTTTAATTTTTTTTAATGTTTCACAACTGAATGACCCTTATTTATACTTGTCAACTAGGGGTTAGTGTGTCAATATTAATTGTCACACAAGTTCCACAATATTCACAAATAAGTTTCAACTCTAAAATTATTTACAAGACTAGAAGGTTTCAAGAACTTTTTGAGAGATTTCATAAGAGTTTAAAATATTCCAATGAAACTTTTGATAGTTTTCTAGAACCTTCTCACAAATTCTAGCCTCCTTCTTAGGTAAACATCCCACACTACAAAAAAATGTGCCAAGTGGTACCTATGGCATGTGATACGGTGGGTCATCACATTAATTTGTGTCCTTGAGCCACGTCTATAAATTTAGTTGTACTGTTTTAAGGGGAAACAATTATAAATGTATTTCGATCCTAAAATATTTTGGAATTTTCTTTTAAAGGTAATTTTATCTTATTTTTTTAAAAAAAAGAGGGGGTAAGAGCAAGGGGAAATAGGTAGGGGCATTACAAGATAGGAAATCAAACCCTCACAATTAGGTCAAAATTCAATAATCAACTAACTAACTAATTAAGATTCCCCAAACAATTTTATCTTATGTTTTGGACCCACTTTTATTTAAAGAAAAATTTAGATAAAATATCCATTGAATTAAAACTTCTTACGTGTTATGCAACAAACTAACTTAGCAAATTAACAAGAAAGATAGTAAGAGAGAGTTAACAGAGTTGAGAGAATTGAGTATCTGCCATGATATAGCAGTTTCTCCATATGTAAATAGATAGCCTGTTTGAAATGGAGCTTTATTTGAATCTGATAAATAACCTACATATGCATAACCAATAAGGTTTGCACAGACTTTGTTAGTATAAATTAAACTCATATCAATGGTACCCTTTAGATATCGCAAAATATGCTTGATATCATTACAATGTCTTCATGTTGGGAATAAACTATATCTTGCCAGTAAATTAACAGAAAATGTTATATCAGGCCTGGTTGTATTAGCAAGATACATCAGTGCACTAATAGCACGGAGATATGGTATTTCAGGACCAAGAAGTTCTTCATTCTCTTCTAGAGGTCAAAATGGATCTTTATCCACTTCAAGTGATCGAACAACCATTGAAGTACTTAATGGATGTGCTTTGTCCATGTAAAATAATTTTAAGATTTTTCCAGTGTAGGCAGATGGGTAGACAAAGACCCCGTCTGCTAAATGTTCAATTTGAAGATCCAGATAAAGTTTTTTCTTTCCAAGATCTTTTATCTCAACTTCTTTATTTAGATATTCAATCGCCTTTTGGACCTCTTCAGGGGTTCCAATGAAATTTATGTTATCAACATAAACGGCAAGTATAACAAATTCTGATTTCGTTTTCTTAATAAAAACACATGGAAAAATGACATCATTTATATAACCTTCATTTATCAAGTAATCACTAAGGCGATTATACCACATATGCCCTGATTATTTCAGACCATATAATGATCTTTGCAATTTGATTGAGTACATCTCCCGAGACTTAATACATGCTTCAGAAAATTTTAATCCATTTGGGATTTTCATATAAATTTCATTATCAAGTGAACTATTAAGATAAGTTATAACTACATCCATTAGATGTATTTCAAGATTTATGTACAGTTAAACTGATGAGATATCAAAAAGTTATTACATCCATAACAAGTGAATATGTTTCTTCATAGTTGACCCCGGGTCTTTGAGAGAATCCCTGTACAACAAGGCATGCCTTGTATCTTACAATTTCATTTCTCTCATTTTGTTTTCGCACCAAAGCCCATTTATAACCAACAGGTTTTATACCTTCAGAGGTTTGGACTAAAGGTCTAAAAACCTCATATTTAGAAAGTGAGCCTAATTCTGATTGAATTACCTTTTGTCATTTTGTCCAATCACATCTATGTTGACATTCTTTGATGAATTTAGGCTCAAGACTTTCACTATCGTGCATGAGGTTAAGTGCAACATCATATGCAAAAATATTATCCATCGTAATTTTTGATCAATTTAAATTTATCTCATCACCGGTAGAACTTATTGAAAGTTCTTCATTCACTTGAGTCTGGGTTCACTGATTTCTTCAGAAATATCAAGATTACTCAAATTTTGACCTTCTTCAGGATGTTCTTTTGTAGTATCATCTTTATTATTTCTCATACTTCTGTTTCTAGGATTTTTATTCTTTGAACCCAAGGTCTACCACGCTTCAGGAGTGTTTGAAATTCAGAAGATATGATACTAGTAGATTGTCCTTTTGGGACATCAATCCGGATAAGCACATTCACTATAGGGATATGTGACTTAGTTATCTATTTCAAATCAGTAAATGCATCTGGCATTTGATTTGCTATTTTCTGTAAGTGGATGATCTTCTGAACCTCCTGCTCACATGTGCGGGTACGTGGATCAAAATGAAATAGTGATGAAACTTTTCACATAATTTCTCTTTCTCTTTTGGGTTCCGTTTTCTCTCCCCTAAGTGCAGAAAAATTATTTTATCAAACCGATAATTTGTAAATCGAACAGTAAATAAGTCTTCTGTCAACAATTCAAGATAGCGAATTATGGAGGGTGAGTCAAACTCAACATATATGCCCAACCTTCGTTGAGGACCCATCTTTGTACGTTGTGGTGGTACTACAGGCACATATACCACACAATCAAAAATTCATAGATGGGCTATATTTGGCTCATGACTAAATACTAATTGTGACAAAGAGTATTTATTATAATTTATCGGTCTGAGACGTACAAATACTGTTGCATGTAAGATAGCATGACCCCAAACAGTAATCGACAATTTTGTTTTCATAAGTAAAGGTCTTCCTATCAATTGTAGGTGCTTAATAAATAACTCTGCAAGGTCAAAGTTTCATCAAGTCTCAATTTTAAAATTCGATGTTCCGCAAACGCAAATCATTTTGAGTGAATTATATGTTAAAAAATTGAAACATCGAGAGGAGCTCAAATCTAACCTTTAGATTATTTAGAGATGATTTTGAGTTGGTTGGGATTCAATGATTTCATTAGTCATTAAAACTTCTCCAAATATACATGGTATACACTATTTATATAATATCAATACACTACACATACATGGGTATAGACTATTTACACATCAAATATATATATATATATATATATATATATATATATATATATATATATATATATATATATATATATATATATTAGATGAAAGAGTTCAGTGAGCATTGAGTTAATAATAATTGAAAAGAAGAATCGTTTTCACGCATCGACACCAGTGACAGACCCAGAAATTTTATGAAGGGGGTTCAAAAAAAATTAAACACACTAATCGAAAACAAATGTGCTTATTCGAATTCGAACTCGCGAGCTGAGACAAGCGAAAGCAAAATATTGAACCCATTTGCCACTGAGCTAGTCCTTTGACTTATGCTCACGGGGTTCAATATTAAATATATACACATAAATTAAAACTTTTATCTTATATATACAGTGTAATTTTTTAACGAAGGGGGTTCAGATGAACCCCCTCAACATGCCTTGGGTCCGCCCCTGATCGACACTAAAGTTATTAAGTATAAGAGTAAAATTATTGTTGCATATTAAAATAAATTGAACCTTATCCACTAAGATAATAATAAACTTCTTAAGCTTTATCGTTATTTGATACTAGAGCCCATATATATTACTTTATTTATCTCAATTTATGTGTAACATATGGAATTAGAAGACTCAATTAAAAATATTAAAATATTTTAAATTATTTATTATTGTGATTTATAATACTTTAAACATAATTGTAAAATAGTATATATTACTCACTATGTCCCAATTTATGTGGCACATGTGAAATTTTGAGAGTCAATTAAATTTTTAATGTATATTTTCAAATATTTTAAATTATTAATTATTGTGATTTGTAATACTCTTAATTAACGTACTTTTCAAATAATACATATTACTCCATTTGTCCTAATTTATGTGGCACATGTGAAATTTTGAGAGTTAACCTAATTTTTAATAGTATGTTTTAAAAATAATTTAAGTTGTTAATTATTGTGATTTATTATACTCTTAACGTAATTTTCAAACAATATATGTCACTCCCTCTGTCCCAATTTATGTGGCACAAGTGATATTTTTAGATTTAACCAAATTTTAAATATATTTTTAAAACATTTAAAATTATTAATTATTGTAATTTATAGTTCTATCTTTTTTTGTAATTTTTAAATACTTAACAAATTAAAAGGGAAAGTAAGACAAATATATTAAAACAAACAACAGCAACATATCCAGTGAAATTTCACAAGTGGGGTCTGGAAGGGTAGAATGTACGCAGACCTTATCACTACCTCATGGATAGAGAAGTTGTTTCCGAAAGACCATCAGCTCAAAAGTCACAGCCCCAAGTAAGAGAGAAAAATAATATATATAGCATAATAGCAAAAAAATGAAAAGCGGTGCAAATTTTACAACACAAGAACAATAACGATAACAAAGTAATGTGATAATCAAAGACAATAATAATACAGCTATAATGGCATGCCTAGACCTACTACCAACCCTAAATCGACATAAGGCAAGACACCATTCTATCCCTACTTGCCTTCTACCCTAATTCGCGACCCCCACTCCTTTCTATCTAAGGTCATGTCCTAGATGATATGGAGTAGCCCCATATCTTATCTAATCACCTTTCCCCAATACTTTTTCGGTCTACCCCTACCCCTCTGCATAACCCCCAAATCCAACCACTCGCAACTCCTAACTGGGGCGCCTATACCCCTCCTCTGAACATGTCCAAACCATCTCATTCTCGCTTCTCTCATCTTGTGTTTCACAGAGGTCACTCCCACCTTCTCCCCAATAACCTCATTCCTAATCTTATCACTCCTAGAATGTCCACAAATCCATCTCAGCATACTCATCTCTACAACATGCATCTTTTAAACATGAGATTTTTTTACTGGCCAGCACTCCACTCCATATAAAAATGCTGGTCTAACCAATATTCTGTAGAACTTACCTTTAAGTTTAGGTGGTACCTTCTTATCACACAGAACTCCAAAGACAAGCCTCCATTTTATCCATGCTGCTCCAATGCGATGTGTGACATCATTGTCGATGTCCCCACTACTCTGGATGATGGATTCGAGATATTTATTTTCTATCTTAGCAATAGCCAAAATACTAAATATAAATAGAGGAGATTGAAGGAAAAGGACAATCAGTGAATTGACCTTCTATTCATAAGCTCCTCTATTCACACTTCTATTATATAGTAATGATAAAATATTTTAATTTGTTAATTATTGTAATTTATAGTACTCTTAACATAAATTTTCAGACAATATATGTTGCTCCCTTTGTCCAATTTATGTGCCACATGTGAAATTTTGAGAGTTAACCAAAATTTTAACATATTTTAAGTTGTTAATTATTTTTATTTTTATTTATAGAATACATAACATACTCAAAATGAAAGTAAGACAAATAAATTAAAATAAAGAAAGTACTCACTATAAATAGAGGAAACTGAAGGAGAAGGGCAAATTGTTCAATTGACAAACTGACCCTAAGCTCCTCTATTCACTCTTCTATTATATAATACAATAAAATATTTTAAGTTGTTGATTATTGTGATTTATTATACTCTTAACATAATATACAAACAATATAAGTTACTCCCTTTGTCCAAATTTATGTGGCACATATAAAATTTTGAAAGTTAATCAAATTTTTAATATGTCTTTAAAATATTTTAAGTTATTAACTATTATAATTTATATTACTTTTTTCATAATTTTAAAATACATAAAATACTAAAACGAAAGTAAGAAAAATAAATTAAAGCAGAGAAAATATTAAATACAACTAGAGAAAATTGAAGGAAAGGAAAAAATGGGTCAATTTTGAATTTAAATTGTTTTTAAGGTTACGCATTTATATGTAAAAGGTCTGTATACCACACCCACAAACGTGCATTTATTTAATAAGAAAATTATCATCAATGAGAGGCAGAATTATTTTTGTATTTATTTAAATGGATGATGCACAACAATAAATAACAAAAATTAAATTTAAAAAACTAACTAATGACTAATAATTAAATAATCTAAAAATGCCAAGTGATTTATTATCAATCTGACACTTGGCATAAAATAATTTTAATTTTAATCTTAAACTGATAAATATTATTTTTGTATGGTGCTAACATATGACAATTATTGTCTCTCCTATTATATATAGATAAATAAATATTATTTTTTATGATGCTGACATATAATAGTTATTGTATCTCCTATTATATATAGATTGAAGATAAATTTATTCTTTAACAGTTTTGGAGCATCTTTTTTTAAAAAAAAATAATTTAGACCCAAGTCCAATTATAATAAAACAAAAAAAGTCAATAAATGCATTCGGCCCAACACCAAATAGCCCAAAAAAATGAAACAAAGCACACAAAGACCAAAACGGAAACAACAAAAATGGAGTTCAGACATCCATAATCAGCTCCAAATGAAAGCAAATGAAGCTAGAACTAGGAAGCTTGGGTGATTTCACTTTGACATCCAACAAGTCTCACTGATACCATGAATTTAGCTCCATTGAAGACTTCTTCAACTTCCAAATTGGCTCCGAACAAAACTCCTCTAGGTAGGGTCATTCTCATCCAAGATCTTACATAGCTTGACGTTCTTGTAGCTTATGCTGATCTATCCCATAGTCTGTGCAGATTGAGCTCCGAAAAGCTGATACATGATGAGTGGGTGATTTTCACTCATTTGGAGCTCTTTTCTTGTGCTTTTGTGTTGTTAATCTAATGATTAAGGCTAATTATCCTTTGAATTATGCTTATTTCAAGCATTTGTGGTTTACAAGGAGTTTTGATGCAAAACACAAGAATGGAGGGAAAAAATAAGCAGAAAAAAGTGCATACCGACCCTCTAATGTCGCTTAAACGACAAGAGGCTCCCTTAAGCGGAAGTCAAATGCAGTCAAAGATTCGCTTTAGCGATCGAGCGGCATTCATTTTATTGAACTGGTCAACCTAGTCAGTGTTCGCTTTAGCATACACGTACTCGCTTTATCGAGGTTCGCTTTTGCGAAATACTTGTCATTTTAGCGACAGACGGCTACAATTGAAGGGCAGTTTTGGAATTTCACACCCATGGACCCCAAATTCTCTCAAAAGATAATGGAAAACCAGTGGGGAAGAGTATCTTGGAAATTATTCTACATCATACAAGAAAGAACAACTTAAAGAACACTCCATATCTTGGGCTTAGTTTTTCATAGCAAGTTTCCTACAATTTCCTATTAGACTGGAGATTGAATTCTTAACTGTAACTATTTTTATCCTTTCCTCATTTCCTTATTTTGTATTGCATGAATTGTAGGTGTAATTATCACTATAGAATTGGGATTTTGTGCTAGTAATAGACAATTGATTGGGTTATTGATTTTATTCTTTTGCTTTTGCAATTAATTGAATATATTCTCATTTATGAATTGGGTCTTTGATTATCTAATCAATTTCATGTTTTAAATGTTTTTCTATGGATTTGATCACTCCTTGGACTTGCCCATTACTTCGATTGAGCTTGGAAGAGCAATTGAGGTTCGGAAAAGTTGATTAGTGCATAATTTGAGGTTTAGCATCTCATACTTCGGATTTTATCTAAAAATAGTTTAATCCATGCATTGCCTATGTTAAATCAATTGTATTGTCACTCAATTGGGTTCGTAAGAACTATTTAAGAAATATTTGCCTATATTCGAGGGGAATAGGTGGATAACTTAGACTAGGCATATATGATTTTATCCATGATTGATTGAGATTGTATGAGGTTAAGGTGCAATGGATCATGTGAATGATAATTGACTTCCCATTCCCCAAATTCTCTTTGATTCCTTGCTTGAAAAGGCCTTTGCCCTTGTATCCGTGTTCCCTTTTTCTTATCCTAAATTGTTACTAAATTTTTTTATATTATAATTGTATCATTTGTTTCGGGTTCAAACTAGTGGCTTGAAATTCTTTATTTCTTCAATCGCCTACACATTGTTCCTTGTAAGATTTGACTCCGACCTTATACGCTGGATTTATATTACTAGCGACCGCCTAAACTTTGAATCATAAAGATGTAGTTGAGCATTATCAAAAATGGCATCGTTGCCGAGGAATAATTTGGTGTATTGAATTGATTTAGAATTTATAGTTTACTATTTTCTATCCAAATTATGAATATTTGTTTTTTTCTTTATTTTTGTTTGTTTCTATGGCTTCTTGTGAAGAAACAATGCTTGGTGGTTGTAATCCCTACCTTGGTGACCCATGGACTTGTTGTGGAGGACTTCATGTTGGGGAAAGTTTTGTGAGGGCTTCTCTAGATGAACAAATGTGTGAAAGGTTGAGTGTGGTGAGTCAATCTTGGCTCATATGCTTGGCCAAAAAGGTTTGAAATGGTGAGAAGATAAAACATCTAATGCTCAAAATGAAGGATAATTTTCAGAATTTACACCTAACTCGGTGTCATGAAATGATTCAACTTGAGTTTGAAATTGCGAATTTGATGGCCAACGTACGAACAAGAACTGGAGCATGTCATGCTCCTCATCAAGTTGTCAAAAATAGCGAATGGGAGTTTGAATCTTAAGAAGAAAGGGTTGTGCTTGACATTGATGAATTCTTGGGTGCTTGCAACCAAATCAAGCCAATAAAATTCGAAGATGCCGAAATTAAAGCAATGATACTAGAGTTGCAAGAAAAAGCCAAAAAGATCATATATTGCAACTCTAGTTCATTTGAAAGTGATAGTGTCATTAACTTGAAGACCAAGAAATATGAAGTTTGATGTTCAAAGGGCCTAGTGACTCTATCACTCTTGCCCAGTGCTCCTCCATGAAAAAATGATGTGAAATTGGATAAGAAATTCAAATCTCCAAAGTGGAGAGATCGAATGAGGTTCTTGATGCTATCATGTTGTCCTCATGTTTTTCGAAGAGAACTTGATTTGAAGTTGGGGAGAAGATTCATTGCCTAGAAGTGGAAACACAAAGAGTGATGAAACCAGCGTCGCGTCCATATCCAAAAAAATTTAAATTTTGAGTTTTTAATTTTTATAATAGATTAGGATTTTATTTTTGAATAATCCTCATGATTTCAAAGTGTTTGGGCATGTTTTGAATAGGTTAGGAAGCAAAAACTCGATTGGAATTGAAGTTTGGGGTGTTAATACCTAAAAATGGGACTTGGGAAACTTTTAAAAACTGAAGATTGCCAAAATACATTGTGCGACTCACCGAAATGGATCTGAGATCACCAAATTTTCCAGATAATTGAGTACAGGGAACACCCTCAAATATCGCTAAAGCGGAGAACTGTTTGCTTAAGCGATGTCTGTAAAATCGGGTCCCTCTCGCTAAAGCAAACATCACTAAAGTGGAGGGGTGCTCGCTAAAGCGAAAAGCGCTTCTTTTTAAGAGTTCACAAATGTGAGATCATGTCTCTTAAGCGACCAACAAATTTTCAGCATTCTTAATACAGAAGCTAAAGGCAAAGGGCCAATCAAAAAAAGGTTTTCTCTTCATCTCCTAAATCCTGTCCAAATACTCTTCAGACTTGTGCATCTTCCTTGTGAAAACACAATTCAATAATGTTCTCAAATCTCTTGCATTCTTTAGATGGTAATACTTGTTGAGCTTTCACCATTGCTTTAAATTATATTTGGTGAGTAATGTTTGGGATGGAAAAGTGCATAACTTAGATTTATGGTTTAACTATGTGAAATTGATTTGCTACCTTATAAATAGCTTGAGTTTGGGATAAATTATAAAAAGTAGGGAAGTCTTGAGTGTCATGACCCAACCCCATGGGCTGCGATTGGGGTCCGACCTGGACCCCCGTAGACATACCTATCAGCTGTAGTCAAATCGAGCAACGCAGAAAGTGATACTACTTACAAAATCCCAATGAGTTAAAACTTTTTCATGTACTGTGGCCCTTTCCATTCGTACCATATCATGAGAGGGCACACAAGCCAACAAGGCTGTTGTAACATAAAAAAATCATTTACAACATGTCGTATAGGCACAATCAAAACGAACTCACAAACAACCTACATACATATATCTATAGACCTCTAAGAATATTAATACCAATATATAGTGGGACAGGGCCCCCGCCGTACCCCTGAATATACAAATATATACATAGAAGGTCTAATACCTAAAGGCTTGGCTTCAATTCAATGGAGCTCCTCCCAAACTTGTCGAGTAGAACCCTAAGCTAGCGGATCCCCAAAGCATGCGTCTGTACCTATGGGCATGAAATGCAGCCCCCTGGAGAACGGGGGGTCAGTATGATATATGTACTAAGTATATAAAGCATAACAGCACATAACTGAGATAACAACTGAAATAGGGATGCAGGAAACAAGTATGATAGTTAAGAGTTCATTATACCTGCATCCTATGAAAAGAGAGCATGTATATCACCCTCACATATCACTCCCAGCCCGCCGTGGGACTCGGTGTTACCAGATCAATGTATATGACATCATACCATCATATACGACATCATTTTATACCTTACCAGTACATTACTATATTTTCATATGTATGCTTGTCTATTATATTCGGCCCTTTAGTGAGGGACTCGGTGAAGCTATTATTTTATCGTATATTATGCCCGGCCCTTCATGGGATGCAGTGAATAATTATTTTATCATTTTTCATGCCTGGCCCTTCATGGGACGCGGTGAATAACCATTTCATCATTTAACATATTCGGCCCTTCATGGGACGCGGTGAATAATCATTTCATCATTTATCATGCCCGGCCCTTCATGGGATGCGGTGAATTTATCATGCCGAGACCTTCATGGGATGCGGTGAATTTATCATGCTCGGCCCTTCATGGGACGCAGTGAATTTATCATGCCTGGCCCTTCATGGGATGCAGTGAATTTATCATGCCCATCCCATTATGGGATGCGGTGAATTTATCATGCTCGGCCCTTCATGGGATGCGGTAAATTTATCATGCCCGGCCCTTTATGGAATGCGATGAATTTATCATGCCCGGCCCTTCATGGTATGCGGTAAATTTATCATGTCCATACCTTCATGGGACGCAGTGAATTTATCATACCTGGCCCTTCATGGGATGCAGTGAAAGATGTATTAACCGCCTGCACGAGTAGAGTAGCGAGGAACCATATGCAATTTAACTCATCATCTGAGACTCAATGAAACAGCCAAGTTAACTGGCACTTGAAGAACAGGGTAGTACTCATTTCAAGTACCCTGTGAAATATCGTTAGGGTTTATATCTACTGGAGTCTCAGGAATACTAGACGTATATCTAGACAAGACTAAACAGCTCGTAGAACCAGAGACATTTGTCATTGTAGAGACCTTAGGAGTAGGAGCTTATACATTCAATTAACATTCAGCATATAGGAGTCTCTAGAACTTTACGTTCAGACGTGACTAAGAGTCATGGATCATGTCTTCGCATATAGAAGGCGTGAGAGTGATAGTTCAGCTGCCTTAAGAGCCTTAGTATTTAGAAGTGAACATGAGTCACGTGCTATATTTGGAACTTACAACTGGAACTACCTCCATACTCATATCATACCTCATTTCATTTACGTTTAAGACATCCCAAAATAAAGGAGTACTAGGCTTTACATATATTACCTTTTATCCTATAGAAGCCTTAAGAAGGCAATAGCTCAACTATTACAGGAGTTCTAACATCACGAAGTGGATAAGAATTATGAACTGTACTCAAAGATTTATGAATGGAATTATCCCCATATTTCATATACAAACCATGCATAACTTATAGCTAAGACATGCCAAAATAAAGAAGAATAGCTTTACATACTTATGCCAAAAACATGCCAAGAGAAAGCTTCACATACCTCTTATAGGTTACTCTTTGTCATGCTCACGTCGTCGTCCTCCAAACCTATTTAACATGGAAGTAATGCAAGTATCAACAACTCCTAACTTTTCAGCACCTTAAGTTATACACGAGTGTTCACAGAACCCATTTCCTCGCTCGTCTTCTCGACTAATTCCTTACCTAATTAACGAGTTAACGGAAATTGGGCAGCATCTCCTCTATAATGTGCCCTATCCGAATTTCCAATTACACTCCTAATACATACATCCAACCAACAACAATGACCTTCAGCATATGTTTAAGCAATTCACTTCAACCATACACAACATAAACTCCAAACGACTCGCTCGAAACTATGATACCAAAAGAGGGTTTCTAGTTTCAGTTTTATAAAACCTTTAATTACATGAGATGGAGGGTCAGGTGGCTGCAACCAGAAGCAACCACACCTATTTTAAAACATGCTCCAGTATCTTAACACGCCACAACACCACCACCAGCATCCCCCACACACACAACGCCTCATTTTGACTATAATTTAACATAACGATCCCAATTTAGTTTATTTCAAACGTCGAGCATTTCCACGACTTTATTACACTTACAAAAGCATAAAAGGTATGTAATACACCCTATAAAAACACCATAAACTTCAAATTTGAAGGGAATACCTTACCTTACCTGAAATTGGCCAAAACTTGCCAAAATTGCACCTCGGAACTTCTCTAGCGCGATTTAAATGTCGTGGCTGCTTACTGCCCATTTTGTGATGCACCAAGCCATGATTCTATACTAATAATACCTCCATATCATCATGGTATACACTAGATAATTAATTTATGTTATGAAATCGGGACTTACCTTGCTTTCCTCTTAGTCGTCACCCTTTTCTCTCCAAACTAGGGTTTTGTTCTTCTCTTTGCCTTGGCTGACCTTTTTTGAACATGAATGGAATTTAATAGTCATGTATACATATATATAGGTGGTCCTAGTAGGTGACATTTGTCATCCCCTAAGGGTAACACGTGTCCAATCCCTATTGGGCTACCGTATCCATGCAATCCAGGAGGGGCTGCCACATGGCAGTGGGGTCCCCCCCAAGCAGGTAGGTCACCTACTTGATCCCAAGCTAGTGGGTCACCTTCTTGATTGAGGTGCTGCCACGTTTCCTTCTCTTCTCTTTCTCGCGGGTTCGTAATCTTGTCTTATTTTAAGAGCCTATGTAATTCGTGCTTCATAAGCTTGGTATATCCTCAAGTAGCTTAGGTATGTAAGACTTCTAAGTTAGTAGCTTCCATAGGTAAATCGAGTCTTACGACTTATTAGTTTTCCTCCAATTCCTTCCAAATTCTTATGACTCTATTTCCAACCTTCTCTACTATGGGGAATCACATTCTTCCTTCCTTAGGGTTGTTTGATAGTGTCGTAGATTATCCGACCCACATGATAACTTATAAGAAGCTTAAGAAACATTCTGAACTCAAGAGTGTGGGGTGTAGCATCCTTCCCCCCTTTAGAACATTAGTCCTCGAATGTTATTTAATCTTATAAGGTCTTACCGGGACTTTGGGAATTTTCAATATCAGTTGTCACCCATAGGTCTCCTATTCATCAACACTATTGATTTAGGAGTTTATATTACCTGTAGATGTAGGGAACCCCTTCGGATATTTTTCTCTATCTTTATTTCATCACCTGCTTCGATAGGAGCCACATCCTTAGTTTGCAACCTTCTAATTTGTCAACCCAAGATGGTGATAGGTCACTCCTCGTAGGATAACTCCTCTGTTATGTTGACTTCATCCACAGAGAATATTCTAGGAGGGTCGCTTATATATTTGCGGAGCATTGATCTGTAAAACCTGAATGTATTTCTTCCAATCGGATGGTAGGTCCAACCCATAGGGAACTTTGCCTATTCTACGAATGGTCCGATAAGGACCAATGTATCCCTTTCTTGTCGACTTTTATTAAACCTTGCCTTGGTAACTCTTTCACAAACACTCATTCATCCACTTCAAATTGAAAGGTTGACGTTGACTATCTGCGTATGACTTTTGTTAACTCTGGGCTGTTAATAGCTTTTTTTTCTTGAATAAGCTTTACTTCATCAATAACTTACTGGATCCCCTCTGGGCCTATCCATTAATCGAAGGGCAAAATGTCGTACTAAGATTCATCCATGTTCCCAATCCCTTCCGGAATGATCTCCAGCGGTTAGCTGTAAATTGAATTTCCCTGTCTGAGATAATAGGTGTGGGAACTCTGTGAAGTCTCATTGTCCCCTTGCTATGTCATCTCGCATAACCCTCAGCTGAACATGCCTTTCTAACTGGAAGGAAATGGGTTGATTCTGTCAGCCTATCCACCATAACCCTTATTAATTCATGGTTGCTTAGAATGCGAGGTCAGCCCGTACTATAATCCATATTGGCTTATTTCCATTTCCGAGTCGGGGTTTCCATTCCCCGTAATAGGCTATCAAGCCTCTGATGCTAAAATTATGTTTAAGCTATTATACCATTCCTCTTAATCCAACTTGTAACCCTTTAGGCATGCTATCCTGAGTTTTTACTCAGATCTTCTCTCCAGTTCTCTTACCACACAATATATTGTAATCCTTACACCAACATGTGTAGGTAATTAAAGTAGTCCAGATAATGCCTTAGCATCGCTATACCAATGTCTTACCTCCTTCAGTCGAGGTCAGGGCTCCACTATGGCTTTTGTCCTTAATACTGATTATATCTTACTAGTCTGCCTCAAACCATTTTATACTTTTCTTTAATAGATTCTAAATATGGCAATCACATTGCTATTACTACCTTCTTTTTATCATGTAATCACTTGATCTTACTATTAGTATACCAATGTTCGTAGGCTGCACAACTATTCATGTGCAACTTGCATGAAGTGCGTTCCATTTTAGTCATAGTCTTTTCTGCTCTTGGCTTACTTTGCTCTACATGTGTCATTGTACTAACACGCACTTACAGTCTCTTTTGTCATACTTGTTTTGCTTCTTTCACTTACTCTTAAGTCTTATCATATTCTAATATCAGAGAGGTTTCTTTATCCCTTCTCTTTGGCTACTTATATCTCACAATGTCGGTGGTCAGTAACTCTGTTACCAATATCCTGACCTTTAGTCAAGTGTAGCCTAGCTATCCCTTATAATATCTTTAAGTTCACATTATAATTCCCTTGTTGTATTCATCCCCTTTATATGCACCCATTCTTTGATGTTATACTATTCAAGGTCCTTACTAATAATTCTCAACACTGTCTTCGGCATTATGGCTTCTATCCGTTCATTACTGGCTTTTTGATCTTGTCAATTCATGCCAGTGTGGGATATCACTTGAAGCCACTTCTCCTTTTAGGGTGTACCCATGTCATTGTCTGTTTGTGTTCTACCTTAACACCACGTTGTTGTACTATCTCTTTAAATCTATGACTATACATTCTCCTTTCATTTCGTCCTCGAATTCAGTTACCTATGTCTATCTTGGATGCCTTTGTTAGAACTTCCTTACTAAGATTTACTTATTCTCATAACGACCTTCATTATATTCATATGGTATCCTGTTCGCATTCAGTCCCATATTATAACATTGCTTGACCTTCTTCATGATTCTTACTATGGGTTACTTACCCTTCTTAGCTAGTCTTATCCTTAATATCTCACAAGTTGTCTTATTATTACTTCACTTCCATCACAATTCTTTTTCCCTTGTACTCTTGTCTTAATCATACTGTTACTTCTTTCAATTATAACTCGTCATTGTTTATCCCTATGTATCAATTCAGGCAATGCCTTACTATATCATTTTATCCAGATCTATCAATCTTCTCTAAATCATCTTCTTTGGCTTATTGGTCTTTTCCAACTTTGTTTTACTATACCAGGATCGACCTTCTAGTTTCTATTGCCATCAATTCAGCAATTAACTTATTTCTCGAGCTCAGCCATACTCGTTTAGTCAAATCTCATCATTGTTGTGGGCACAATATTTTATGACATACTACAGCCCTGTATCTCATTCTCTTCTTATTTTTAAGAAAATTTGGGTAGAGTTTCCTCTGTATTTCTTACTATCTCAACACCTACACACAGAAAATGCCAATAATGCCTCACAGGGCACACATATATATAGTCATATCATCTCATATCGCAGCCACACAGGGCGCCCAATATCAATGATAATGTAAAATAATGGACTTACCTCATCTGTCCAACTCAAACTGCACCTGTTAAACTTTCTTGGTTACTTTTCCTTTCACTTTGTATTGCATTCGTATTTCAACATCTTACCTGACATATGTCCTTCGTTCCTTTGCTTACCTGTGTACCTTATAACTTCCAGTATCGTCAGTTACTTTCTTCTATTAATGTTTCCCTTCTGCTGAAAGCACAGGTTAGTAGGAGGAATTTCATTCCCTATGACTTGTCTCTATCGCACGATCTCAGATATGAAAGAAAGTAACATCCTAAATGTCTTGTAGCATCCTTTTTATAGATGTGGTGCACAACACACCAATAAACAAGACTCTACTAGACACGGTCTGTAGACACTCCAAGGACGAATTGTTCTGATACCACTTCTATCAAGACCCAACCCCATGGGCTGCAACTAGGGTCCGACCTGGACCCCCATATACATACCTATCAGCTATAGTCAAATCGAGCTATGCATAAAGTGATACTACTTATTAAATCCCAATGAGTTAAAACTTTTCCATGTACGTGTGGCCCTTTCCATTCGTACCATATTATGAAAGGGCACGCAACCCGACAAGGCTACTGTAATATAAAAAAAATATTTACAACATGCCGTATAGGCACAATCAAAATGAACTCACAAATAACCCACATACATATGTCTATAGACCTCTAAGAATAGTAATGTCAACATATGATGGGACAGGGCCCCCGACGTACTCCTGAATATACAAATATATACATAGAAGGTCTAATACCCAAAGGCTTGGCTCCGATTCAATAGAGCTCCTCCCAAACTTGTCGAGTGGAACCCTAAGCTGGCGGATCCCCAAAGCATGTGTCTGTACTTATGGGCATAAGATGCATCACCTTAGAGAATGGGGGGTCAGTACGATATATGTACTGAGTATATAAAGCATAACAGCACATAAATGAGATAACAACTGAAATAGGGATGCAGAAAACAAGTATGATAGTTAAGAGTTCACTATACCTGCATCCTATGAAAAGAGAGCATGTATATCACCCTCACATATCACTCCTGGCCCGCCGTAGGACACGGTGTTACCAAATCAACATATACGGCATCATACCATCATATACGACATCATTTCATACCTTACAGTACATTACTATGTTTTCATATGTATACTTGTCTATTATATCCGGCCCTTTAGTGAGGGACTCAATGAAGTTGTCATTTCATCGTGTATCATGCCCGGCCCTTCATGGAACGCGGTGAATAATCATTTCTTCATTTGTCATCCCTGGCCTTTCATGAGGTGCGGTGAATAACTATTTTATCATTTAACATGCCCGGCCCTTCATGGGACGCGGTCAATAATCATTTCATCAATTATCATGCCCGGCCCTTCATGAGATGCGGTGAATTTATCATGCCCAGCCCTTCATGGGATGCGGTGAATTTATCATGCCCCGCCCTTTATGGGATGCGGTGAATTTACCATGCCCGGCCTTTCATGGGATGTGGTAAATTTATTATACCCGGCCCTTTATGGGACGCAGTGAATTTATCATGCCCGACTATTCATAGGACATGGTGAATTTATCATGCCTGTCCGTTCATAGGACGTGGTGAATTTATCATGCCCGGCCCTTCATGGGATGCGGTAAATTTATCATACCCGGACCTTCATGGGATGCGGTGAAAGATGTATTAATAGCCTACACAAGTAGAGTAGCGAGGAACCATGTGCAATTTAACTCATCATCTGAGACTCAATGAAACAGCCAAGTGAACCAGCACTTGAAGGCCAGGGTAGTACTCATTTCAAGTACCCTGAAAATATCGTTAGGGGTCATAACTACTAGAGTCTTAGGAATATTAGACGTATATCCAGACAAGACTAAACAGCTCATAGAACAAGAAATGTTTGTCATCGCAGATGTTGTACCCCGTACTTTTGTACATTGGAGCATGTTTTTTTTTCTAAAAGATTTCCAAGGGATCCATGTTGTTTATGAAGTTCTACCCAAGTAGTAACGGTTGGAAATAGGGTTATAGGGATTTGGAAGGAGTTGGAGGCCGAATAATGAGTCGTGGTACTAAACTTACTTTCGTAAGCTACCAACTTGGATGTCTTACGTACTTAAGCTACTTGAGTGCGTGTTGAGCTTACGTAGCAAATATTACATAGGTTCTTAAAATAAAATGAGATTACGAACCCATAAAAGAGGCGCAAGGAGGTATAGCACCTACTTGGAAGCAAGTAGGTACAGGTTCTTAAAATGAAACGAGTTTACGAACCCACGGAAGAGGCAAAAGGAGGCATATCACCTACTTTGAAGCAAGTAGGTGATGCACCTACTTGGAAGCAAGTAGGTGATGCACCTACTTGAGGTGGGGCCCATGCTGCCATATGGCGGTTTTGGATTGAGTGCATGATTGGGGTGGCACCTAGGGGATGCCACATGTCACCCTTAGGGTCTACCACGTGGCACCTTCTAAGAAGGTGTATATAAGTATGTATTTCTGACTAATTGTTCATTTCAGCATCTATACTTAGAAAAAAAAACTAGACAAAGCTAGAGAAAAAGAGAGACTAGCTACGGGTTTGAGCCAAGAAAGAGGTAAGGCCCGATTTCGTTCTGTGAATTAATTATTTCAGTTATCTTAGGTTGATATGACGGTGTTTAATAGTGAAAAATGTCTATTTGGAACAGAAAAAACGTGACACAAACAGTCCACTACTTTTCAGCACTCTAAGGAACTTCCGAGGGTAGGTTTTGGCTAGTTTTGGCTAATTTCGGGTATGGTAAGGTCTTTCCTTTCAATTTGAAGTTTATGGTGTTTTCATAGGGTGTTTTATACATCTTTTATTCTGCTGTAAGTGTAAGAACTTCATATAAATGCTAGACGTTAAAAATAAACTAAATTAAAGTCGCTATGATTGAATTGTCGTCGAAATGAGGTGTTGTGCGTGTGGGGTGCTGCTGCAGGTGTGTGGTGGAGTGTTTCAAGGCTGTATCATGGTTTAAATGGGGCGTGGGTGCTGATGTTTCATCCACACAAATCCCCGCTTTGTATAATTAAAGATTTTATGAAACAACGATTGAAAACCCTATTGTGGTATCGTAGTTTTAAGCAAATTGTTTAGAGTTTGTTTTGTGTAATATCGAAGTGGTGTAATTGTGTATTGGCTGATGATAGTTGTTTTTTTTTGTCTTTACTAATTGAATATGCAATTGGAAGTTCGGATAGGACGAGTTATAGAGGAGATGCTGCCCGAATTTCGTTAACTTCTTAACTAGTTAACAAACTAGTCGAGAAAGGAGAATAAGGAGTTGGTTCGTATGAGTGCTTGGTTGTGGATTTAGAAGATGGAAAGTTAAAGGTTACTAATATTAGCATTACCTTCATGTTAAATAGGTTCAGAGGATGAAGAGACAAGCCGGGTTAAAAGTAATCGATAAGAGGTATATGAAGCTTTCTTTTGGCATGTTTTTGGCATAAGTATGTAAAGCTATTCTTCTCTTATTTTCGCATGTCTTAGACATAAGTAATGAATGATATGTATATGAGCTTGGGGTAATTCCATTTATAAATTCCAAGCATGAGCCATGAGTTTCATTGACTTCGTGATATTAGAACTCCTATAGTAGTTGAGTTGTTGCCTTTTAGGGCTTCTATATGATGAAAGGTAGTATGTGTAAAGCCTGTCTCTTCTTCCCTTTGGAATGTCTTAAATGTAAGTGAATTGAGCTATGATATGAGTGTAAAGTCAGTTCCAGTTGTAAGTCCCGAGTATAACTTGTGACTCGAGTTCACTCCTAAATGCTAAGGGTCTTGAAGTAGTTAAACTACGACCCTCGAGCCTTCTATAGGCTGAATAGTGATTGGGTGTGTAAGTTCCTAAATCTGGGGTCTCTTAGGCATATTTGTGATAATGGTTGGGGGATGTCTGATATGTTACTGAGTTTTACATGCACATATATGCATACTACATTATATATAGATCGGGCCGTCGTACCTCGGATTATGACATGATATATGGATCGGGCCGTTGTACCTCGGCATTATTATGCAATATACGGATCGGGCTGTCGTACCTCGGCATTATTATGCAATATACGGATCAGGCTGTCGTACCTCGGCATTATTATACAATATAAGGATCGGGATGTCGTACCTCGGAATTATGAAATGATATATGGATCAGGCTATCGTACCGCGGCGTTATTATGCAATATACAGATCTGGCCATTGTACCTCGGCATTATTATAAGATATGTGGATCGGGTCGTCGTTCCTCGGCAAGTACTTGCTATATATATGGATTGGCCTATACGTTCCACAGCACTAATAATACACATGTCCTTATGATAGCAGAATGATATAATTATTACACCAAGTCCCTGAACTGGCTGAGTACGGTACGTGATAATAGTGTGTATGACTTTATTTCATAAAATGCAGGTACGGTGAATGGCTAAACATTATAATTACCAATGCATCCCTATTTTAACTGTAAGTCTTCATATACTGTTACATGCTTACATACTCAGTACATATATCATACTGACCCCCTCTTCTCCGGGGGGCTGCATTTCATGCCCGCAGGTACAGACGTGTGCTTTGGGGAGCCGCCAGCCTAGGGTTCCACTCGGCAAGTTTGGGAAAAGTTCCACTGTATTGGAGCCTAGATTTTGGTACTAAACCTCTGATGTATATATTTGTTTATTCAGGGGTACGGCAGGGGCCCTGTCCCGCCTTATCTTATCACTAATACTCTTAGAGGTCTGTAGATATGTGTGTAGGTGATATATATTTGTTTGTTCAATTGTGCTTGTGTGACTTACATTTTGGGACGTTTCCTTAGTCGAGGAAGCCTTGTTGGCTCACATATATGCTTATAATGGGATGACCCCACAAGCTACGATAGCCTCATCGGCGTATAAGTTGTGTTGCCTATTGAGATGTTATGACCAAAATAGGCGACAGGTTTACTTACGGTTACCAGGGGTATATGCAAGTGTCCAGCTTGGACACCCAGTCGCAGCCCACGGGATTGGGTCATGACAGAAGTGGTATCAGAGTAGTTCATCCTCGGAGTGTCTACAGACCGTGTCTAGTAGACTCTTGTTTATTGGTGTGTTGTACACCACATCTATAAATAGGAGACTATGGAACATTTTGGATGATGTCTTTTTTCTTATCTTACATCGTGTGATAGATCTATAATATTAAGATGATTCCTCCCTAACGATTTATTCTGTTTACAGTAATGCCTCTAAGGAAAGCAACAACTGTCCATAAGGGAATATTAGTAGCGGGGAAACTAGTCAGACTCCGAGAGTTACAAGGGCGCATGCCCAGTCTATGCCGGAGGTTGCGCTCTAGTCAGCAAGCTCTACTACACCGCTACTTTCAGAGGAGTATAGAGCTGCAGGAAGCTCTACTACACCACTACTTCTAGAGGAACATAGGGAAGAAGCATCTGCGGAACCCAAGACTCCAGTGCCTGAACCTCCAGGGCCAGAAGATAGGGCCATGAGAGATGCATTTCAGTTGCTAACTAGAATAGTGGCAGGGCAGGCTCAAAGGTATGGGCTAGGAGCCGATGATGTGGATAGACATGATAGCTTGAGGGTTTGTGACTTTTTGATTTGTAACCCTCTAGAGTTTTATGGGTCCAGACCCACGAATGACCCACGGGAGTTCATTCGACAAATGCAGCGTACGTTAACAATAATTAGGGCTTCTGAGACTGAGTCTATTGAATTGGCTTCATATCGGCTGCGTGACGTAGCCGTTAATTGGTATGAGTCTTGGAAGTTATCAAGGGGCGAGGGTTCTCCTTTAGCAGTCTGGGATGAGTTTATGGAAGCCTTCCTTAACCATTTTCTACCTTCGGAAATGAAGCGAGCTAGAGTTGATAGATCTTTATAGTTGAGGCAGAATGGCAGGAGCATTAGAGATTATAGCCTTGAGTTTGACTCGTTGGCGAGGCATGCGCCCATTATTGTAGCTGATATGGCTGATAGGTGCATCGCTATGTGATGGGGCTAGATCTTTACTTGATTGATAGTTGTATGGCCATGGCTTCTCAGCTAGGCATGGATATTGCTCGAGTACAAGCGTATGCACAAGGGGTGGAGTATCGACATGGAGGGCGACAGCCCAATAGAGATTATGATAGTGGCCAGCATAAGAAAGCTAGGTTGGGTCATTATTTACGGGAGTGTCGAGGCGAGCAGTCTCAACAGTATAGTAGGTACCCTTCCCAGCCAGCTCAGAGTACACCCCACAGTTTATGGGTAGGGGGTTCAATAGCATAGGGTATTCTTAGGACGGTCAGAGCTCATAGATGAATAGGGATTTGCGTCAGTTGAGGCCACCTTAGCCTCGGTGTTCTCATTGTAGTAGGTCTCACTTTGGGGAATGTCGTTCTGTTCTGGGTGCTTATTTCACTTGTGGCCGTTAAGGATATTTTATGAGAGATTGCCCACTTAAGGGTAACCGAGGTAGTGCAGCCCAACCTACTGGGTCAGTTGCTGGTTCTTCGTCTTTGGTGACTATGCGCCCTATAGGGCAGGGTATTCAGACACCAGTAGGCTGTGGTAGAGGCCGTGGTGGAACTTCTAGTTCTAGTGGTCCTTCAAATTGCATTTATGCCTTAGCTAGCAGGCAGGATCAGGAAGCACCACCAGATGTGGTTACAAGTATATTATTAATTTCCTTTTGAAATATATATGCATTGATATCGGGAGCCTTGTGTGGCTGTAATATGATATGGTACATATATATATATATGTGTGTGTGTGTCGGCCCTGTGAGGCACTGTTGGTATTTTCTGCGTGTAGGTTTTTGTGATGGATAGGAAGTATGAATAAAACAACTCGTGAAGATATTAAGGATAGTGTGAAGGATAGCAAGGCTATACTCGAGTAAAGGTTAAAGTGTTGGCAACAAGATTATTGGCTACTGATATTGTAACGTACAAGTAACACAAGAGTAAGGATAAGAGATCCTTCCTATGGTAGAATATAAGAGAACTTAAGAGTAAGTAAAGGAAATGAAGCAAGTATGACAACATAGACTATGAGTGTGTATCAGTACCATGAAATACGTAGAGCAGAATAAGTCAAGAAAAGGAAAGACTGTGAATAGAATTGAACGCACTTGGTACAGAAATCTCCTGAAATCCTTTTTAGACCTTATAAGGGTTAACATTCGAGGACGAATGTTCTAAAGGGGGGAAGGATTTTATACCCCATACTTTTGTACATTGGAGCATGTTTTGTTTTTTAAAAGACTGCCACAGGATCCATGTTGTTTATGAAGTTCTACCCAAGTAGTAACGATTGGAAATAGGGTTATAGGGATTTGGAAGGAGTTGGAGGCCGAATAATGAGTCATGGTACTCAACTTACTTGTGTAAGATACCAACTTGGATGTCTTACGTACTTAAGCTACTTGAGTGTGTGTTGAGTTTACATAGCAAAGATTACATAGGTTCTTAAAATGAAATGAGATTACGAACCCACGAAAGAGGCGCAAGGAGGCATAGCACCTACTTGGAAGCAAGTAAGTGATGCACCTACTTGGAAACAAGTAGGTGATGCACCTACTTGGACCAAGTAGGTGACACACCTACTTGAGGTGGGGCCCATGCTGCCACATGGCGGTTTTAGATTGGGTGCATGATTGAGGTGGCACCCTAGGGGGATTCCACGTGTCACCATTAGGGGATTCCACATGGAACCTTCTAAGGAGGTGTATATAAGGATGTATTGCTGACTAATTGTTGATTTCAGCTTTTATACTTAGCAAAACAAAACTAGACAAAGCTAGAGAAAAAGAGAGACTAGCTATGGGTTTGAGCCAAGAAAGAGGTAAGGCCCAATTTTGTTCGATGAATTAATTATTTAAGGTATCCTACGGTGATATGATGGTGCTTAATAGCGAAAAAATTCTATTTGGAACAGAAAAAACGTGACACAAACAGTCCACTACTTTTCAGCACTCTAAGGAACTTTCGAGGCTAGGTTTTGGCTAGTTTTGGTTAATTTTGGGTAAGGTAAGGTCTTTCCTATTAATTTGAAGTTTATGGTGTTTTAATAGGGTATTTTATACATCTTTTATGCTGCTGTAAGTGTAAGAACTTCATATAAATGCTAGACGTTAAAAACAAACTAAATTAAAGTCGCTATGGTTGAATTGTCGTCGAAATGAGGTATTGTGCGTGTGGGTGCTGCTGCAGGTGTGTGGTGGAGTTTTGGAGGTATGTATCATGGTTTAAATGGGGCGTGGGTGCGTATGGTTGCATCCACACGAATCCCCGCTTTGTATAATTAAAGATTTTATGGAACAACGATTGAAAACCCTATTGTGGTATCGTAGTTTTAAGCGAATTGTTTGGAGTTTGTTTTGTGTAATATCGAAGTGGTGTAATTGTGTGTTGGCTGATGATAGTTGTTTTTGGTTGGATTTACTAATTGAATATGTGATTGGATGTTCGGATAGGGCGAGTTATAGAGGAGATGCTGCCCGAATTCCGTTAACTTCTTAACTAGTTAACAAACTAGTCGAGAAAGGAGAATAAGGAGTTGGTTCGTATGAGTGCTTGGTTGTGGATTTAGAAGCTGGAAAGTTAAAGGTTACTAATATTAGCATTACCTTCATGTTAAATAGGTTCAGAGGATGAAGAGACAAGCCGGGTTAAAAGTAATCGATAAGAGGTATATGAAGCTTTCTTTTGGCATGTTTTTGGCATAAGTATGTAAAGCTATTCTTCTCTTATTTTCGCATGTCTTAGACATAAGTAATGAATGATATGTATATGAGCTTGGGGTAATTCCATTTATAAATTCCAAGCATGAGCCATGAGTTTCATTGACTTCGTGATATTAGAACTCCTATAGTAGTTGAGTTGTTGCCTTTTAGGGCTTCTATATGATGAAAGGTAGTATGTGTAAAGCCTGTCTCTTCTTCCCTTTGGAATGTCTTAAATGTAAGTGAATTGAGCTATGATATGAGTGTAAAGTCAGTTCCAGTTGTAAGTCCCGAGTATAACTTGTGACTCGAGTTCACTCCTAAATGCTAAGGGTCTTGAAGTAGTTAAACTACGACCCTCGAGCCTTCTATAGGTTGAATAGTGATTAGGTGTGTAAGTTCCTAAATCTGGGGTCTCTTAGGCATATTTGTGATAATGGTTGGGGGATGTCTGATATGTTGCTGAGTTTTACATGCACGTATATGCATACTACATTATATATGGATCGGGCCATCGTACCTCGGCATTATGACATGATATATGGATCGGGCCATCGTACCTCAGCGCTATTATGCAATATACGGATTGGGCCATCGTACCTTGGCATTATAACATCATATATGTATTGGGCTATCGTACCTCAGCATTATTATGCAATATACGGATCGGGTTGTCGTACCTCGGCATTATTATAAGATATATGGATCGGGCCATCATTCCTTGGCAGGTACTTGCTATATACATGGATCGGGTTGTACGTTCCACAGCACTAATAATACATATGTGCTTATGATAGCAGAATGATATAATTGTTACACCAAGTCCCTGAACTGGCCGAGTACGATACGTGATAATACTGTGTATGACTTTATTTTATAAAATGTAGGTATGGTGAATGGCTAAACATTATAATTGCCCCTGCATCCCTATTTTAACTATAATTCTTCATATATTGTTACATGCTTACATACTCAGTACATATGTCATACTGACCCCCTCTTCTCGGGGGTTAGGGGGTTGCGTTTTATGCCCACAGGTACAGACGTACGCTTTAGGGAGCTGCCAGCCTAGGGTTCCACTCGGCAAGTTTGGGAAAAGCTCCACTGTATTGAAGCCTAGATTTTGGTACTAAACCTCTGATGTATATATTTTTTTATTTAGGGGTACGGCGGGGGCCCTGTCTTGCCTTATGTTATCACTAATACTCTTAGAGGTCTGTAGATACGTGTGTGGGTTGTGTATATATGTGTGTTCAATTGTGCTTGTGTGACTTACATTTTGGCATGTTCCCTTAGTCGAGGCAGCCTTGTTGGCTCACTTATATGCTTATAATGGGACGACCCCAAAAGCTACGATAGCCTCATCGGCGTATAAGTTGTGTTGCCTATTGAGATGTTGTGACCCAAAAAGGCAACAAGTTTACTTACGGTTACCAGGGGTATATGTGAGTGTCCAGCTCGGACACCCAGTCACGTCCCATGGGATTGGGTCGTGACAGCAGAGACCTTAGGAGTAGGAGCTTATACATTTAATTAACATTCAGCATATAAGAGACTCAAGAACTTTACGTTCAGATATGACTAAGAGTCATGGATCATGTCTTCGCATATAGAAGGTGCGAGAGTGATAGCTCAGCTGCCTTAAGAGCCTTAGCATTTAGAAGTGAACATGAGTCACGTGCTATATTTGGAACTTACAACTGGAACTACCTCCACACTCATATCATACCTCATTTCATTTACGTTTAAGACATCCCAAAAGAAAGGAGCACTAGGCTCTACATATATTACCTTTTATCCTATAGAAGCCTTAAGAAGGCAATAGCTCAACTATTACAAGAGTTCTACCATCACGAAGTGGATAAGAATTATGAACTGTACTTGGAGATTTACAAATGGAATTATCCCCATGTTTCATATACAAACCATGCATAACTTATATCTAAGACATGCCAAAATAAAGAAGAATAGCTTTACATACTTATGCCAAAAACATGCCAAGAGAAAGCTTCACATACCTCTTATAGGTTACTCTTTGTCACGCTCACGTCGTCGTCCTTCAACCCTATTTAACATGGAATTAATGCAAGTATCAACAACCCTTAACTGTTCAGCACCTTAAGTTATACACGAGTTTTCACAGAAACCATTTCCTCGCTCGTCTTCTCGATTAGTTCCTTAACTAGTTAACGAGTTAACGGAAATCGGGCAGCATCTCCTCTATAATGTGCCCTATCCAAATTTCCAATTACACTCCTAATACATACATCCAACCAAAAACAATGATCTTCAGCATATGTTTAAGCAATTCACTTCAACCATACACAACATAAACTCCAAACGACTCGCTCGAAACTATGATACCAAAAGAGGGTTTCTAGTTTCAGTTTTATAAAACATTTAATTACATGAGATGGAGGGTCAGGTGGCTGCAACCAGAAGCAACCACACCTATTTTAAAACATGCTCCAGCATCTTAACACACCACCACACCACCACCAGCATCCCCCACACATACAACGCCTCATTTCGACTATAATTTAACATAACGATCCCAATTTAGTTTATTTCAAACATCGAGTATTTCCACGACTTTATTACACTTCCAAAAGCATAAAATGTGTGTAATACACCCTATAAAAATACAATAAACTTCAAATTTGAAGGAAAGACCTTACCTTACCCGAAATTGGCCAAAACTTGCCACAATTGCGCCTCGGAACTTCTCTAGCGTGATTTAAATGTCGTGGCTGATTTCTGTCCGTTTTGTGCTGCACCAAGACATGATTTTATCTAATAATACCTCCATATCATCGTGGTATACGCTAAATAATTTATTTATGGAACAAAATCAGGACTTACCTTTTTTTCCTCCTAGTCGTCACCCTTTTCTCTCCAAACTAGGGTTTGTTTTTCGCTTTGCCTTGGCTGACTTTTTTTGAACCTGAACTTAAGTTAATAGTCATGTATACATATATATATGTGACCCTAAGGGTGATATGTGTCCATTCCCTAAGGGTGACACGTGTCCAACCCCTATTGGGCCACCGTATCCATGCAATCAAGGAGGGGTTGCCATGTGGCAGTAGGGTCCACCCCCCCCCCAAGCAGGTGGATCACCTACTTGCTTGAGGTTCTACCACGTGTCCTTCTCTTCTCTTCCTCGCAGGTTCGTAATCTCATCTTATTTTAAGAGCCTATATAATTTGTGCTTCGTAAGCTTGGTATATCCTCAAGTAGCTTAGGTATGTAAGATTTTTAAGTTAGTAGCTTCCGTAGGTAAATCGAGTCGTACGACTCATTACTTGGCCTCCAATTCCTTCCGAATTCTTATGACTCTATTTCCAACCTTCTCTACTATGGGGAATCACATTCTCCCTTCCTTAGGGTTGTTTGATAGTGTCGTAGATTATCCATCCCATATGATAACTTCTAAGAAGCTTAAGAAACATTCCAAACTCAAGAGTATGGGGTGTAACATTGAGTACCCATTTGTGTTCAAAATGAAGTGATTATAATAGACCCATCATGTGCTTGATAAATGGTTTGTGAGAAATTGAAATCAATTTGTGGAAGTTGTGTGATGAGATATTTTCTATTGTGAGCTAAATGTTGCTTATAATTGCATTTGAACTAGAGTTGACTGAATTTTAGTGCAAAGTTTAGTGCTTGAACTAACAATCTTATTTGGGAGATGAGGAGTCGCTAAAACAAAAAGGTTTCTGCTAAAGCAACCTAGCTAAAGAGACCTCGCTAAAGCGAAGCTTGATCACTTTTGTGGTTCCTATTTTTCGACATATGGTTGCTTTAGCAATGTCCGCAAAAGAAAACTTTTGTCACTTTTGCAACATCAGAGACAAGTCTGCAAATTTTCTGAATTTTGTGAACAGTCTCCAAAGGTTCCGTAATTGAATTGTAAGGCTTTTCTTTGACTTCCACTAATTGTATTCCTTCTTTAACACATGTTTCTCATAGTTTCATGCTATTGTAGTTTTCAAGTTTTCTGAAAAAAGATTAAACTACACACCACCTTTTCGATGAAGTGGAAGTAGATGAGGCATTTGATCAAAATGGGTTCACTTCTACTCGAGGAAAGGAAATCTACTACCAAGACTTGGTGAGAAAGAAGTTATTCCTCAAAAGAGGAATTTGGCTTGACAAGGTCCCAAAGAGTCTCCATATATTCTATGAAAGACTCGAAACCTCGGGATTGATATGCTTTGCTGCTGAGACTTGCAAGGCCAATGAACAATAGATGAGGGAATATTATGCCAACCTCATAGTAACTAACATGGCCTCCAAAGTGTTGATCATTCAAGGCAAGTCTGTGAACTATAGGCCGGAAGCAATAAATGAGATGTATGGGCTGCCGAACAATGATATTAAACCCTTCAAGGTAAAGGATTGTGCATCCGGTGGCTGATTAGTC
This sequence comes from Solanum dulcamara, assembly GCF_947179165.1. Lineage (NCBI taxonomy): Eukaryota > Viridiplantae > Streptophyta > Magnoliopsida > Solanales > Solanaceae > Solanum > Solanum dulcamara. The sequence continues at coordinate 41,151,289 of NC_077244.1, read as the reverse complement.
TCGAAGCTGTTCCCAGGCAAAAATGTGCCTTGGGCTATTTCAAAAGCCAGCATCACACCGTCTGAGTTCACGGTAGAAGCTAGGAATTGGATGTCTATCGTCTGTAGCTGGGTCTTTCCTAGTGGAAACACTAGCAATATTCCGGTGTTAAGAGAGAAAACTATGGCTTTCTTACTTGACGACATACCATTGAATGTAGACCACTTGATTATTAATGAGATCTGAGAGTTCAAGCTTCAAGATAGATCTTCCCTTATGATTCCTTCCCTCATTACAGAATTATGTAAACGAGATGGAGTTGAGGAGGGAGCTAATGATACTTGGGTAAGTCCCCAGGCTCCCTTTAAAAGCTTGAGGTAAAAGAACTGCCACAAAAAGTAAAAGGCGGAAGATAGGCTCCAAAATGTCGATGAGCATTGAGGAGTCTTCTACCAGATCATCATTGATAGGACCATTTGAGACATTGGCCGATGAGTTGAGGGTGGTACAAGAGTTAGTTAAAAACCTACCTCAGGGGCCGACTGAGCCATCTGGGGGACCTCACTCCTATGTGCCCCAAAAAGACTTTAATGTTTATTTGGAGAACCAACTAAAACAAAAATCTCAATTGTCTAGTTTGGAAAAGGCTTATGCCAACTTGGCTAAGTCTCATGGTGAGTTGAGCCGATCCCACAAAAAAGATGAAAAAAAGGGAGAAAAGAAGAGATAAGTTTTTCACCTGAATGTGGAAAGAGGCAAAAGGGATATGAAAGGTCTTAAAGGGAAAGGATCCACTTCCCTCATCGAGACCAGATGAGAATGCTGACATGCCTGCAGAGTGGTCTGATGAGGAGGAGGAGGATGCGGAGGATAGCGAGGCCACTGAGAGTGAGGAGGAGTGATGCAGCCCAAGGAGTCCCTTTGTATTATCTTTGATATTTTCTTATGTATACTGTGAGGATACAGTGATGTTTTTAGTTTGGGGCTCTCCCCTTTAGGTTGTTGTTGTTAACTTTGATTGTTATGGATTGATGTTTTGATTGCCCTTATCGGGCTTGATTATGATTATGATATTATGTTTGATTTTTTTGTTTTATTTAGTTTTCATTTGTGTAGCTTCTTTGTTTTTATTGTGTTATAAAGCATGAAATGCAATTGCCTAATGATAGATAGAGTAACGACTTTCTTAAGGGAAAATCATCATGGTTGTGTGAGTGTTCTTTTTGCGTGCACGGTGAAGTCTAAGTAACTGTTGCATTCCTTTGAGCAGGAAAAGTCTGAGTATCCGTAGCTAATGAGAATTGGGATTTTCCTTGGTAAATCCAAGCAGTCGGCTAATTTTATCCATGGTGAAGTCTGAGTATTCAAATGCTTTGTCAGGGTGAAGTCTGAGTAACCGTGGCACTGTTGATCTTGTTAGAGTTTAATGTGAGATTGTAACTTGTTTGGTAGCAATAGATTTAGTCAAGCATTGTGAATTATGAAATGAGCATACCCCTCCTAAAATTTTGTGTGAAAGGTGGTGTTTGAAATTGAATGATGTTTTGACAACGCTTTGACTCTTTTGGTGACTCTTTACTTATTAGGTGGTGAGTGTGAAAAATAAATCCTTTGTGCTTGACTAGGAACTGAAATAAATCCGTTCAGAATAGTTTGCATGTCATGTGTGGTGAGTCATTGAAATAATCCCTTGTGAGCATTTGTGCTAGCTAGAACTTGCCCAGTTATTCTTTTAATATTGGCCTTGATTGATTTTGGTTGAAGAGATGATCTTAGGCTTTCTTTGTGATTCTTGATAGTCCATTTGACCTAAAAAGCCTACCTTTGCACAAATAAATCCCTATTTAATCCGTTTGAGCCTAAATCTTTTTCTTGGCAACCTCATTACAAGCCTTTCCCATTTTTGAAAATATGATCCTCTTTTGAACTTTTCCCTTCTTGAACATGGAAATTGTGTGAATTAAGGCTAAAAGCCTAAGTTGGGGGTGTTGGTGGAAACTCATAGAGGCAATGTTAATCGCATGAGGGCTTGAAATTGAGAAATGAGATAAATGAATCAAAGAAAGGAGGAAAAAGTTTTAGAAAAAAAAGAAGAGATTAAAATAAAAAGAACATTGCTTGTGTGGGGAATCGATAGTGGGAATAAATATTTGGAATGTGCATCCATGTGAAAAAAGGGGGAAAGTTGGAAAAATGATGAGTTGTATGTAGTTCAAGGAGGGAGTAATAACTTATACCTAAATGTTATACTAACTTTCCCTAAACCTACATTACAAGCTTGTTAAAAGTCCTTTGTGATCTCCGACCAATTGATTTTGAGCCAATGATGACTGAAAATAATGGCAAGCCCGTGGCGTGGTGCTAATGTTCATGAGATGTTCTTTGTGAGTGTGAGTGCTTGTGTCTTTGTCCCTTGCTTTGTAAATACTTTGTGAGTGTCTTGAAAGGTTCGTTCTTGTGAGGGTATGCAAATTAGGATGGATTGGTGAAGTTGATATATTCCAGAGTTGAGTCAAGGGAGTTTATTGGTTGACTAGTGGTTTTGAGTCACTTCTTGAGAATTAGTGATGTTGCTTGATCATTCTTAAAAATTCATTTTGTTTTTGGAAGTGTGTTTGAAGTCGGGGGAGTTGCTTAGATAGAAAAGCACATGCTTATTTACTAATTGTTGGTACCAACCAAAGTCATAATCATGATTCTTAGTTGGAGTGTACATGTTGTTCTTAATTTGATTGCCTCTTGTGGTTTTGAATTTATTTTTCTTGAGGACAAGCAAAGTTTCTAAGTTGGGGGTGTTAATGAGTGGGTGATTTTCACTAATTTGGAGCTCTTTTCTTGTTCCTTTGTGTTATTAATCTAATGATTGAGGCTAATTATCCTTTGAATTATGGTTATTTCGGGTATTTGTGGCTTACAAGGAGTTTTAATCAAAAACACAAGAATTAAGGAAACAAATGAGCTGAAAATAGTGCATATTGTGCCTCTGATGTCTCTTAAGCAACAAGAGGCTCGCTTAAGCGAAAGTCAGCTGCAGTCAAAGAGTCATTTTAGCAATCGAGTAGCATTCTCTTAAGCAAACTAGTCAACCTAGTCATATTCTCTTTAGCGGACACGTACTCGTCTTAGCGAGGTTTGCTTTTGCAAACTGCTTGTCGCTTTAGCGACTGACGGCTACAGTTGAAGGGCAGTTTTGGAATTTCACACCCATGGACCCCAAATTCTCTCAAAAGTTGATGGAAAACCAATGGGGAAGAGTATCTTGGAAAGTATTCTACATCATACAAGAAATAACACTTCATAACTTGGGCTTAGTTTTTCATAACAAGTTTCCTATAATTCCCTATCAGATTAGAGGTTGAATTCTTAATTGTAACTATTTTTATCCTATCCTCATTTTCTTGCTTTGTATTGCATGAATTGTAGGTGTAAATATCACTATAGAATTGGGGTTGTGTGCTAGTAATAGACAATTGATTGGGTTGTTGATTTTATTCTTTTGCTTTTGCAATTAATTGAATATGTTCTCATTTATGAATTGGGTCTTTGAGTATCTAATCAATTTCATGTTTTAAATGCTTTCCTGTGGATTTGATCACTCCTTGGACTAGCCTATTACTTCGATTGGGCTTGGAAGAGCAATTGAGGTTGAAAAAAGTTGATTAGTGCATAATTTGAGGTTTAGCATCTCATACTTCGGATTTTATCTAAAAATAGTTTAATCCATGCATTGTCTATGTTAAATCAATTGTATTGTCACTCAATTGGGTTCGTAAGAACTAGTTAAGAAATCTTTGCCTATATTTGAGAAGAACAGGTGGATAACTTAGACTCTAGGCATATATGATTTTATCCATGATTGATTGAGATTGTATGAGGTTAAGGTGTAATGGATCATGTGAATGATAATTGACTTCCCATTTCCCAAATTCTCATAGATTCCTTGCTTGGAAAGGCCTTTGCCCTTTTATCCGTGTTCCCTTTCCCTTATCCTAAATTGTTACTAAAATTTTTCATATTATAATTGTATCGTTTGTTTCAGGTTCAAACTAGTGGCTTGTAATTCTTTATTTCTTCAATCGCCTACACATTGTTCCTTGTAGGATTTGACCCCGACCTTACATGTTGGATTTATATTTCTAGAGACCGCCTACACTTTGAATTGTAAAGGTGTAGTTGAGCGTTAACAAAACCACTACCTCAAACCATGAGTTCGATCAGCATCTGCTCCGATAACTAGCTCGAAGGTATTGTTTTTGCCTTGAGCATGAAGTTTCAATGATCTCTTGTAGAGTGACTTGTTCGTTCCTTATTTATACCTAAAGTTTACGCCCTTTACTCTATCTGATTGATTTTTTTGCCCTTTTTTTATTCTAATATTTGGGACTTCCTACTTGTCTAATTGTAGTATAGCTCTTGCCTTTGATGGTAGTTCATCTTCAATTTTAAAATGCATAGTGCGTGTACCTGCAAAATGAACAATTAGGTTAGCTAAACAGTCTGCCTGTTTATTCCATTATCTGTAAATGTGATCCACCAGAACATTCTTATTGAGTATAGCTTCCTTTATCTCCCTAATATCCACAGAGATAGCCTATGGTATTTCCCAAATTCCATATAAAATCTTCTTGACGGTTAAAGAGTCTGATTCCATAGTCAGTGGTAGAAGATTGTGGTTCAAGTAGTGCCTCAAGCCATTTTTAAAACCCTTTAATTCAGGTTCTAATATAGTGCAACCATCCAGCATGCTGGTACTAGCAAAGACTAGCCTTCCAAGGCTATCTCCAATTTAAAAGTCCATAGAACTAATCCCAGACTTAAGTTACTAGAGTCAACAGAGTTACATTTGAACCTTGCCCCCTCAGGACATCTCCACCTTACCACAGTGCTATAAATTAAGGGAGTATATTTTTCCAATAGTTGTGCTATACTAGGCCAGTTGTTGGCATCTCTGAAATTAAAGAATTCCTAGTTTTAGCCATATAGTATATGTTTCGATTGATCTCCAGAACCATACCATTCCTGGACATTCTTCCACCATGCTTGATCACATTCTTCCTCTTCTAGAATTGCCAAATAATGAGAGAAGGCATGGGCCTATGTAGAGATTTCAACTTAGTTATACACTTTTCATTCCACCACCTATAAATTGTCTGTCTCAACTGAATGAAATGGCCCTGCAAACCAATAGCTCCTGCAAATAGTTTCCATAAATATTATCATCAGGACATTCCACAAATAGATGATTGAAGGTTTCTTGAGAGTTACTATAGCAGCAACAACACTCTATCTCATTTGTAATTCTGCTCCTAATAAGTGCTTCTCCTATAGGGATCATTTTAAACCAAATCCTCCACATTAAAAAAGAAATTTTTATAGGTAAGCCTTGCTCCCATAAACACATTATATCCTTGAAGGGGTCTTTTCTGCTTCTTATAACTTTCCATGCACTTTTAATTGAGAATTTCCAGTACTATTAAGGATCCACCAATGTTTATTCCTATCCTATGATTGTTGAATTCCACCCATGACCTGATTCTCACATTCACAAACATCTATGCCTAGTAATTCAGTGATGAGAACATTATTCCACCTGTCTTCCACTCTTAGTCGATTAACCTCTTCAAAGTTTCCAGGAATAACATAGTCAATAGGTGAAATATACTGTAAAGCTCCCAATTGTAACCAATTATCATACCATAGGTTGGCACATCTAGGTTACCACCATATTTCTTAATCAAACCATTATTTGTCCCTTAACATCATCTTCAAGGTTTGAGATCCCCCATTCCATTCTACTAGTTATGGTCTTACCCTTTTACAGTACCTCTTCCATATGAAATTGATCCACAATGAGTTTGTGATTCTAAGCTTCCACCACAGATTTGCAAGTGTAGCTTTAGATACATCAAATAGGGATATGAAATCAAGACCCCCTTCCTCTTCAGATAGGAAAATATCATCCCAAGCTATCCAGTGCTTAGCGCTACCATCTTTTTTAAAGTTTCAGAGAAATTTAGCAAACATTATGTGGATGTCTTTGATAACACATTTCGGAGAAACTAACACTGACAATAGATAAATTGGGATACTGGCCAGCACATGATTAATTAGCACCAAAAGACTGCAAACTACCTTCCAGACATTCAGCTTATTCAGGATTTTCTTGAGCTACTCATTGAAATGGGACTTCTTCATCTTCTCATGATTGATAGGACACCCTAGGTATATTATAGGGAAGTTTCCTCTTTCAAAACCAGTAGCATCCTCCATTTCCTTTACCAAAGCTTCTCTAGCAGTTTTCATCATATAGAAATAACCCTTTTCCTTGTTGATCTTCTGTCCTGATTATTTTTCATAGGCCAGGTGATTTAGCTTCTTATTCCACTTACGATAATGGTTTTTTTTCTACTCTATTGGGAGTTTGTGAGGGTAATGGGGCAGTTCAGTTAGTTTTTAAAAAAAAAACCTCTCTTTTTGTAAATCATTGAAATTCAAAATTTCTTCATATAGTAATAGCCTATCAAAACGCAACTGCGCTATTAAATAAGCTATTCATTCACAATTTTGTGTTTATTTGTTTGTTTTTTCTTTTTATGTTTTCTTTTTTATTCTTTTGTCCAAATTTTAAGGATGATTGTTGGTATAGAAAAGGGAAAACAAAAACGTGATTTAAATTTTAGTAGTATCTGTTCTGTGAGTTCGCAAATATCTTTTTTTTTTAAAAAAAAGTTACTTATGTTTTGATAGTAAAAATTCTTTCATTATAAAAACAAAATTTATAAAAGTTAAATTCAAATAATTTAAAAATCGTGGGGTGATGTTGTGATGCAGTTAGAAGACATGAGTTGGCTTTTCATAGAATATTGAGACTCTAAAGCAGTCAAATAATTATAAACAAAAGTGAAACAACTATAAAAACAACTTTAAAAAAATATTAAATAACTGACAAAACTGTATAAAAAATAACTATTAAAATCTGAATTTATTTTTAAAAATTGTAAAAAATTAAAAATTAGTTAATTATTACCTAATTTAACTAAGTTATCCTAAAAAATACCACATGTCTTTATCCTATACTGCCACTTAGCATAATATTAGGCTGGACTTTCTTTCTTTTAATTGTACTAGTTTCTAAATTAACAGGCAAAATGATGATAATTTATTTGAGAATAGGGGTTGAATAATTTGTTGGTAAAGTTTTCCAAGGCAAGGAAAAATAAATGTATGTCAAACAATGAAAAGTTCAACGTTGGAGACTCCTCAGCAACCGTAAATGATGTTTAAACTATAATTTTATCAGTATTATTTCTCAAACAAGTTTCTCGATAACATTTATTTTTCGTATGCCATGCAAGATTATAGTAATTCTCAAATGATTTTGTGAAGCATAACTTGGGCGATTCATAGTATAGTCATTCTCAATAATAATTTTACTATTATTTCTACCATTACTGTCAACCATCATTATCATCGTCAACCACCTTTGACATCACAATCATCACTATCAATTGCTACCACATTTAGCATCTCCATCATTATAATTATATCTATCACCACCACTGTCATCATCACATTTGTCCCCTCTACCGCCGTTAGAAGTCACTACCACCATTGCGGCCAATCCTAGCTACCAATCATATGTATAATAATAACTAAAATGACACTAACTACCACCAAACTATGGGATCCAGTACCCATTTCAAAGTCATAAAAGGCCAATATTTCAAAGTCAAATATTATTGCCATTGTTCAGCAATTTTCACCTTTTTGTTTAGTCAAATATTACTGTCATTGTTTGGCAATTTGATTGCAAATTGCAAGGTTACTTCTCCAAAAAAAATTTCAAAGAAAGTGGGCAAGGTTGGTGGAAAGAAGAGTTTCTCCACCCCTATAAATAAGAGCTCTCATCTCATTTGTTAAACATCCAAATCATAGAGAGAAAAAATATTTAGAGAGATATGAGGATTCAATAGACTATAAGAAAATAGTCTATGAAAAAAATAAAGTGTGAGCAATATTTTAGTAAGGTGGTAAAACAAAAGAGTGTTATTCCTTTTGAATGTGTGTTAGTCATTTTTTTGAGTATTGTACTTGGTATTATCCAGTGTCAAATTTCTTACTATACTGACATCAGTTGCATCTCTTGGCCCATGGTTTTTTTCTTATTTAAATGGGTTTCCACGTAAAATTCTTTGTGTCATTATTTTTTTATTTTTACTTCCACTATTTTGACCATATATATATTTGTGCTAGTCCATATTTTCCCAAGAAACTGTTATCAGAGTAAGGTTTTATTTGAATTTTCTCTGTGGTTACAGCACAGTCTAAACTTCCACATTGAAAAAAATTTACTTTGATTTGTAATAGTGTAATGACCCTGAAGATCGTTTTTGGCATTTACGATAAAATTACTATTTTACCCCTCTAGTTAGTTTTTCCGAGTCACTTTTGTTTGGTTTTGAAATTTAGTTTTTGGAAATCTTGTGAAAAGTTGAGATTTTGCTTGAGAAATAGATTTTAAAGGCTTAAGTTGTCAAAATTTGAGTTCCAGAGTCATTCGGAGTTTCGAGTCTCAAATGCAATTACGTTGATTCCATCAGCTCCAGAATGTGGAAATTGATCTAGGAGAGCTATTTGAATCATATTTAGAGTTAAAACGTGGAATTTAGGTCCAAAGTTGGAAATTGAGTTTAAGTTTAGTTCAAGTTTGACTTTGGTCAACATTGGAGGTTCGGGTACTCGAATTGGATTTCTGATGGTTCCAATGATTTCGGGAGGTAATTCTAACACTAGAAACGGTTTTGTTATAATTTTTAGAGGTCCCGAGGGAATTTTGGATATTTCAAATGTCGAAACTAGTTTAGTTGCGACTTATCGGATTTCGGGACGAGGAGGCCTCAAATTCGAATTTCAATAATTCCATTGAGTCTGGAACGTCGAGCTTAGTTGGATTGAATATATGGTTTATGTGCACGGGATTTTGAATGAATTCCGAGGGTCTATTTGTGACTTTGAGACTTGTCAAATCTACTATCAGGTGCCTGGTGATTTCTTCTCTGCGTTCGCAGCACCCTCTCCACGTTCGCGGAGTGTGACATTTTCCTTTTCCGCGTTCGCGAAGGACCGGCCGCGTTCATGGAGAGTACCAAGTCCCTTCTCCGCGTTCGCAGAAGGTGGTCTGCATTCGCGGAGGTATATCTCCGTGTTCGCAAAGTAAGTTGTCCGCGTTCACAGAAAATAAATTCGACCTGAACAGTGTCTTTCCAAAAAGATCGGATTAAGGCCAAATTTCTCTATTTTGACATTCTAAGCTCGGTGGAGACGAATTTCAAGGGGATTTTTGTTGGGAAACTATTGGGTAATGTATTTCTAACACTTCCCCTTAATTTTCATTGAATAATTTTGTATTTTGACTTCAAATTGTGGATTTCAAATTGGAGAAATTGGGGTTTTTCAAGAACGAAGTGAATTTGGTTTTCTAATGATTTTCAACTCATTTTAACTCCATTTTTAAACAGATTTCACCATTAAATTTCTGATTGCTAGAGGAACATTTTCATCTAAAAATAATCAGATTCTGAGTTCGGTTTCTGATATGAGATTCTTGATCATTTTACCATTTTCACCCGAATTTCTTAATTTTAGTGTCGATAGATTCAAAATGTGATTGTGAGTTTATATTTGATTAGATTATGGTGATTTGAAGTATCGACAGAGAGGAAATGTGGCGATTTCGGATTGTTCATGACTTTTTAGCTAAGGCTAATGCAATTCTAACATTTGTTAAGTATGTTGAACCTTGTATTTCCTACATGAGGTGATTAGGTGTGTTGGCGCATTAGATTGAATTGAATTACATGAGTTGAAGGGTGATAGTGAATTTGAATAGTAGTAATTGTCTAAGTATTGTGGATTTTGAGACATTGATCTATTGTGTGATCGTGGTTTATATGACATCATTGTGAATATATATCTTGCTCATTCTTTATTTGCGCATATATTGCATCTGTGATGGTTGAGAAATGATATGAGTAATATATTGGATATTGGAACTGAGGTTTCTACTGGTCGAGGTGATTTGCCGAGGTTTCTTCTGGCGGTCGAGGTCTCTTCCGATAGTTATTAGGATTGAGGTCTCTTTCGGCAAATATTGGCCGAGGTCATTTCTGGTTGATATATGGTCTATGTGAGGCCCCCATGGGTTCCAGTTTGAGGTGATCAGCGAATGTGTATTATAGGACAAACATACATCACGATATTTGACATTGCATTTGTATTCATTTATTTTTGTGATTGATTATGATTTGAGATTTATATGTGTTTGCCTGAGTATAGTGGTGAGAATGTATTGGTACTTCTCTTGTGGACTGTCTAGTATTTTTAATGTCATTGTGATATAAATTGTATAGATTGGGTTGTCTGAGTGCAAGTGTGTATTTATGGAGGATTGTGGTTGGGATGTTAGGAGTACCCATGTTCCGCATTGCTTTACATAGGGTTAGTTTTCATTTTGCTGAGTATCGTGTTGTTGGTGCTCACCCCTTTCTTCTACATTTATGTAGAATCTGAACCCGGTACCTCTCGTATTTAGTATATCCTTGATCAAGCCGAGCTTCTGGACGCTTGAGAGGTAGCAGCTTGTCCTCTTCAGCAGACTCATGACGTTCTTTGCTTCATGTTTTGTTCTATTTGGGAACTGAGATATATATACTTGTATCTCTTTCATTTCTATTGAAATAGTGGCTTGTACATGTGACACCAAGTCTTGGGTAGTTTAGAATTTACTCTCTACTTATTCTTATTTATATTATGTTAGCCTTTACATTTCTGCTTTTATTTTTGATTACTTTGAATTGTTTAGACTCTTAGGATGACTCGTCTTGGTGGGTTCGACGAGTGTCATCACACCCGAATTCAAGATATTTTTAGGGAAAATGATGGAAGCCAACACTAGTAGAATGGTTACTTTGAATGTTGTTAATTATGCCATTTGGAAGGGAGAAATGGAAGATTTGCTTTATGTCAAGAATTTTATCAATCAGTCTTTACCAATGTAAAGCCTGATAATAAAATAGATGAAGCATGGAATCTATTGCACAGATAAGTTTGTGGATTTATTAGGCAATGAATTGACGATAAATGTGTTGAACCATATTTCTTGGGAGACACATGCTCGTATCCTATGGGAGCATCTAGTATGCTCAAAAGATTGGGAACAAAAAAATATTCTTAATAAAGCAAATGTTAAGTTTATAATATCGTGACGGTTCTCTGATGACAGATTATCATAATTTTCAGGGAATTATGAACTAGTTATCTACTATGGGCATTATATTTGACGAAGAAATCAAGGCTTGCTTTTACTTGATTCCCTATCAAACTCTTAGGAAATATTTAGTACTTCATTGATAATTTTTTCTCCGAATGGTATGATCTCTATGGATTCTGCCAAGAGTAGTATCTTGAACGAAGAGATGAGAAGAAAATTCCAAGGTGGATGTCCTAGTAACTGGATCCAGGGGGATAAATAAAAATTGTGGTTCTTAGAATAGAGAATATAGCATAAGCAAATCTAGAAGCAGACTTAAGGATATTAAGTGCTATCATTTTGGCATGAAAGGGTACACAAATAAGTTCTATCAGAAATTAAAGAAGGAGAATAAAGACAGAGAGGAAAATAAAAAAAATGGAAATGAAAATTGCCTAGCCACCATCCCCACCAAAGATCTTGCTACCGTTCTTGATGCAGACATGATAAATATTTCTTATGATGAGTGAAGATGGATTGTGGACACTAGTGCCGCATTTCATATGATATCAAGGAAGGATTTTTTCTCTTACTATACTCCTGGTGACTTTGGAATCTTGAGTATGGGTAATAAGACTGTATCTAGAGTGGTTGGTGTTGGTATAATTTGTTTGGAAATTAGTGTTAGAACTAAACTAATTTTGAACAATGTAAAATATGCATCTGATGTTTGTCTGCACCTAATTTTTATTGGTGTTATAGATAATGAAGGATATGTTGGTACCAATGGCGGTGGAAAGTGAAAATTCATTAAGGGTTCCTTGGTTATGGCTTGTGGTAGCAAACATCATGGTATATACTAGACTACGGCTTCTACTTATGCCAATATGGTGATTGTAGTTGAGAGCGATAACTCTTTAACGTTATGGCACAAGAGGCTTAGCCACATCAGTAAGAAAGGACTTAATGTTCTAGTCAAGAAGAAATTGTTGTCAGATTTCCAAAGTTCTAAATTAAAAAAGTATGAGCACTGCTTGGCTGAAAAATAAAATAGAGTTTCTTTTTAAGTCTAACCCTCCTTCAAGAAAGACAGAGTTTCTTGAGTTGGTGCACTCTGATTTATGCGGTCCAATGAAAACAAGGACTCTGGGTGGTGCACTCTACTTTGTCACTTTCATTAATGACTGTTCAGGAAAGCTTTGGGTCTATGTCTTGAAGACTAAATACTAAGTGTTGGGTGTCTTTAAGAAGTTTCAGGCTTCAGTTGAAAGAGAAATTGAAAGGAAATTAAAATATATTCGTACTGGTAATGGTGGTAAATATTGTAGACCATTTGACGAATACTGCAAGCATCAAGGTATTAGACACCAGAAGACTCCTCCTAAGACTCCTCAACTTAATGGGTTGGCTGGAAGGATATATAGAACATTGATGGAAGAGTTAGATATTTGCTTTCTAAGGCAAAGTTGTCGAACTCCCTTTGGGGTGAGGCCTTATTGACCATTGCACATGTTATTAACTTATCTCCTGTTGTTGCTTTGCAAAGTGATATTTCAAATAAAGTTTGGTATGGAATGGATGTTTCCTATCAACATTTGGAAGTATTTGATTGCAAAGACTTTGTACATGTGCCTAAACATGAGAGGTCAAAGTTAGATGTCAAAACAAGGCAGTGCATCTTTGTTGGATATGCCTTGATGAATTTGTTTATTCGCTATATGATCTAATTGAGAAGAAGCTTTTGAGAAGCCGCGATATCATCTTCATAGAGAATCAAACCATTGAAGATATTGACAAAGTAGAGAAACTAAAATCTTCATGTTTAGATGGAGTAACCCATCTTGATCAAGTTCCTCACACAAGTGTTCATGATGTTGGCCTGATGATCATGTTGTTGCCCAGAATCATGTCCCAGATCAACATGTTGATATTGATGATAACAATGATATTGTTATTGATGGTGTTCTTGTTCATAAAGTTGTGGACGAATCAAATATTTTTTAGGAGATCCACAAGATAATGTATTCCTTCCTCTCGATATTCACCTAACGAGTGTGTGCTATTCACTGACGGGGGAGAACCAGAGTGTTATGAGAAGGCCATGGAAGATGAGAATAAGCATCAACGGATTGAAGTCATGCAAGATGAGATAAAATCTTTGCATGAGAACCACACTTATGAGTTGGTAAAATTGCCTAGGGGCATGAGAGCTTTGAAGAACAAGTAGGTGTTCAAAATTAAAGTTGAAGAACACAGCTTGAAGCCCAAGTACAAAGCTAGATTGACTTTGATGAAATATTTTCTCCTGTTGTAAAAATGTCCTCCATTCGTGCAGTTCTTGGTTTGGTTGCTAGTCTTAATTTAGAGATTGAGAAGATGGATTTTCTTCACGGTGACCTAGAAAAGGAGATCTATATGCAACAACCTGAGGGCTTCAAGTTAAATGGTAAAGAAATTTTTTGTGCAAACTCAAAAAGAGTCTCTACGAGCGAAAGCAAGCTCTTAGACAATGGCAAGAGAAGTTTGAATCTGTTATAAGAGAGCAAGGCTACAAGAAGACTTATTCAGATCATTGTATATTTGTACAAAAAATTTCTATCGATGATTTTATCATCCTCTTACTATATGTGGATGATATGTTGATTGTGGGAAGGAATACTTTCACGATTGACAAGTTGAAGAAAGAGTTATGTAAAGCTTTTTCTATGAAAGACTTGGGTCATGCCAAGCAACAGGGATGAAAGAAAGATTTATCTGTCACAAGAGACGTACATTGAACGTGTACTAGAGCGCTTCAATATGAAGAATGTTAAGCCTGTTAGCACACCTCTTGCCGGTCATATGAAGTTGAGCAAGAAAATGTGTCCTATAGCTAGGGAGGAAAGAGAAAATATGGCCAAATTTCCATATTCCTTTGTCATCGGAAGCTTAATGTATCTAATGGTGTGCAATAGACCTGATATTACTCACGCAGTTGGTGCTGTCAATAGATTTTTTGACAATCTAGGAAAACAGCATTGGGAAGCTGTAAAGTGGATACTCAAGTATCTGAGAGAAAGCTTAGATAAATATTTGTTTTGGAGGATCAAATCCAATCTTGAAGGGATGTACAGATGTTGATGTGGTAGGTGACCTTTATAACAAAAAATTTACTACTGGATATTTTTTACTTTTTTAGGGGGGAGCTATATCATGGCAGTCAAAGTTACAGAAGTGTGTTGCTGTAACATCTCCTAAAAACATTGTATATGATGTTTCAATTTTCGCCTAAACATCCCCTAAAAAAGTTACAGAAGTGTGTTGTTGTAACATCCCCTAAAAACGTTGTATATGATGTTTCAATTTTCGCCTAAACATGATACAACCTCTGTATTTTGGGCATAACTTTTCATAGGAATATCTAAATTGAGTGATTCAAATTTATGAGTAACCATAAGATCATTACCTACAACTTTTATGAAGACCATATTTTAAGATTTGGAGGTTACGTAGGTCAAATAAATTAATTTTTGTAAGGTAGGATGCTGTGACAGAAATGAGTGTTTATAGAAGGAAATTCATATCTCACTGTAGGTTTCTCCAAATTAGTTGATTCTTGAACGATATGAAACTAGACTTCCATATCTACAATTCTTATGAAGACACAAAATCCTAATAAGGAATTTATCTTATTCAAACGCAGCTCTCAAAAAGAGTATTCTGTCAAAAATAACTCATTTCACCTACCATAGAAAGATCTAGATACATTTGACATCACTCATGACATAAATTGTCCTCCATTTAACATCATCCATGACATCAATATATTCCACAAAATTTTCAGATTTTTTTTATAATTATTTTATTTATTGTTAGGTCCCTCTTTCCCACCTATAAATACCCACCTTATTTCCTCATTTTATTCATCAAGCTTTCTCAAGCAAATCTTCTCTCTATACACTTCTTTACACATTCTCAAATATAGTTTTAGTTCTTAGTAGTGAAGAAATACTATTCCGGTGATTCATATACTTCGGGTAGTACACAAAACGTTCCGGCAAGGAGAGAAGCTAGGACTCAAGAGTGTTCATTAAGTCTTTTGGTACCAACTAAAGCTTCGATTTTCAGGTATGTAAGGCTTCAATGAGAGTATTCCTTCCACTCTCATGTCTAAATTATTTTGATTATATGATAAATTATATTTATTTTCTTTAAGTTTTACTCTAAGTTATGTGGTATTTATCCATGAATTCTTCCATCCATATAGTCCAAAAACTCTTTCAATTAAGTCTCTTGATTTCAAGTAATATTTTTGTTATGGTAATTTTTATTTTTTACTTAATAGTATGAATCATGGTTAAACTAATGATTATTGATCTATTTTGATACAACATAATTTTATATGTATGAATTGATGGATTGCAAGTAATTTATTTATTTATATTTTTAAAGGTTCTTAAAATTCATGGTGGGTTGTCTAAAGCATGATTTTTAATTAATGGATTTCAAAGTATTTATGAATATTTATTTACATACATATTTGCAAGTTGAAGTGATTTGAACCCACCTAGTTTTACTATGTTTTTAATAAAGTTTGACTTGAAAGCTTTGACTTCAAATAAATATTTATGAAAGCAATATCTATGATCAAAAAGGGAGTCTTATGAAATGAAAGAATGATGAAATGATATGAATGATGGATTCTTTATGCAATAAGGACAATTCTTGCATATTTGAATTATCAAATGTTTTAATGAGCTATTCTACCGAATATGATGTTTGAATTCTCAAGTTATATGCTATGAATATTTTGAAGTATTAAACTATTCTGTGGGATTGACTTAGCACGGAATGAGGCATTGAGGTGGGATTCGGTAAGGGAATCCTAGTAGCAACCCCTTGTCTCATTAACTATGTGCCAACATAGGAGCCCTTGTAGGCTTAGGCTAATGGATTCATAAATAGCCCTTAAAGTTAAAGTTAAAGAAATAAATGAAGTTGACGGAGTTCTACCTGGCAAGTAGTCTCCCCGGCCAACGTAGGGGTTATGTTGGATTCCATGTAATAGCTCGCATGGTCTTAAATATCGGTTATGGTTATTTCCCACAAAATAAATGTTTTAAAGGATATATATATGATTTATTATGCATACATTAAATTATGTTCCATATTACATAAATGTTTTAATGTTTCCTCAATGTTCATGCATCCTTACATACTTAGTACATTCAAAGTACTAACGCAGACTCTTTTGCCTACATGATATCACCATGTAGGGATCAGTGCTCCTCCTCGTTCTCCTCCACGTGGCTAGTTGAGACTTCGTTTGAAGACTACTTTTGGTGAGTTCCCATGTTCCGGGAACAATACTCCTTTATATTTCTAACTTATGATATGTTAAGACGTTTTACTATGAAATTTCTTCTATTATGATTGAGGGTGAGCTAGGGACTTGTCTTAGCCCCGTTAAATCAAATAGTTAGAGGTATTGTTGGACATATGTAAGTTGAAGATTTATTATGATTTCCGCTTGTTTATTTATCATCATTACCTATGAAAGGCTAAAAGAATGCTAAGAGGCTTGTTTGAGGTACTTTCGGGTTCCTCATTCGCCATGTCACGTCTAGGCCCTAGGCTTGGGTCGTGACAGTTGCACTGTCTACAACTGAAGCTGAGTATATTGCAGCTACTTAAGCTGGCAAGGAGGTGATATGGCTCAAGCAATTCCTTTGAGAACCTAGCTTACATTAGAATGAGTATGTCGTCTATTGTGACAGTCAAAGTGCAATAAACCTGAGCAAGAACTCTATGTACCATGCAAGGACAAAATACATAGACATGAGATATCACTGGATTCGAGAAAATATAGAAAACGAATCTATACAGCTTGAAAAGATCTCTACAAATAAGAATCCTGCAAATATGCTGACCAAAGTGGTAACAAGGGACAAGTTCAAATTGTGCAAAGAACTCGTTGGTATGAGCTCTCTATAAGAATATGAAGATACCTCCTTCTAGTGAATGGGACTGGAGGGGGAGATTTATGGAGTCCAGTCCCCATTTCAAAGTCATAAAAGGCCAATATTTCAAAGTCAAATATTGTTGCCATTGTTCAGCAATTTGCACCCTTTTCTTTAATCAAATAATATTGCCGTTGTTTAGCAATTTGATTGCAAATTGCAAGGTTACTTCTCCCTTTTTTGGGTCAAAGAAAGTGGAAAAGGTTGGTGGAAAGAAGAAATCCTTCACCCCAATAAATAAGAGCTCTCAGCTCATTTGTTAAACATCCAATTCACAAAGAGATAAAATATTTAGAGAGTTGTGAGGATTCCATAGACTATAAGAAAATAGTCTGTGAAGAAAAATAAAGTGTGAGCGATATTTTAGTAAGATGGTAAATCAAAATAGTGTGTTGATATCAGTTTCTCCTCTTGGCCCGTAGTTTTTCCCTTATTTAAAAAGGTTTCCACATAAAAAATTTGGTGTCATTATTTTTTCATTTTTATTTTCATTATTTTGACTATATATATTTTTGTGTTAGTCTGCATTTTTTCAACACAATACATCATCAGTCACTACCACCACTATCACCAATTATTAATATCAAGCAATTTCACCATCACAACTACCATCAACCAACACCATTATGACAGTCGCTACAACATCAATGACATCCACTATCACAATCACCATTACTATCCATTAGCACCAATAATTATCATGTCCACCATCATCATCACTACAAATCATCTCCACAATCATTAGTAGACATAAGTTTTTATTCTATTTTATTAAATTTATATTTTTCTTATATGTAATTACTTTTTAATTTGAATCGTATATTTATTATGTTTATAAATAAATAAATTATGGTCATTCATATGTTGTAAAACAAATAGTCTTAATTGTTCATTATTCAAATTTAAAGACAAAATTATAATTATTTAAATTTAAATATCTTAATCCTAATGAAAATAAATGAGGTCTTAGAGAATATACCAGACTCTTATTTCTTTTGTAGAAATACTTTTTGTTATAAAATAGTAACTAGTATGATAATATTAAAGTACTATTTTTAATCATTTTAAATTATGGTATCTTGTTTGAGCATGCTAAATCATATTATCTTACAAAAGTTCCTCAATGAAATGTACAACCCCCCCCCCCCCCCGTCCTCTCTTTCTATTCCTCATAATCAAACGTATATGAATATAGACAACGAATTCTGTAAATATCAAATAACTTTTATTTTCATATTTTTGTTCATACTTTAAAACATTATCTTTGGACAAATGATAAATCTCCTTCATATACTTCAATTCTTCGTTATATTTATTTATTTTTCAAATATTAAATTCGACTTTTTGAGATATTTATATAAATCACACATGTAAAAACTTCAAAAAAAAATTACATCGTGACAAAAGATAAATATAATGTTAATTATAGATAATAATAAATAAATAAGCACGAACAAAATATCTTAAAAAATTATTCAAAAAAAATTATTGTGTGCATGACCTATAAGGAACTACTCAAGAAGGAACACAAAAATACTTCTTATTGGTATAAGATGGACACGCTTAATCAGTAAAAAAAATTAATACATTATTGTAGATTTTCAAATAAAATGAAGAAAATAATAAAATAATTGAATACCTAAATGCTTGAAAATCTATTCTATAGTCCTCCTAAAATAGAGTAGATATATTAATATGATGTAGTACTGCTCCAGAAAATTGAGTTCTTGCTTAAGAGAAATATATTATCATTAAAACAATGTGATATAATAATATTGGTCATTATACACCTTCATATATTAATATGATGTAGTATTGCTCCAGAAAATTGAGTTCTTGATTAAGAGAAATATATTATCATTAAAAAAATGTGATATAATAATATTGGTCATTATACACCTTCACAGAACTGCTCTCAAATGTATTTATTTTTATCAAAAAACAAATAAACAAAATTAGAATTAAAAATATTACTTACTCTAATTGAAGCTTGTATATAGTAGAAAAAAATTAGCATCTAATGCGATCATTTTTCACCTGCATATAAAAAATGAAAATATCGAATAAAAAAGATTCATAGAAAATGAAGAATACAATAAATAAATTCACTAATAAAGCTAATGATCAATATCAGAAAAAAAAAAGTTTAACATTATAAATCACTTTAGGAGTATATACAAGAGAAGCTAGAAAGTTAAAACTCATTTCTTTTTGCTATATTTCTTTCTTTTGTTTTTTTTATTAATACTATAATTATTATTATTATTATTATTCAGTTCAAAATTTCTATTATAATATTTATTAACTTTTTCCTAAAATTACAAATACTTTTTATTGCCTGCACATTAGTTTCGCATTTTCACTAGCTTGTTTTCCTTATAATTATTATTATCATTTGGGATGAATAGATAATACATCATCACCAAGTATAACTTATTTTCACCAGAACTATATATCTTCCATTTGCATGTCACAAAATTTATTATAAAAATCATGTCTGACAATGAAAATTAGAATGAGTTTGATACTTAAGAGGCAGTACAAAATTTTTCACCTACTTGGTTATTGTAAATGGTTACACCAAAGATCTAATTATAATAAACTCATAAAGCTCAATGTTCTCATTTCCTTAAAACTGCCTCATTGGATATAAAAAAAATTATGCATGCATGTAAAACTAATTTCAAAAGAAGTTTATAATTGATAACCTTCCATTATACATGAAAATGCATATATATACATGTAAAAAAAATTAATTTTAATTGTATGATATATTTGTACCTCGTAGAAAAAACACAAATAATCCAGCTAGAACTAATTATTGAATCCTCAACCTTCAAAGGAATATAGGTGCTTCATGCATGAAGGTTATTCCTCATCACCAGTTACTCAATCATTTTATAAGCAGCAAAAGCACATGGAGGGAACTTTCCATCTTATAAGATGCTTGACTAAAGTTCTCAATAAAAGGTGATTTTCATTTTTCATTTAGGTAATTGAATATACTTGATTTTATCAAAAAACAAACAAACAAAATTAGAATAAAAATTATTACTTTCTTCAATTCAAGAAGGTATATAGTAGCAAGAAAATTAACTTGTGATACGATCAACACTCATCTGGACATAAAAAATAAAAATATAAAACAAAAAAAATCTTGTAAATGAAGAATACACTATATAGTAAATAAATTCATCAACACGGCTAATGATTAATAAAAAAAGGAGAATGAGGATCTATATTATATATAAGATAGGTTAGAAGATAGAATCATATTCCAACTCAAATTTCATTTAAATTTGAATTTAAATATCATGTCATTTTTAAAAAGAAGATCTTTTTATTTTTACTTTTTTGATAGTAAAGATCTTTTTATTACTCTTTCTTATCCTTGATTTTTTTAAAAAAAAATACATATTTTTCTTATAAACTGTAGATTTGGGTTGAGAAAAATATGTGAAAACCAATGAAACATTTTCTTCCTAAAATCAATGAAACGTTATTTTCCTACGTTTTTTTTCTCTTTTGATCAGTTATCTTCTTTTCTTTTCTTTCTTCTTTTTTGTTTTGTTATTTTTCTTAAAAAATAATTAACATTAATTAAAAAGTATAGTAAACAACCTAAATTCTAAAAAATGATTTTGAAGATAAAATTATTATTAGTGAAAAAATCTACTACTGCTATTATTTATTACTATTACTATAATTATTATTATTGTGTTGTTCTTGTTAATAATAATAATAATAATAATAATAATAATAATAATAATAATAATAATAAATAATAATAAATAATTTTATTTAATATTCAAATCAAATGTATTCAAATATATTATATAATATCTGAAAAGATAAGTTTATGAAACAATTCGAGTTCATTTAGAACTCTCCATAGCTGTAGATTTTTAGTTTTAGCTTAAGCTAATGAAATTTTTTTCTACGTAAAAGCCTAGTATTTTCAAATTTAAATAATTTAGACTTTTCAATTCAAAATTTCTATTACAGTATTTATTAACTTTGTCCTAAAATTGCCAAGTGGCTTCTTAATAGCTTGTCACTTGACTTAATCACATTGCAAACTACTCTCTTTTATTATAGATATAGATATAGATTCTCTATATAGAAATGGCCATGGAAGTAGCTGGCGGTTGTCTTGTCAGCTTGCTTCTCGGGGGGCTATTTTTGTCATTCCAGATTATGTTTTCTGTTTTAATTTATTTATCTTATTGAGATACTGACTCCGCTGCTGCTTGAACAGAAGAATTCACTTGATAATATTTTTGTTGTCGTTGAAAATAATTATAATTATTTTTTGATTTCATTTTCGTTAGTTTTCTGGGTAAATTTTTGTTCCTTAGATTTAGATCTGGAGCTGTCCTTTGATGAAGGCACCACCATAGAGCTCACGTGCACGCCGGAGTTTGACGACGGCACCACCACAGCTCTGTTGCAGCTTTACCACGATCTGCTACCAATACAACCCGAAGGTTGTTGTGAACAGCAAATTGGCAAGCTGACGTGAACAGTAACTCCGACGTGAATAGTACTACGACGTGAATGGTGTTTTACGGTGACAACCAGGTTTATTTCAACTGAAGTTGGTACCTCCGGTTTCCATATCTTTCCATATCTATTCTTTGCTCATACAGTTGTAGTTACATTTTGCTGACTTTAGACCTTTGAATAATTTATTAGTTCATACGCGTTTTCGTGGCTTTGGGTAGTGATGGTAGACTAGAGTTTTTCTCGCTCAGGAATGGGGACGAGGACGGAGACGAGGGTAAGAAGGGGTAAGTGGGTTAAAGGAGCGTCTAGACTGAGAGTAGGTTCTTCGAACATTGGGACGTTAATGGGAAAATCCATAGAGCTAGTTAAGATTCTAAAGAAGAGAAAGATTAATATAGCTTGTGTCCAAGAGACCAAATGGGTAGGTTCTAAATCTAAGAAGGTAGATGGGTATAAGCTTTGGTTCTCTGGTAGATCGAAGTATAGGAATGGGATAGGCATTTTAGTAGACAGTGATTTAAGGGATCAGGTGGTGGTGGAGGTTAGGAGAGTCACTGATAGGATGATATCGATTAAGGTGATCGTTGAAGGGATCACGTTGAACATTATTAGTGCTTATGTGCCACAAGCAGGCTTAGTTAAGGAGGATAAGAGGCAATTTTGAGAGGATTTGGACGAGTTATTGGGAGGCATACCGCCTACTAAGAAGCTTTTCGTGGGGGGAGGGGGGATTTCAATGGGCACATCGGGTCTATTTCGAAAGAGTATGATGATGTGTATGGAGGCTTTGGCTTCGGGGACAGAAATGGAAAAGGAGTTTCACTTTTGGATTTCGCAAGAGTTTTTGGGTTAGTGATAGCAAATTCGAGTTTCCTAAAGAAGGAAGACCACTTGGTAACCTTTCGTAGTTCGGTGGCTAAGACTCAAATAATTTTTTTACTCCTTAGGAAGGATGATAAAGGTCTATGCAAAGACTGTAAGGTCATTCCGATCGACAATCTTACGATCCGACATAAGCTCTTGGTGATGGATTTAGGAATTAGCGTAATGATCTCTCTATACAAAAACAAGGGGGATATCTAGAGTTGTAACAACTATAGAGGTATAAAGCCTCTAAGTCATACTATGAAAGTGTGGGAAAGAGTAGTGGAGATGAGGGTGAAGAGAGGGGTGTCTATTTCAGAGAATCAGTTCGGATTTATGCCCGGACGCTCAACTACAGAAGCCATCCATCTTATAAGGAGACTAGTGGAGCAGTATAGGGAGAGGAAGAGAGACTTGCATATGGTATTCATCGACCTAGAAAAGGCTTATGATAAAGTTCCACGAGAGATACTATGGAGATATTTGGAGGCTAAAGGTGTACCTGTGGCATACATTAGGGTGATCAAGGACATGTATGAGGGTGCCAAAACTAGGATAAGGACAGTAGGCGGGGACTCAGAGCACTTCCCAGTTGTGATGGGGTTGTATTAAGGATCATATCTTAGTCCATTTTTATTTGTCTTGGTGATGGATGGACTGACGCGACAAATTCAAGGTGAGGTGCCATGGTGTATGCTTTTTGCGGACGACATAGTCCTGAACGATGAGACTCGTAGCGGAGTTAATGCGAAGCTGGAGAATTAGAGACATACCTAGGAGTCTAAAAGGTTTAAGCTGAGTAGGACCAAGACAAAGTGCTTAGAGTGCAAGTTCCGTGAGATACCTCAGGAGGTTGGCACGGAAGTTAGGCTTGGTGACCAGGCCATCCAAAAGAAAAGTAGTTTCAAGTACCTTGGGTCTATCATGCAAGGCAGCGGGGAGATTGATGATGATGTCACACATCGTATTGAGGCAGGGTGGATGAAATGGAGGATCACTTCCGGTGTGCTATTTGACAAGAAGGTGACACCACAACTTAAGGGCAAGTTCTACAAAGTGGTAGTTAGACCGGCTATGTTATATGGGGCGGAGTGTTGGCTATTTAAGGTCTCTCACGTTCAAAAGATAAAAGTTGCCGAGATAAGAATATTGAGATGGATGTGTGGGCATACCATGAGTGACAGGATTAGAAATGAGGCTATTCGGGATAAGGTAGGAATGGCCTCGGTGGAAGACAAGATGCGGGAAATGCGACTGAGATGGTTTGGACATGTGAAGAGGACAGACACAGATGCCCCAATGCGGAGGTGTGAAAGGTTGGCCATGGATGGTTTCAGAAGAGGTAGAGGTAGGCCGAAGAAATATTGGGGAGAGGTGATTAGATAGTACATGGCACAGTTACAGCTTACCGAGGACATGACCTTAGGGTAGAAGGCTAGTACATAATCTCATTATTCTTCCGTATTAGAAGGCGCATTAGCGCACTATAATTTTTTTTGCTTTTCTGTTATTATCTATTACTTTCTGTACTTTGATTACTCTATTTTATCTGTGTCGCTTTCATTATTTGCTTCTCTATATCGTTTTGAACTTCTTAATCTTATCTGACCTCTTTTTATGCCTCTATTGAGCCGAGGGTCTCTCGAAAACAGTCATCCTACCTTGGTAGGAGTAAGGTCTGCATATACTTTACCCTCCCCAGACCCACGTTGTGGGATTTCACTGGGTTGTTGTTGTTGTATTACTATTTTTAATTTATTATATATTTAAAAATTAAATAAAAATATTATAAATTACAATAATTAGCAGCTTAAAAATATTTAGAAGACATATAAAAAATTTGGTTGACTTTTGAAATTCTATCATTACCAAATAAATTATGATAGAGGAAGTAACACATATTATTTGGAATATCGTAAAAAATAGAGTAATTTGTAATTTGCACCCCTAATGTATGTTCTCTTTTGTGACTTACACCGTATCCTATCATTTTTAGTGTTTTGCACCATAATCTTCTAAGTTCTTTACAAAATTATAAAAAAATCTCATTTTTTAATTATTTACAGGGATAAGATAGAAAGATTAATAAATTATTATATTTATTACTATTTAAAGTATAATAATAATAATAATAATAATAATATGAAAACTTACTTGTGGTAAGATTATCAGTGTATGTACATAAGAAGGTTTGAATGTTTGTAATGATATTAAGATGAATTATCATATTAAGAAAAATAGATTATATGAAAAACAACAATTGGGTGAATTTTGTGACCAGTTTGCTATTGATATGCCTGTTACATCAAGGAAAAAGAAAGTTTATCCTTCTACTGAAAAATTTTATAGAAAACCTCGCAAAATTAAGCGTCGTAATTTATCTAAATCAGATTTGAAAGAATTTCCAAAAAAATATAGGAAAATGTATAAGAGGAAAGTTGGTAAGAAAGATTATAAAAGGCATGTTAAATGTTATAAATGTGGTAGATTTGATCATTATGCTAATGAGTGCAAAACTCAGAAAAAAATTAAACAATTAGATTTGGATGACAAGTTAAAAGATTCTTTGTGCAAAATTCTTTTAAACTCTGAACATGAATATTTTTTCTTCTGATACTACTGAAAATAGTTTTGATTCTTCTATTTCTGTTGAAAACCATGTACGGGTTTTACAAAATGAAGATTTATATTTAGAATCGGATAGATCTTTTTCTGATGATGAATATGTACCCTGTCAAAAGGATTTGCCTTGTGAAAAAGATGATAATTTGTATAATTTGTTGTCTAATTTTCAAAACTTGACTGTTACTGTTATTGATGATGATAAAATATTTGATATTTTAAAGACTGTTAAAGATAAAGATTTAAGAAATAAGATTTTTGATACTATTTTTGATGAAGGTTCTAGTAGTAATAAAATAGATAAAAAAATTGCTGATATTATTAGACAATCTACTTATTATTCTATGTCTGACTTGAAACAGATTTTGAATCAAAGAAATTTTGCTACTAAGGAAATTACTACTTCCGATTTACAACAGGAAATTAGTATTTTAAAGGAAGAGATTATTCAGTTAAAAAATCAAAACAAAAGTTTTGATAAAAAAATTATCAGTCTTGAAGATGCAAGAATGTTTGATTTACTTTTGTAGGCTAATAAACCTGAAGGAAAAAATAAAGAAATTTTAGTTGACCCCAATGTGAAAAAGAAGGATGTCAATTTTTTGAAACAGATTAGATTTGATGATAATGGTGAATTTTTGCAGAAACTAAGTATTATTACCTCTCAGAAATTTTATACGAATATTACTTTGCAGATAGATTATAATTTTTGCAAAGAATTTGTTGCTTTATTTGATAGTGGAGTTGATGTTAAGTGTGTGCAAGTAGGAATTATTCCTTCTAGATATAAAACTTACATTGTTTAAGATCTGCTAATGGTAGTAAGATGAAACTGAGTTATAAATTACCTGAAGCATTTCTGTGCAATAAAGGTGTTTGTTTGCCTCAAAGTTTTATGATTGTTGAGGATATTTCTTGTCTAATTATTTTAGGCTTACCATTTATGAATGCTATTTTCCCCTTAAAATGGTGGGATAGTGATAAATTGATTGGTACGTATAAAAATAAGGACTTTCAGTTAGATTTCATTACTCGACCATTTACTAAATCCATTAATCAAATTATTGACAAATTAATTTTAAAAAATCAACAAATAAATTTTATTAAACAAGAAATTGCCCTGATGGAGATAGATGTTTTAAAAAATCCTAAATTACTAGAAAAAATAGATTTATTAAAAAATCAGTTTATTCTAAATATTTGTGGTGATCATCCTAGTGCTTTTTGGGATAGGAAAAAGCATGTTGTTACTTTACCTTATGAAGATTCTTTTGATGAATTAAATATTCCGACAAAGGCTAGACCTTGTCAAATGGATTCTGATTATTTAGAACACTTTTTAATTTGTCACGTAACATTTGTTCAATATCATCAGAAGATTCAGTTTTAAAATTCTGCACTTCAGGAGGAGGCTGTAAAGTATTTTTAATAATTTTTTGTTCAACCTTTTCCTTACTCTTCTTTGTAAATGACTCAATTTTTTCTTGTAAAATCTTAGTCTGTTTTAAAGAATTATCAAAATGCTTATGTAAAGACATTATATGTTCACCCAAAATGCTTAA